>NC_045625.1:74876754-75201982 GCF_009829155.1 Mustela erminea
TAATTCAGAGAGAGAGATTTAAGGTCCCTGGATTCATTTGTTTGGCCTTTTTCCATAAAGTTACCTTATCTTCTAGGTTAGAGGAACTTACGGCTTTGCCATATGTGTTGCCAAGAAGTTGCCATGTTACCAGCAGCTGAAACTTGAAAAAAATCATTTGCCTGTCATAAACATTAGCTATAGAACAAAAATAACTTTAAGATTTTATTTTTAAGTAATCTCAACACTCAACATGGGGCTTGAACTCACAACCCTGAGATCATGAGTTGCCTACCCCAGGGATGCCTGGGTGGCTCAGTGGGTTAAGCCTCTGCCTTCGGCTCGGGTCATGATCTCAGGGTTCTGGGATCGAGTCCCACGTTGGGCTCTCTGCTCAGCAGGGAGCCAGCTTCCTCCTCTCTCTCTCTACTTGCCTCTCTGCCTACTTGTGATCTCTCTCTGTCAAATAAATAAAATCTTTAAAAAAAAAAAAAGAGTTGCCTACTCCACTGCCTAAGCCAGCCAGATTCACCAAAAATAATTTTTTTAAACTGTCCACTATCATTTGAAATAATGCTTTGCCCCTTTTTCCATAGGAGATTGATATGGAAGGAGGCTCCAATAACAGAGAAGAATTTACTTTGATCCTTCCACCATCTCTCATTCCAATTTCTTGTGTCCAGTGGTGGCAAGGACTTAAAAATTGACTTAATGTATTCACGACACAATGAGTGTCCAAACAAATACAGGACAAAGCATTCACCAAACAAGCCTGTATCTTGAATTAGAAATATGCAGATTCAGGAAAGGCACCCAGGAGTGATGGTCTGGATGACAGTGAAAACTTACCAATGAGATACATCCCCAAGCCTAAAAGACTGTTGGACATTATGGCCCCAGTAGTCCCCCCAGTCTCTGAGATCCTCTGATTCTGATTGATGGGACAAGAAAGAATAGTATATGGTAGAGGACAAACATTTATTGAGCACTACTCAATAAAAGATGGTATACGTTTGCTATCAATAGGTAACTAGACTTTCCCAAGAGTCCTATTATCCCCATTTTACAGATATATATACCAAGGGTCAAAGGGGTTACTTAATGAACACATATTTACGCAGCTACTAGGTAGCCGAGCAAGGATTTTAGCCCAAGTTGGTAGAACCAGGGTTGATAGAGTATTTATCCACCAATATGGCGTGGATACTGGTAAATCAGAGCCGATGCAGAATGAGTCAGAAGAGATGCTGGAGGTGAACCACCAGCACAGTCAGACCTGTCAGAGTCAGCAGAAGTTCAACTCAATGCCCAGGTTCTTCCCAGTAAACATTAAAGACAAACTTAAATTCAGTCCTCAAACTCTTGCTTTGCCTTTAAGTGAGACATTTACTTTAACAGTCAATATGGATTTGATAATTTACATATACTTTAGGCAGACATCCATCAACCCACCTAAGTACCTCTTATTTTGGGAGGAGGTGGTTGTCCTCTTTAATGTATTAAAGCAGAAAAAAAATCCCTGTACAATTTTATCTGCACTGTTGTACACAGGATATGCTTCAGGTGTCACTGGCAAACAGACAACTCATCATTCATTTCCCCCCTGTGTTAATGCAAAGTTAATCTGAAAACACCAAAATAAATTACTTGTTTTAAAAATGTAGGGTATAAAAAATAATGTAGGGTATATGCCTTGCAAAATGGAATCTGCATTTATCTCTAAATTGTAAGGTAACATCAAATCAAGACAAGTCTACGGAGTTACTTTAAATGTATCCCAATTGAATGAGATCCTGCAAATATTAATCAGAACCTGAAAATAAATCAACATGAAAAGAACCTATGAAGACTGGCATTTTCAGAATTGCCATTCACCTATAACATCAAAGATATTGACAGATACAAAATACATTAGGGAAGTAGATAGGAAAGTATTTATCACTTGTGACATCATTGCAGTCATCAGACCTTTCCAAAAATTATACAGTGACCTTGCATTCACCATCTAACTCAAATTAATCCTTGACGTTGAAATTTAGCACCTCAGAATGAATGTTGGCATAGAATGTAGCTGGTAAAAAAATAATAATAATAAATGAATCAAAGTATTTTCAGACAAAGCATGCCCTCGGACATAAAGGCTTTGTAGGGAGGAAATGAAAAACTGACAGGGATGGATAAAACATTTTTTTTTAATTCCATATCAATTGCAGTAACCCCTGTATTCTCCAGCAAAACCAGAAAGAGATGTTCTTCTTAATCAAGAGTTCTGGCTTTTCCATGTCTTCTCCAAAGATAAAGGGATTCCTGACTAAAGAGGCACAAAAAAGTTGTCTTAAAGAAGTGTTAAATATTCCAGGAATTTCTTCAAGGGAAGTTACAATGAATGTCCTGTCCTTCATGGGTGTGGTCTCCAGTGGCAACAGCAGGACATGGAGAGAAGGATACTGGAGATCTAGTCCTAGCAACACCATGTCTCTATGAGCTTGGCCAAGCCACGTTTTGTCTGTGTCTCAATTTTCATCTATAAAGTGGGAATATTATCTCCTACCAGGATCTAGAGACCAATATGTTTGCTTATCTCCAAGGAAGATATTCAAAATACTTAGCATCTGGGTGGCTCAGCGGGTTAAAGCCTCTGCCTTCGGCTCAGGTCATGATCCCAGGGTCCTGGGATCAAGCCCCGCATCGGGCTCTCTGCTCAGCAAGGAGCCTGCTTCCTCCTCTCTCTCTGCCTGCCTCTCTGCCTACTTGTGATCTCTGCCTGTCAAATAAATAAAATCTTTAAAAAAAAACAAAAATACTTAGCATCTAGGGGGACTTGAGCACTGAAATCAACCCTGATTATCCTCTATCTCATTCCAGGAAAAACTCATGACAACTGACCAAAGAAAATACCCCCCTTAGGGGCGCCTGGGTGGCTCAGTGGTTTGGGCTGCTGCCTTCGGCTCGGGTCATGATCTCAGGGTCCTGGGATCGAGCCCCGCATCGGGCTCCCTGCTCCGCAGGGAGCCTGCTTCCCTCTCTCTCTCTCTCTCTGCCTGCCTCTCTGCCTACTTGTGATCTCTGTCTGTCAAATAAATAAATAAAATCTTTATAAAAAAAAAAAAAGAAAATACCCCCCTTAAAAAATCTTTTTTACCTTAAAGAATTTAGGTCAAAAACAACATAAATGTCAAACAGAAGATAAAGAAGGGCAGAAAGTCTGTGGAGATGTTTCTCACAAGAGCCCAAACAAGGGGGACATTGAGAGATGCTAAGTTGACCCTCTACACAGTAGAGTCTCTATCTCCAAGTTATAAAATTTGTCATGGTAGTGATCTTTGGGTTTTTTCTCCAGGTGTTCTTTGAGTCCCTGTGACAAGTAAAGAAATATTTATTTTAGGTCTAATATATCTGGTACAATGTCAGCCCTTTATGAAGGTTATATAATTTTCATACCAACATTAATGTTAATGAATTATTATCCCCACTTTACAGATCACAAGAAACAGGGGTTCTAAGAGGATATTTTTCGGAGCAACAAGAGTCCAACTGGTTCACTGCCATAACCATGAATTTGAATGAATAAATATGGATAAATAAATGAATATTTCTTGGATGGCAACAAATAACCTTAGAGAAATAATGTTTTGTTTTGTTTTGTTTTTTGAGATTTTATTTACTTATTTGACAGAGAGACACAGTGAGAGAGAGAATAAAAGCAGGGGGAGTGGAGGAGGGAGAAGTAAACCCCCACTGACCAGGGATCCCGATGTGGGGGTTGATACAGGGCTCAATCCTAGAACCCTGGGATCATGACTTGAGCTGAAGGCAGATGCTTAATGACTGAGCCACCCATGCACTCCAGAAATGGTTTAACAAAGAACCCTGAATCCCACTACAGAAATGTCAATGTTCCCAGAGGATACAGATGTCGAGGCCATCTTTATAGTGATAAGATAGTAAACTGTCAAAGAAAGTTGGTGATGGACACATAATATTTATTTCTACTGTAAAAGCTGTGTATTATTGACCCTGGAGGAATCTTTTTATTAAGAAATTGTCAGATATTTTAATTCATTTATAGCGCATGTTGTAACTAGCACCATAAAATAATTCATACACTAAATGTTTATGGAATGCTGACCTATGTACTGAGCATGACAAGAGATATTGAGTATATGGAGGTGAATAAAATGTAGTCTTCACTCTGAAGGAGGCTGCATATGTTCCTTCATATGTGTGTGTGTGTGTGTGTGTGTGTGTGTGTGTACATATATACATTCAGACATAACAGATAAAATATTAAGTTAATCATTATGTTTTTAGTTTGCATTCTGGCCCTGATTTATAATTAAAAATGGGTTTTTGATTTGTCTATAAAGACTGCAGTGGCATGTGGGTGGCTCAGTTGTTTAAGCAAGCTGACTCTTGGTTTCAGCTCAGGTCATGATCTTGGGGTCATGAGGTCAAGCCCTGCATTGGGCTCTGTGCTCAGTCTGGAATCTGCTTGAGATCCTCTCCCTCTGCTCACCCACACATCCGTGTGCTCCCTTTCTCTCAACACCTCCCACCAAATAAAATAAAATCTTTGAAAGGGGAGAGGGGGTTCCAAATTCAGTTATCTTAAAAACATAGAAAATAAGTATTGGCTGAAAAATCTATTACTTTCTTAGCATTGGATTATACATTATAGAGCTAATAAAGCCACTGGTTACAGAATATGAGCTTCTGTAGGAGAGTCAGCTACTGGGATAGTTGAATTAGCAAGACTCAACTCCTCGGAGCTAACACTCCAGTTGTAACATCATGGCTGCTTATGTTTTGACATCACAGCTCACTACCTAACCAACAAAGCCACTCCCCCACTATAAACAAAACCTCTGTCTCCAAGAGCTTCCTCCTTCAACTCTCCCTCTGTCCATTTCTAAGCCTCAACATGCTCCAGATCATCCCCCTGGAATGGAAAAGTTCATGGCACCCACTCATCCTACCATCCCTGTTTCCTTTTTACAGTTAGTTGCTACCTTCTTCCTGGCCATCCTTCTTTGCTACACCCACTCTGGCAGCTGGATGAAAGTGTGTGTCATAGGTCTCCTGTCCTCATCATGGTCAGATTCTAGTGGTCACACCTCACCTTGATCTTCCTGCCTTCTTCTTCATCCTCTATGCAATCCCGTTCCTAGAAACTCAACTGTGTTCATGGCTTCAGTTATTACCTCTAGTGACCCCCAGATACCTATCTTTACCCTCAACTGGTCCTTAGAACCATAGACATACATTTCCATGTTTGAGAGGCATGCCAAGCGATGATTTGGTATGTCCAAATTAATTCATCACCTTCCCTCAAGCAACCCCCAACCTCCTATTTATCTCCCACTGCCTTCTGTCTCTCTCTATGGTCTGACTTCTCTCCTTCTCAGGGGTTCGGATGACTAGCTTCACTTGTACTCCTTGGGCCCTGTTGCCTCCAATATGCTTCCAAGTCCTAAAGATTTCCCCCAAGAAATGCCTTTCTTTAATTTCCTCCTGTTGTCCTTGCAGTCTTAATAGCATTGACTGTATTGGGTCATCTTTGTGTTTGTCAAATACCAACAACAGGGTAGATAATTAATACACATCTGTTAAACTCTATTCTAGAATAGACTTTCACGTATTGCCAGGAATGGACCCAAGTGGGTCCTGAGGCTTATACAACCTAAAAATAGTTTTTTATAAAATATACAATATCATGGGTACAAAATTAGATATAGTGGGGTCCTGGAAGGAGCCCATGCAAGTGAAGGGTCCTAAAGTTTAAGATGCACTGGCTTCCCAATAATGCACACTTTACTTCTCAAATGCAGATACAATCTCTAAATGAGGTCTATGTTTACTTTTTGACCCTAAGATGAAAGTGATTATTGTGATTAAAAGATCAGAGTGATGCACTGTGGAATCAATGGCATTTAATAATCCAAAGTTCTATCATCTCTCACCTGGTCTTTCATAATAGCCCTCTAAAATGAATTCCCTATTGCTCCAAACTCACAACTTCCTCATTTCCAAATTCTACCCCATCATGCTCTATTCAAAAATTTCCCATGCCATCCCACTACTCTTGGACCAGACTACAAATCCCACAATCTGGCCCTCAAAGTCCATTATTTTTGAAAACTGGAAGAATTATGGTTTTAAGATGTTAACTACTTTCTTCTTCCCTCTCTCCCTCTCATGAGTCCAGTCAACATTTATTGTTTTAGAAGGTGTGACACCTACAAAGCAAAAAGAGTACTAATATCTTCCTGGCCCCACTTTCCCAAAAAACAAAAACCAAAAAAGCTTGAGTTTTCAGGGAATTGGAGAAGACCTGGGGCATAGTCAAAATATTACTAAGAAACAGAATTTGAAGTCCAAATCCTTTCCCTGGCTTCGAGGAGAGTGGATCAGAATGGGAAGATTTGGGTCCTAGAAAGAATTGTTCTGATCCCTCATTGCTATACGGAGACCTCCAGGGCTCCAAAAGGTTTTGAGGACCCCAAAGCAGAACGGACCAGCACCTTACTTCTCAGGAATCTAAGAAAGGGGAACCCTGGGCACGTGGGTGGCTCAGTCAGATGGGCATCTGACTCTTGATTTCAGCTCAGGTTATGATCTCAGTGTTGTGGGATCGAGCCCTACATCAGGCTCTGCGCTCAGCAAAGTCTGCCTCCCCCTCTGCCTCTGCTCCTCCTCCGTCACACTCACTTTCTCTCACTCAAAAATAAAATTTTTAAAAAGGGGGAACTTCCAAAATGTTCTGGTAGACTGAGCCATGTGGCAGCCTTGCCAAGATGCTCGTGCCGCAGGGAGGCACGGAAGGAGCACACGAACCAAGAGCCCCCGAACTGGCTGACGGGAGAACAAGATGGGCCCTGCGATGTCTTGACCATGACGTGGGACTTTGCGACGATTCTGGGCAGAGGTGGTGGGGTGAGGATGAGGCACTCGGAACTGACTGAGACAAGCTTTCTGCCATGCCAGTGTAATAAAAATCAGGCTGAACTTCAGGAAAACGAAGCAATGTATGCTCCTTACACACTTGTGTATACACTGATGGTCATGGCTCCATCAGATACTTATATACCCCTGAGGTTGCAACCATATTAAAAGCTACTCCAAATTTAAGGCTTTAATTCCAGAAAGTCATTTCAGAACTGGTGACAAAGAGCCTCCCTGGGATCCTCGTGCTTAACCTGCACAGTCACACAGTTGGTTTTCTTTTAAAACATCTATGCCCGAAATATGGCCCCGGGTAGTTTCTCTTGTCTGGGAAGATGGACATCAGAGCAGGGAAGCACCTTGTCAAGAGGACTCTTCTTTTCAAAATTCAGAGATTTGTGAGTCTTTTCCCTCTAAATCACAAGCCTAAAGACCAGGAAAAAAAACTTATCAGCAAATAATTCTGCTAAGAAAACAGAAGCCCATTCTGGGTCAGATTTGGGTGACGGATGTGCTTACTCGCACTGGCTAACCACCAATAAATAATCTTTTTGGTAATGCACGGAAATGATTGCCTTGTATAAATGTCACCCTCCTAGATTTGCGCAGGACAAAAGGGGAGATTCATTAATAAGGGAAAATTAGACACAGAGGACAACCCAATAGAGAGAGATAAATGAGACACAGACGCCAGCCAATCTCGTGCGCACGAGTTACAAGGAAAAATGGGCACTTGGTTTGAAAATATAATTTCCCTGCTTATTTTTTTCTCTCTCTTACAAAATGCACCAAAGCACACTTCAGCCGTATTCCCAGGTCCCTAATAGAAGAAAGAGCATAGGGAAGTGATAATACGTCTGGACTGGGCTTTTATCTTCACGCCTTTCATCCAAGTATCTTTCTGTCCTTAAATAATAATTGATTAAATCTCACTATATCCCTACTGAAGGTATCTTCTGATGGGCCTGGATAGAAGCAGAAGACGAGGAGTGGATTGGATCACCCAGGTTCAGGGCACGGGGCTCTAACAGAGGCAGAAATAGACCCAAGAGAATCCTCTCCTGTTACTCACCTTTAATCACTAGGAAATAGTCTGGCCCCTTGGGACTGCTGGCCAGACTACCTCCATTTTTGGAGTTAGCTATGTTTTTCATTTAATTATCTTCAGGACAGATGCCTTTGACAGCTGTTCTTTTGAGAACGTGACTAGAGAATCGTCAAAAGGCTTGCCTATGGCCTCCAGAAAGTGTCACCTCCCGGGATCACTGCAGAGAGCCCGCAGGTAACACATATCAAGTACAGTTGAGTAATTGGGGGTCTGCTGCAGAAGTACTTTCATGCTGACTAATTAATCTCTAGTAATTAGCACTCAGATGTAACAAGTGTAGCATTTAAGATCCATAGCGAGGGAAATAAAATCTGCTCTTCAGAAATTTGCTGGAGAGTCTGATTGCCTTTTTTTTTTTTTTTTCAGATAAATTATGGCGCCTATCCATTCAGGCACAAACACTGGAGTAGGGCCTTTACTTCGTATGAAATACCAAACATGGCCCAAGAAGTCTCCCAATTTAGAATACTTTAAAACTCATTGCAAAAGTCAGGCAATCCTAAACTTACCGGAACTGGAAAGAAAGTCAGAAAATCATTCAGCCCAAGTTTTTTGGCCCACAGCTAAGGAAATTGAGGCCCAAAGAGGTAAAGGGATCTACCCACAACCCACAGCTGGTTAGGACAAAGCAGGGACTGGAATGTGCAGCACCAAGTGCCCCGTTTTCTTACAGGAACGGGGCTTGGGCCCTACCTCACCCACGCAAGATCAGCCTTTGAGAGTAGCCCCAGTTACTCTGGCCAGACTCTGGGCCAGGTGCTACCAGAGGGAGGTGAAGTGTCTCTGTGATACCTTCCTTCGGCTCTTTCGCCTTGGACGGCTGTCTTTGCCTTCCTCTGCCCCCGACCTCCTCATTCAGCTCTTACCCCGTGCCTCATTCCTGCAGCACCCTGCTCTAAGACTGGAGTGTTGGGTGAGCCCTCAACTTAGCCAGAAAGGCACATCCAGCCCAGGGTTCTGTATGTGCTGCTATAGAAACTGAAGTCTCAAAGCTTCTGTCTGTCAAAGGGACAAAATGATGTCACACACATGTACACACAGAGTTGGTGGGGAAGGGGAGAGAGCCCACATTCAAGAGATCACACTTCTTCGGAAGTCTCTAAAACCATTCTAGGTGGAGACGCAGCTCTCCCTCCCATGAACCTCAAGGCAAATGATGGCTCCATTGCAGAATCACTTTCACACGTGCTTGCGACTCCCTCTTCTCCCTTTGCTTGTTTGGCCACGCCTCTGCATTCTCTTCTTCCTTGGCCCTGGATGGGATGCTCTCCATCTCTTCCTCTGAGCCAAATGGCCAACCAAAGGAAGGCACAAAGGTCAATGGGGTTTTTCTGAAAAGGGAGAACATGGACACCTGACATCTGATTCCCGGGGGAGCCTTGCCCTACCCTGGCAGTTGAGGGCAAGGAAAGGGAGGGAGACAGGGTTTGGACTTTTCACAGCCTCTCCTCTGAGGGGTGTAGTCCTCACTGTCCTCAGAGAATGGAAATTGAATTCCTCTCGGGCTAGAGTCAGGCAGCAAGTCCTACCTCCAGAAAGCTGTTGGCCTTTGTTTTTGGTTTTGTTTTAGTCTTTTGCTTCCTTGAATAGAAGGTGTGAAGGCAAATAATAACCTTTCTAGAGCTTTCCCTTCCTCTTCACATCCCATGTAGCCAGCTCTGCATACGCCAGCCCCAACAGCCCGAAACACAGTGTGATGCAATGGCTGAAGCCTTGGAAGAATCCAAAGGAAGTACATCATTTAAACGATCCCTCGTTTCTCTAGACCTCAGACTCCAGCTACAAAATCAAGAGCTTAGACTGATGTTCTCAAAGGTTTCTTTCTGCTTTAAAATGTAAAGTCCTGTATGTATTTTTTCAAAACGCATTTATTGAGCACCTGCCGAAGCAAATCACTGTCCAAAGTACTGAAGATACAGAGGTCCGTTAAGCCTCAGTCCCCACCCTCAAGTATCTCATGTAAGTGACGTGGCTCCAAGATTCAGGAAACACAATAACAGAGTGTATCCACGTGCTATGGGCAACTTCAGTGAGGCTGAGGGTAAGAATGGGGAAGAAGAGACCATTGTACTGGGTCATGAAAGACGAGCTGGAGTTTCCAGATGAATGAGGTCTGGGGGCAGGAAAGGAGGAATTTCCTTGGACAGAAATGCCAAGGTTAAGAAATATCAGAGAGCATGGTGCCACTAGGGAGGGAGGAACAGCAAAGACGAGGGCCAAAAGGTGGGCTGCTACGCCACACAGGGGAGCTCAGACTCTATGTAAACAGGAGTTTATACAATTGCTCGTGTGTCAGCAACAACTATGAGAATAAATCTGATTTTTTTTCATTGCCAAAGGGATGCATGGGAGGGTTATGGAAAACCCTCATAAAATCTTAACATCTTCTGACATTATTTTGAAGTGATTTTTTTTTTTTTTTTGTCTTTCTTATGGAAAACAAGACACTAGCAGACTCAGCCCATGGTTTTTAAGCAAGTTCAACAAGATCCCGGAGATTCTTTCCCAAAAGATAAGCTGCATGTGGAAATTAGGGAGGGAAGCATGTTGTAACTACAAATCTTCCAGTTAAATTCTTTATCTAAAAATCATGCTCCCTTGCTTTCTGTTTCTGTTAGAGAACGCGTGCGCACACACACACACACACACACACACACACACACATCCCAATGGGTCCTTCGGAGTCCTGACAGTGGGGAGAGGTATGTTAATGATTCCTGCCCCAGAGAAAACTTAACCCTTTTCCTGAAAATCCCACAGAGCTTGGCTGTGGCTTATTGGCGCACACCTCCTGGTCTGCCTCACTGTTCTTTACCTGTAAGCTTGGGGACCCACAACTGTTTGAACACAAAAGAAACCCCATCTGGGCATCTGGGTGGTACAGTCAGTTGAGGGTCTACTCTTGGTTTCAGCTCAGGTCAGATATCAGGGTCTTGAGTTTTAGCACTGGGTCAGGCTCAGGACAGAGTCTGCTTGAGTTTCTCTCTCTCTTTCTGCCTTTCCCTTCTACTCTCTCTCTCTCTCTCTTTTTTTTTTTTTTTAAGATTCTATCTATTTATTTGACACAGAGAGAGATCACAAGTAGGCAGACAGGCAGAGTGAGAGGAGGAAGCAGGCTCCCTGCTGAGATCATGACCTGAGGTGAAGACAGGGACTTTAACCCACTGAGCCACCAAGGCACACCTTTAGTCTCTTTTTACTTAAAATAATATATAAAAGAAAATCAAATCAAAACAAAACAAGAACAATGAAACCCAACTTTGGCTGAGAACTAAAGGCAATGGAGGTAATATATGAGAATGGCCAGACACCGAGTTCATAAAAAGTAAAAATATAGTAAATATCCTGTGATTGTGTACAGTCTTTTGATGTCCTAGAAACTATGGTTCCATTGCACAAGACTGAAGCAGGGTATAGCCCAGAGAGAGACTGCATCTCCCCACACCAGGCAGATTCTGAAAATAATGCTTCATAAAAAATCCTAAGAATAAAAACACTCCTTTCAACCTTCATCCATAGTCTCATTCCCCATGCAGTAGTTTTTGTCCTGAGTTTGTAGTATATCCTTCAAGACTGTTTCTCTGGGACGACTGGGTGGCTCAGTTGGTTGGATGACTGCCTTCGGCTCAGGTCATGATCCCGGAGTCTCGGGATCGAGTCCCGCATCAGGCTCCCAGCTCCACGGGGAGTCTGCTTCTCTCTCTGACCTTCTCCTCGCTCATGCTCTCTCTCACTGTCTCTCTCTCAAATAAATAAAATCTAAAAAAAAAAAAAAAAAAAAAAAAAAAACTTAAAAAAAAGACTGTTTCTCTATCCCCCAAAAAGCACTTTTCCCTCATAGGCCAGATAAATCTTAGATTAACTTAACAAATTTACTAAGTTAATTTAAAATTGCAGGTATGGGTCCAAGATAAGGATCAACAAATTTTTCACTCAATGTCCTGATAGTATTTGGGGCTTTATGGGCAATACAGTCTGTCAGAACCATTAACTCTGCCTGTGCAGTGTGAAAGCAGCCATAGATAATTCATCAGTAAATGAACATGGCTGTGGTTCCAATAAATCTTTATTGACAAAAACAGGCCACAGCAGGATCTGACCCATGGGCCATAGTTCGTCAACCCCTACTCCAGACGGTGAACTCTGTGGGCACTTGTATTTTTCTTGAAGTAGAAAGAAGTTTCCTATGCTTGTGAAGATTCAGACCGGAGCAGAGTTTAATTATCTGAAACAATTACAGAACAACGGAAGACAGCAAATAGCAGGTGTAACACTGGGGACAGGGGCCTCACTACCCACTGAACCTCACTGGGTTGGGGCTAGTGAAGGAGATGTACTTTGATCCTTCCAGGAGACACATTTCCAGTCCTCTTAATTAAGGCCATTCACAAATGGCTTGGAAAATGTTTGTGGAGTAAAGCAATTTGGGAAACCCATGAAATGGAACACACACCCATTAGCCTCCACCCGGTTCCCGCTCACTCCAACACCACCGCCCGCCACCCAACGAACATGCCGGAAGACAGCAGCACACACAAGCGTGTTTTCAATGATTAATCTCACTGTTTCACTTTGAAACCTAAAAGGGAAAAAAAAAATGGAAGCATTCCTATTTCCCATTGAAAGTAATCACAGCTTTATATCCCTTGGTGTTTACATAAAGAGAGCTGTTTATTTAGAATCATTGCTGATAAGAACACCACACGCTCCGAACTTATTATATATTCCTTTCCCATTTTGTCTTTTTTTGGGGGGGGGAAGGGAGGGAGAATTATGTATATTTTATGATAACCCAAAATGACTTATACATAAAAAATACAGACTTTAAAGATAAAAAGGATTAGTCGCAGGTAATGCATTTTCCATGAGTGGCTATAGGGCTCTTGGTTCCAAGAGGTACCCGGCTGCATACAAATGAATTGATAAAAGTCTGACGCTCTGGATGGGTAGTAAGGCTCATGCTTTGCTGGAGATGATTCTTAAAGTTACAATAAATCAGACAGACAGTGTCGGCCTTTGAGGATAAACCTGTGATGGCTTGTTGTGCCTCTCTGAATCGCCTCAGAGGCCCAGGGACTAAAAAGTGCCTAGATGTCACATTAAATCTACCGGGAGGATGGGGCACTTCAAAGACGAACGCAATCAGATCTGATGGAAAATACATTTTCTGAAAGCTACTGACAAAAAAGTAATCTTTAATGTGGATGTTGAATAACAATTGATATTGTCTTTCCTGACATTTTTCATTATTGCTGTCTTATACAGCCTACTTCATGTATTAAAGCAATATTAACTGTTTGACAGGGACAAATCCTCCAACTATCACATAAGCAATTGTTTCTGAATTGTCCTAGCCCACTGCCTGTAAAAACCTATCCCAGTAACTGCTTTTAAATAGGACGGTAGACACTCTCTCCTGACTAGCGAGACACTGTCTGAGCTTCAGCCTAGTTCAGTGGAGTCTGGAGAATATTAAAAAATGGTTAGGTGGTTATGAGTTGTCATTTGATTATAAGGAAGGAGCAGGGATGTTTTCTGAAGGTGAGTTTTAATGAGAGCAGTCCATAAAGGTTAGTCCTTATCATTGCCCCATCTTCGGTACACATTTATTTCAAAGAGATGTGCACAAATCTCGGATCTGCCACGATTCTGGTTGCTCAGAGGGGGAAATAAAAGAATGTACAAAAGATCTTTGTTATTTATGCAATGAAATAAAGCCATCTCTGCCTGTGCGAGGACCTATAAAATAGGCTTGAATTAAGTCCCCCAGTATGCTTCTGGAAAGAAATTCAAGCAGATCGGGGACACATGTGTCGCTTTCAAGGTACTTTCAGAGGCTTGAGGTCTTAGCCTTCAAGTGTAAATACACGCGGTTTCATTGTAGGTATTCGGAAAGCTTAAAATCTCTAATTTTGCAATGACCTTGAGGCTCTTGAGAAATGAGGTTTGGGCAAGTTCTACAGAAGAGTTCCATTTTTTTTTTTTTTTCATGACATGGGGCTAATTCCACCCCAGAGTAAAAGACAGAAAACTAAAACCCCACGATTGGAAAAAAAAATCACAAAACCTTGTCAACCTGTGTTGTAGACTCTCAAAAGTTACCACTTACAGCTAAGACACCTAAAGGATGGGATACATGTTCCTTATTTACATTTCCCCACATTCCCTGGAGCTTCGGCGTGCCCATGCCTTGACAATACCGTAGCTCACTTGTATTTTTAGGGTGAAGTTTTACTGGAAGTCTGCTTCTTCATTGGGATCTGGCTGGGAAGAGAGCCTCCCTCTCCTTGACGATACTTGAAATAAGGCAGGTGATGGGGGATGAAATGAACAAACCACTCCCCACAAATGTAAAATTAGAACACAATACATTGCTCCTCAGGGCTTTTCCATGACCTTAGACAAGATATTTATCCCTCTTTGCTCTCCAACAGGAGTCCCGCATTTTCTTAAAGGACTAGACAGTAGTTAGTTGAGGTTTGGAGACCACAGGGCTTGTTATCAATACTCAATTCTGCCCTCAGAGCACAAAAGCAATCATTGACAATACATCAAAGATTAGCGTGGCTGAGTCTGCATAAAAACAATTTGAGGGGTGCTTCAGTAGTTCAGTCATTAAGTATCTGCCTTCAACTCAAGTCGTGATCCCAAGGTCCTGGGATAGAGCCCCTCAGCAGGCTCCTTGCTCAGGGGGAAGCCTGCTTCTCCCTCTCCCACTCCCCCTGCTTGTGTTCCCTCTCCATCTGTATCTCTGTCAAATGACTAAATCTTGAAAAAATAAAATGAAATAAATAATGAAAAAAGCAATAAAAAAAACAACAACAGGTGGTGAGATAGATTTGGCCCACAGACTAGAGTCTGCCAACCCGTAGCTCTGAATCTTTTCCGTAGAATGGGTAGGAATATAAAATGAGATCTAACGCCTTTTATTGCTGAGCAGATTAAATTAGTTCACAAAGGGGACAGTGCTCTTCCTCTAGCAAAAGGCAATAGGAATAAGTCCACACAACCCAGTGATAATTACCTTTCAGGAGTCATTGGATGAATACACTGATCTTCATAAAAGGAAAGGACTCTCATTGCAGTAAGTGAATTAAGCCACTCGGTCAATTTTAAGATTTAGCCCAGCTATAGTCTATTCTAAAGTCCTTACATTACATCGTTTCTCACTCGGTCACAAGGAGAGGGAGGTGGTAAAGTAGATCTAAGTTGGTTAAGAACAGAAGCTTCTAAGTAGACCCAGAGTTGCCTTTAGACAGGCCTTTTCTGAATGCTTGAGGAGCCCTTCCTAACAACACAAATGTAAAAACTAAGTATGCATTATGTAGTAGGACACAGCAAGAGCTGGAAGGCTAGCACCTCTGTACAATTACAGTCAGAACCAGCAACACTAGGCTGCAAAAAACAGCTACCAGAATTTCCCCATGGCTTAAAAGAACAACAAAGTTTCTATTGGTGCCATGTGACATCGACATCTTGGGTCAGCAAGGTGGCTCTGTTTGTTGTTGTCTTCTGGGCCCAACCTGACAGAAACACAGCCTGACATAGGCTTCCATCCTCAAGAAGGCAAAGGAAAAGCACATCCCCATCTGGATTTAACAGAGCAGCCTTTCACAACAAAGCAACCTGACCAACGGAAATCTCTTGAAAATGTTCTCCCAGGGATGTGTGTGCTTCTGGGCTCACCAAGCCTCTGGCAGTCAAGACCTGTGAGTCAGGAGGCCTGGATTCCAGTCCTGCCCTTGGCTTACTGGGGCAAGATTCCACCCCCAACCCTAGAAGTTTCTGGAATCTCCTCACTTTACCCATCAGACAGCCTATAAAAAAAAAAAAAAAAGAAAGAAATAGAGAGAGCTGATCTCAAGGATTCCTCCAACTCTAAAAAGCAAATTCCAAATCTGTCCTCTTCCTGGAGATGTCCCAAAGCTACCCCTTTAAGTTCCAGAAAATTCCAAGTCGACTACAGTGTTATCATTGTCAAATGTGCAGTGACCCTCACTTTTTTCATTTCAGTTAAATAGACCAATCTTAACAGAAGATAGTTAACCTTAAATACCTAATTTAAAAAGATAAATGCCACTGAGATAAGGGGAGATAGGAACCAAGTTTCAAATGCTTCACTTAAAAAAAAAAAAAAAGGCTTTATTTTAGAGAGAGAGCACAACACGCACATGCATACAAGCGGGGTGGGGGGCAGGGAAAGAACCTCAAGCAGACTCCAAGCTAAGCATGTGCCTGACGCAGGGCTCCATCTCACAACCCTGAGATCATGACCTGAGCTGAAATCAAGAGTCAGACACGCAATCAACTGAGCCACCCAGGCGCCACACTTCACATCACATATAACATAAATCAAAGCCCTTGTCCTGAAAGTACAATACACCAAACACTAAAATCAAGGGAGGGGAGACTTTGTGCCCCAACAAGAAGTGAGAAGTGGTGAAAATGCCTGTAAACCGCCAGGTGCATACAAGCACCTGATGTGCGCTGATCATGGGAACAGCTCCAGGACTGGCAATGCTTGTCTGCAGGCTTTGCTTATCGTTCTTTGTAAGTTACGTAGGAGAGAAGAATATTCTAGCCCTCAGAAAGGGAAAGAGAAGCAGGGGACCACTCTGGGGCACCTACTCCACACCAGGCCCCGTGACGGGTGCTGTGTACTTGACCTCATGGAATCCTGGCCCCGGTCCTATGGGGAAATTGCTTCTGCTGTGGCTGGATGTTTGTGTCCCCGACCCCCATCTCCTCAGTTCCTATATGGAAGGAACCCCAACTCCCACAATGATGGTATTTGGAGGTGGGACCTCTGAGAGGGGATTAGGACTTGAGCTCTCACAAATGAGTTTAGAGCCCCTTCCTTACCTTCCCCTTCAGCAGGTGAGAACACAGCACAAAGGTCAGGAATGAACCAGGAAGCAGACCCCCCCCCACACACACCCCATCTGCTTGGACTTGGACTTGGACTTCTAGCCTCCGGGAGGGTGAGAGATAAATCATTGTTGTTTATAAGCCTCCTAGTCTGTGGTATTCCGGTACACCAGCCAGAATGAATGAAGGTAAGCTCTGTCTTTAGTTTTCAGGGCAAGACACTCAGCTTCGTAGAGCTGCAATGACTCTAAGACCACTCAAGACCAAGCAGAGACAAATTTGAAGTTCAAGTTTCCAGTTCTACCATCCAACTGAATCGGACCCTGTATCCAGCCATGATGGCTTGAAGAGTGAAGGCAGGAGCAGAGAGAGCTCACAGGCAGCAAAACAATTAGGAAACCATGTGGGTGTGCAGGAGACATCAGTTATTCTTGCTGTGCAATATCCTTTTACCACTCCTACAAATGCGGAGAAGCCATGCCCAGTGGGCTCATGCCGGCACTGCTGTCTCTACCTCCTTGGCTCAAGAGGTAGAAAAATCACAATCCTGCCTGGCCATCAGCACCCTGACTCCCACCAAACACAAGGCCAGCTTCAGGAACAGCTGGATCCACCCGATGCAGTGAAACAGGTCTGCTCTGTGGTGTTGGCTCCCAGTTCACTCAGCTGTCCCCACACACCAGCAAAGACGGTCGCCAGTCCCTGCAAACCTATACCTTACCAGCCTACCAGCCACCAACCGTTTTGTTCTGCTCAAGTATTTTTTTCTGCAAAGCAAAAGTCCCAGGCTGATTCTTATCCATCCTGCTTTGGTCGAACATTCTCCTTAGAACCAGCAG
This sequence comes from Mustela erminea, assembly GCF_009829155.1. Lineage (NCBI taxonomy): Eukaryota > Metazoa > Chordata > Mammalia > Carnivora > Mustelidae > Mustela > Mustela erminea. Next base: position 74,894,491 of record NC_045625.1, read on the forward strand.
TCTTGGCCTCCTTAGGATGCCTCCTTACACGTGAAATTCAGAATTCAGCTGAATTCTTTTTTTCAAGCTTTACGTATATTCCACACAACATTGGAGACGTGCTTACATTTTAAAAAATCGTAATTGTTTATCTGAAGTTCACAACTTAGCAAGGGTCCGGTTTTGTTGTTTTAATTCGGAGACCCCTAAGAGCCGACCACCGGAGCCAAGAGAAGTACAACAGAAGACTTCTGGCCACAGCTGGGTTGTACCTCCCACCCCATCGCACCAGAGGAGAGTGGGACCAATTTCCTCTAAGCCCCATTAATTGAGATGCGGGCAGCTCCCCCAAAAGAAATTGAGGGGCTTCTCCCAGGAGAGAGAGAATGGCTGTTTAACAGCCAAGAACAACAGATGCACGCGAGAATCAAAGTGGGTGTCTCGAAGGAAGAGGAGCATATGTTTTTGACGGGGGTGAGGGGCCTGTGGGCCAGCTAAGTGAGAGATAGAAAGCCTGAGCCGGCTCTTCCTCAACCTTCCAAGTCTGTGTTTTTACCCACACACATTTGCCAGATTGCTCTAAAAAAGCAACAGCTGTGGAAACTGACAGTTTACAGTTGTGATAAATCGCATTAGTAAAGTATTTCAATTAAAGCCATATCTAACTAAAAAACAAGAAGTCATCTCCGAACAAATAAATTAGTGACTTCCATTTGTGGAGGCTTCAAGTGCAGGATTTCGGCCGTTACCTACTCTCTTATTTTGCTTTTCTCACGGGGAGTGCCTCATCCCGTGGTTCGGGTGAGGGAGAGGTGCTTGATAAAGACACATGTGAAAACCAAAATCTGAAAGCAGGCATTTAGAACATAACATTCTTCCTTTGGGGGCATTTCTTAAGGATTTAACTCCAAACCTGGTTTCAGATTTGCCTGTCATTGCCCTGATTGTCAGGGAAGAGGGCATTCCAGAACCTCCCTGTGGGGTCCGCCTGTCCAGCCCCATCAGCCCGGTGGCCAGGCCCAGCGGGACGGTTTTCTCCTTCCCAAGCCAATTCATCTACATCTGTAACATTTTAAAAGGAACGCACAGATAGGTCTTCTCCAATGGATTCCTTTTCCACGGTTTAGAAAGTCATTCGCCTGCACAAAATGAATGGCCTGGTGAAATCACTGAGACTTTTTCTCCCAGGGTCAGAGCCAGCACAGCCCCCAGACTACAGGGCCTGGGGGGGTGGGGGGGGCGGTGCTCACAATGGACTTTAGGCCTTCACGGCCCCGCCCCCTCCCGCCCCCTGCCCTTCCCCCATCCTTTCAAGGAAATCCCATCTTTTTCCAGAGTCCTCACTTCAGCTTGATTTTTTTAGCAGATCCTTTACCGAGCCAGTTAGTAATTCAGGACTAATTAGGTGATTGCTTTCATTTATGGTAGCAGTCGGGAGTGGGGGGTATGAAATGGCATCGCCCCTATTCTTGTTGGAAAAATAAATTACACCCATTGTTCCTGAAGACCTCATTCTTTTCCCCCCAATCAAGCAAATTAGCAGCTTGGTTCATTTTCCCAGCATTCACTCCTGAGCAGACGGCAGCGCCCTGGAATGTGGCTTGGAGCTGTGTGGTCAGTACAATTGTTTGGGGCTGTTTGTGCCAACAACGAGAGGAGACGGCTGTCTCCGAAAGACGAGTGGTACTTGTCTTGCTTAGGCCAAGGAGGGTTGGCGAGCTGCCGCCTGGCCCGGCTTCTGAGGAAGATGTCCACCGCCATCTACTGGAGACTGGGCCTCACTGCAGTGCAATCCCTCCCAGCTTTTGCTTCTGGCCGGTGAGGACCAGCAATAATGCTTCTTCGGAGTTACTAAAAATAGGAAGGACTCTTTGCCTCTCCAGGAGCTAGGAAATGGTTGCGTCAGTGGCTGTAATGAAAACGCAACTCAATGCTTGCATTATGTTTCTCTTACGAGTAGTTCTCTTTGGTCGAGATTTCCTGGTCCAAAAGAGGATTGTCACTGCTTCCACAATGGGTATCCCTGAATCTGGGTCGTTCTCTTGTGTCCTAAGCACAGAGAGCAGAGAGCATCAGCACCTTCGGACAACAGGTTCTTTCCTCTCTGCCCCTTCTCTGTCACGCCTCCTCTCCCCCACATCAAGCCCAGTTCTGAACTGCACAAGGCATTCAAAGAAGCTTGCTCACCAGAGGCATTGCCACTGCAGAATGGAAGCTGGAAACAACACAGTCCTCGGACTTTTTCTGATCTTGGTGTGGAGGGCTGTTCCCACTCTCCGACCCCTGGCAACACATGAGTCCATGCTTTCTTCCTGCCCATTCTTTCTTCCCTATATAAAGATCGTATTTGTTCCCCCATTTTACTCCGGGAACCATGACTTTCTTGGGGTTTGTGTCCCTGAGGAAGAGGCCAGAGAGTGCAAATAAATTTCAACATGGAAGGCTTCGAGGTAGTGGTTCTCAAGTGGGGGTTGGGGGGAGAGAGTTTTGCCCCCAGGAGACATTTGGTCATGTCTCAGGACATCTCAGTTTGTCAAAACTCAGGGACTGCTAAAAACCCTACCTTGCACAAGGCAGCCCCCCACCAGAATTATCCAACCCGAAATGTCAATAGGGCTGAAGAAGCCCGGCTTGCGGTAACAAAGAGTGCCTCAGTAATCGGGTTGTGATAACACCAATTGATTGCCTTCCAATGAGCCACACTGCAGAGACTGTGGATAATTCATCCTTTCCCAAATCAGTATTTACCACCTTTTTTCGTCCTTTAGACTCTTCCATTTTAAACCTAATTTAGCTGTCTTCCCCCTACCCCCCTCTGCCGCTGCTGGAAAGAGAAAGGATTGGAACGGGGGAGGGGAAGGCGACCGAAAAGGAGGATTAGAAGCATGACCTGTTTCTCCTGGAGAAGCTCGGCACATTCCTCTCTCAGATGTGCTTTGTGACCGAGCAGGGTACAATTAAAAGCACAATAATTTGCTTGTTATTCAAGTCAGGCATTAGTCCGGGTAATGGCGTGCTTGGTGGAGAGATGGATTTCCTTGTTAGGAGCTAAGCACAGGATTAGCTGAATTCTCCATGGAGAAATCTTGATTTGTTCAAGGTCTTTCATGTTTTCTACAGAGAAGGGATTATGTCTTCTTAAAGAGGGGCCTTGCTTAAAAAGCTACAAAGTATAAGAAAAGGATTTAGGGCAGAGGGGCCTGTGGTTAAGTAGCTGAGGGGTACAGGGAATTTTAGAGCAAAGGATTATTTAAAGCCATAGAGTTCAAAAAATAATTGGTTTAGCACTACTGGGTCAGTGCCGGCGAGTACGCTGTAAAGGCAATTAAGCATGAGCTAATATTCATTTTACTTTGGCTAATTATTGCACGGATCCAGGAGAGCGAAGGGAAAGACAACATGCCCCCTCCCCGGCAATCAAGGAGCGCCTTGTTTTGGGTTCCTGAGCCTTCCCGGCAAGCTAATTTGTTGGGGTGCCCGGAATCCAGGCAGCACAAAGAACTTAGCAGGTAAAACACAAGAAAATTGTTCTCTCAAGGCAGATTGCTGCATGTTCTGCTATCCTGGGTACCAAGGAGAAGCCACTATTAGTCTTAATTCCATGGCGATCATTAGCTAGAGAGGACAGAGAGTAAAAAAAAAAACAAAACAAAAACAAAAACAAAACCTGACTTCACCTATGTCCCTGCTAAGACTGGTGGGAGCTTGCGACCAGAGCAACTGTGTCCCCCCAGGGAACTTGGACGATGTCAGGAGACTTTTCTGGTGGTTGCCACTCTCGAGGTGCCATGCATCTGCCAGACAGAGGACAGGGATGCTGCCACAGGATGCACAGGATGGCCCCCTGCGACAGAGAGCCATCAGACCCCAATTGTCACCAGTGCCGCAGCTAAGAAATTCTGGTCCAGACAGACGTGACAGTCTCTCTTTGGATGGATGCAGGTTTTCAGAATCTCCTCTTCCTTAAATCGGTGACGGAGAAGTCAGCAGAGGGCCACGTTATGCTCACTGACACTTTCCTTCCCTTTTCCACACGGGGCCTTGCCAAAATCGGGGAAACGGAGTGGGGGATGCCAAGAGCAACATGTCCCGGCCCCGTGGTTGTGCCCGCCTGGCCCTCCCCCCGATTCTCACCACCCCCACCAGGAGAGCAGAGAGCTGGCTTCTCGTCAGTTTCCCCAGGTCCCTGAGTCTTGAGATGACACATTCCTCCCCGCGGGAAGAAGGTTCAGGGAGGACATCCTTCTGCTGCTTGCAAGGCAGGAAGAGCCTGCAGCTACAAGATACTCTTTTTGCCCTGACAAGTGACAGTCCTCATCCCGAGGGAGGTTAACACGCCCCAGACTGGGAGCTTCTGACGGGCTGTGAATCAGGAGGGTTCCAAGGCCTGGCCTGCAGCTCTATGGGAGGGGCTCAAGGAGGCACTTAAGTAAGCTCCATTCACCCGCGAGAAGACAGAAGGCTGCAGAAGGGGAGTGGGCGGCCACAGAGGTTCCCTCAAACATGGCACATGCGCCACTCGGCAAATTAAACCAGGAGAGACAACAAAGATGAATGCTTTTATATGAGGTCTTCCTCTACTGAACACGAACACACACACCTGAACAGCCTTCCAGCCCCCTGGTTTCTTGGGTGTCAGTGCTACAGAATGGCTCAAGCAGGGGTCCCCATGATGACCCATCCCACGCACAAGCAACACTCAACACCTGCTGCCGAGATTTCAACCCTTTAGGAACGGCCCCTTGCACTCGAACGGTCCAGAAGGATTGATGACAGATGAAATGGCTTCTCATTCCGTCTGGTGTGGATTTCTCATATACTGAATTCCCACGGGCATCGCCAAAAAGGACCTTAGCAGTACATCAAAGCACCACCTCTGGTTTTAAAAAAACTAAACAAAACAAATTTTTTTGTGCGTGTTCACAGGCGTTACAGCTCTGAAAATTTGTCCAGCAGGTTTTCCGGGCCTTACCAGAAAATCCCTAAAAATGAATTTTTTTATTTTCATTCCCTATGCTAAGTGACTGTAATTTGGGGCAACCCCACACTTGATTTGTTTTCTACCTCTCACAGTGTTTGGCAAGCAACATGCTTTTACAAAAGCTGGCGTGCTCCTGGCCTTTCAGTGTTCATATATAACCTCATGAAGGACAGACTTTCCAGTTCAGGAGGGGGAATTTGGAGCAGGTCTTTTCCTCTAAATGAAAGGGCCTCTCTACAAAGAACACAGACTTACAGACACACAGAGGTAAAGTCACTTTTTTTCTGCCTCAGGGTGGACCCTGGAGGTATATATAGTCTGATAGTAGGCCTGTGGGGAAGACTGTTATCCACTGGAGATCCGGGGCCCAGTGGCCTCGATCATTGGCTCTAGTTGTTCAATGTCTGCCAAGTTCTGACTCTACCTTACAGTGGCTACAGCAGAAGGAAACCAGGACATACAGGGGGAATAGGAGGGGTGGTACTCGTACCAATACATGAGCCATGTCTCCCATCAGCCATTAGACATGGCATTAGATGGGCGGAATCCAGTCTCCAAGTGACACATGCCCAAGACACCTCAGCTTCGGTTTCCATTCAGTTTGCCTTGGGCCTTTTACTCTTCTAGTCCACACACAGCTCGACCCAAGGCCCAACCCCATCTGTGGAAGTCACACAGCTGCTGTTTGTTGGGCTTTCTTTCCACTCAGGAGAGTTGATTCTATCTACGACATGGGTGTCGAGCACGGAGGATATAGTCTGATAGTAGGCCTGTGGGGAAGACTGTTATCCACTGGAGATCCGGGGCCCAGTGGCCTCGATCATTGGCTCTAGTTGTTCAATGTCTGCCAAGTTCTGACTCTACCTTACAGTGGCTACAGCAGAAGGAAACCAGGACATACAGGGGGAATAGGAGGGGTGGTACTCGTACCAATACATGAGCCATGTCTCCCACCAGCCATTAGACATGGCATTAGATGGGCGGAATCCAGTCTCCAAGTGACACATGCCCAAGACACCTCAGCTTCGGTTTCCATTCAGTTTGCCTTGGGCCTTTTACTCTTCTAGTCCACACACAGCTCGACCCAAGGCCCAACCCCATCTGTGGAAGTCACACAGCTGCTGTTTGTTGGCAATGACCCGTCCACTCCGGAGAGTTGATTCTATCTACGACATGGGTGTCGAGCACGGGGGATAGAGCTGAAGGCAGTAGTCTAGGTGTCTATCCAGACAGACAACATGAAACACTGATAACGCAAGCGTTCAGTGTTGCTCCAAGTAGAACCCACAGGAGCCGCCAGGGCAGCGTGGAGACAGTGGGAAGGCAGGACGAAGAAGTAAACCTCCGGATGCGCTGAAAGGACAGACGGAGAAGGACGGTCAGCGTGGAAACTGGAGGAAACTCCAACAGGGCCATGGAAGGAGTGGGCATATTTGGGGGACTGGGAAGGGACAGGAACATGGAGTTTAGGCTGGGAAGCAGACAGAAAAGATGCCGGAAAAGAGATTCGGGGATGGTTTACTGAGATCTTGAATGTCCAGCAAGAGGACTGAAACTTTACTATGCAGCACTGATGCGCTAGGCAAAGATTTCAGTATAAGGGGTACATGAGGCTGTAAGAAAGAGAACCAGGGGCACCTGGGTGGCTCAGTGGGTTAAGCCTCTGCCTTTGGCTCGGGTCATGATCTCAGAGTTCTGGGATCGAGCCCCGCGTCGGGCTCTCTGCTCAGTGGGGAGCCTGCTTCCTCCTCTCTATCTGCCTGCCTCTCTGCCTGCTTGTGATCTCTCTCTCTCTCTGTCAAATAAATAAATAAAATATTAAAAAAAAAAAAAGAAATAGAACCAGGATAGACTGGAGACCAGGATCCAAGGCTGCTATTATAGATTTTATACTACTGGGGAGAAAATCTCCGCAACTGAAATTTACTCTCTCCAAGTTCTAGAGGCTTGAAATCTGAAATCAAGGTGCCAGCAAGGTTGGTTTCCTTTGAGGGGTCTTTTCCTGTCTTTCAAACAGCCCCCATCTCATTGGGTCCTCACATGGTTTTTCCTCCAGATGCGCAGGGAAAGAGAGAGAGGTTCCTGGTGTCTCTTCGTCTTCTTCTAAGATCACCAGTTCTTTCGGACACAGGCCCCACCTTTACTCTACTTTCATCACTTCTTTTAAAGGCCCTTTCTCTAAATACAGTCACTTTGAGGGCTTTGACAGAAGGACTGGGGCGGGGATACGACTCAGGCCTTAATAAATGGTATGAGCTTCGACTCAAGTAGTGACCATGGAAAAGCAAGGCTTTGGAAATATAAGTGGAAAATATTTATGAAGGGTAGAGAGGCAATGCAAAACAATACTAACATTACCAACCCAAAAGAATTGGTGGGGGCCGGGGGGCTGGGGAGATGCTTCACAGAAGATAGGCGGCCCCTGCAGGACTTCATATGTCTTTACCCTCCCTTGACACGCCCCCCTGGAGACTCCTGAGTTTTCTAACACAAAAACAACCCTTCTTTTATTATATACAAATTGTTAGTACCAAATATAAGGAGTTTTAGGGTTGTGCTAGAGACTGTAACTATGGAAAATGGGATGAAATTAAATGAAGGGGCTTGAGACTTCAGTGAAAAAAGACCATAATATTGAGCTCTGTGAGACAGGATAATACTCAGTTTCCCAAAGGAATCAAGTGCTGCCACATTATTCAGCGACCAAAGCCAGTATCAAAATTGCACAGAAGGATATTCAGCATCCTTCAGACACCTGGAAGCCCCTTCCTCTTTCAGTGGATGACTAAGTTACCAGAGATCTGATGTCCTGGCCTGGACCATCACGTCATCTGAGTGGCCCAGCAATTGCAATGTCCCTTCATCCTCTTAACTAAAAGCTAATTCACTCAAAGCTTGAATATTGTTCACAAAATGGCTTAGATTGTGTCCCCCAGAACCAGACCCTGAGATGAGTATTCAGGCCCATCTGGTTTATCACACACATGCTCCCAGGAGAGACTGGCAAGGGAATGCAGAAGCAGGACAGAACGAGGAGGCCACAGAAAGATGTGTGCTTAGCAGGTTCGACAGAGGGTAGTATTATCCAGGTCCCTTGGGGGACAAGGACATGCAATGTGTGCCTCGGAGCCAGGGCAGAGGAGCTGGGCTTTCTTTCCTACTCCCTCTCCCACCAGTCACTGCTTCTGGGCTGCCCCAGAGTGGTGTCCAGGTACCACAGTCTCTCCAGCTCTTTGGGCAAATTCTAGCTGTCCAAGAGCACCTTGTCCTAGAAGTAGCTTCAGGTCCCTTCTGTTGGCAGTGAAAGCACATCAAAGCCAGGGGGGACACAAAAAGCCTAAGGAGAAATTCAAGGAGATCTATGCAAGCACACACACCCTAATTCCATAATTCTACTAAAATATATGCAAAAGAAAAAGTTGTACATGTGCAGGATAATTTAACCTGGTACATTGTTCTAGTGCTATTTAAAAGCTGTGTGTAACCTAGCAGGATTTTGTTTCTAAGCACCAGAAACCTCCACCCAAACTGTTCAGTAATGAGGGAATCCCCTCATTCCCAAACAGTTACACCCAGAAGTACTTGGGCGTCTCCAACGTAGTTCCGTGTGCACCCAGCTTCATTTTCCACCACTCTTCCTGGCTCCTCCACCTTTCTCTATGGGATGACTTTGTTCTTAATATAGCTTAATATAGCTTCAGCAGGACTTTAAAAAAGGAAGGAAGGAAGGAAGAAAAATGGCTGTAACTGTTCTAAAAGCAGGGGGATTTTTCTCTTTTTGCAGCCACAGAACACCAGTACTGAGGTTCATTCTAACTGAATTAACTTCGGTTCCTTGCTCACTCCTGAACAAATCATTGTGGCCAAGGGCATGGGGTCACATAGTGTAGTTTAAGGCAAACAGGGCTAATTTGAGAGAAGAGAGGGAAAGGGAAGAAAAATCCCACCCAAACCACGTCACTGATTAACAATGGACAAATAGTTCTAGATAGCCACCAATGCAGGGCAAAACTGACTGCTACTGAGATACCCTACACAGGGGGCTGGTTTTACAAGTTAGAGTATCCTTCAGTGAATTGCCTCACATCCACTTAAAAATCTGTAACAATACAAAAAGATGTCTCAAATCTTGAATGTCCAGCAAGAGGACTTATATGGAAAGAGATTATAAAATCTTGGAAAGATATACACCCATCCGTTAACAGGAGCCTTCTTGATACAGTGGCATCATGGTTGGTTTTCATGATTTTTGCGTTAAACTTTTACTTGTGCTTATTCTTATTTTCCCCAAAAGTTGTATAATAAAATCTATTCCTTTGTAAAGGACAAACATCCATTCTGTTACCTTCCTGTTTTTTATGGATCTGCGTATTTCTCACATCTTTTGCCCTTTACTATAAATCCTTCAAAAGAGGCATTTTGTTTTGTTTTGTTAATGAAATAAGTCCAACAAAATAAAGGGACATGCCCAGCCTTTCACCGTAACTTTTTACAAGCACCGATATGAAAATCAAGTATCTGGGTTTCTGTTACAATCCTGTTCCACATCCCTGTTCAATCTTGCCTCCCCTCAGATGAGAAGGGAGATCACTCTTTACACACCTCTGCCAAACAGAATGAGTGCTAACAGAGGGACCTCTCCACTAGGCACCAGAAAGCCTCACCATTTCAAGGGACTGTCAATACTTGTCACTGCAGAAGTCAAAGAGGGGCCCCTCCTGCAGAGGACTATTACTGACATGCAGTCCATGAACTACTCCCAGGAGCCCCCAGAAGCGTACATGGCTACCAGCTGCTCCTGAGCTTGTTGGAACACGAAGACTGACTCCATTTCCGCTGGTTATTTTGTCCTGCTTTAATTACCGGTGCCTGTGTGACAGAGCATGGATTCAGCTGTCAAGGAGCAGGATCTCTCTCGGCCACCAGGCCCTAAGACGTGCTGGGCTGTCTTCCTGATCGCTCTATCAATAGCCAGCATCAATGCTTCCCTTGGAAAAAGGGCATTAAGGAAAAGATCAAAATGCCAAATCTATGCCCTTTGTGAACCACACCAGATGGGATTCAGAGAAATTAATTGTCACACCCCCACCCTCATTACCAGAACTGAAGCTCTCAAAGCCACTAGGAATAGTTTCTTTTGTCCTTCATGCATTTTCCATGAAGCAGCCACCTTCCTCTAAACTTGGACTAGTATTTCAGATTGCCCAGGCCATAAAGAATCTGAGAATGCTCCGACTAATGGAAAACTTAAGGTCCTTTTAAGGGCACTGAAAGCATCAAAATTCTGTGGTTCCAGCATCAACAGACTTCTTGGTGGACATTTTCCTGATCTATCGCTATACTGAGTGCTACAGATTTTTCTGTGTGGCTACACTGAGTGCTGGACTCCCAGCAAGACCAGCGTTCTGCTTCTTTTACCTTTGAGTCATGTGACTAATCCTGGCCAATTTATTGTAAGTGACGGTGAAGCTGTCATTTCAGAGACAAGACACTTCACAGGCCAGTGAGATGCTCCAATACCCGCCCTGCAACCTCACCATACAAATACATGTTGAGGGGTGCCTGGGTGGCTCAGTGAGTTAAAGCCTCTGCCTTCAGCTTTGGTCATGATCTCAGGGTCCTGGGATCAAGCCCTGCATCGGGCTCTCTGCTCAGCGGGGAGCCTGCTTCCCCTTCTCTCTCTGCCTGCCTCTCTGCCTACTTGTGATCTCTGTCAAATAAATAAATAAAAATATTTAAAAACAAACAAACAAACAAAAAACCCAAATACATGTTGTGACAGGCACAGTGCAAGATCAGAGGGGCCCTTATCACTGAGCCAACCCTTGGCAGGGTCTCCCAGACCCATGGACAATACTATGTGAATAGAAAGTGTGTTTTAAAGATGCTTAAACCCAAGGCACCCTTAATTGGTTAAGTGTCCAGCTCTTGATTTCAATTCAGAGCATGATCTCAGGGTCCTGGGATCGAGCCCCATGTCGGGCTCCCTGCTCAGTGGGAAATCTGCTTGAAGAGTCTCTCTCTCTCTCTTTCTCTCTCTCGTTCTCACTCACTCTCTCTAAAAATCTTTAAATATATAAATAACAAATAAAGATACATAAATCCTGTATTGATTTTTACAATAATACCTTGACTCATACAAGTGTTTAATAGAAGTCAGACAGTGCTGGGCACTCAACATGCATTACCTCACTTATTCTCCAAAACAACATGGTAAGATTCAGTCCATTATGATTCCACTTCACTGAAGAAACAAAGAGATACTTCGTACAAGATCATATAGCAACGGAGTCACGTGACCAGGATGAGACTTCAAAATTTGCGCTTATAACCACCACATTGCTGCGGTGGGATGGAATTTAAACAAAAGTGGAATGAAGAAGCCAAAGGTGAGCTAAATAATGAAGAGCAGAGTCAGAAGAAGGAGGGAAGAAGGGAACAAGAAAGCCTTAAGATACTGAGTTAAGACAATTGGCCATTAGAAAAGTAGGCGACTTTGTAAAAGCCCCCAAAGCCTTGCCCAGCAGTTTATAGCAGGAGAAGGGGCAACGGTTAAAAACCACAGATGAACAAATAAGTGAGCAGTTGTCTTAACTGAGCAACATTTGTGTATGGAACATGTCACAATCAACCTGACTATAGGAAATTTTCGCCTATATTTTTTGTAAAGATTTATGTATTTGAGAAAGAGAGTGTGTGTACTGCACGGCGGTGGGGGGTAGAAAAGCAGACTCTCCGCTACACAGGGAGCCCAACCCAGGGTTCAGTCTCAGCACCCTGGGATCGGGACCTGAGCCGAAGGCAGATCCTTAACTGAGCTACCCAGGTGCCCCAAGTTTTAAATTTAAATAATCTTTTTTTTTTTTTTAACTGAGTAGGAGACTCCACAATTTTGCCCTCACAAAATATTTTACTTCCAATTATGATCCAGACAACTTTCACAGAATCCAAACAAAAATGTCAGAATTTTATTAACCATTCATTTGTTTAGAGCATCAGACTTTGTGTTCCATTGGACAGTAAATCAAAGAGCCCACATAACACTGAACCGGAATTATTAAGGAGTGCCATAAGTGCAAACACTTACATTATCCCTTTTAAGACATTTTTCAGGATAAATAGGCATCTCCAGAAGTTAATAAGGAGTACGCATCTAAATCCAAAATTTCAAGCAGTAAACATGAGAAATGATTCTTTGGTAAATTAAAATTCACAGTTTCTAATAAAGTTGACAAGAATCTACATATATATATATATATATATATATATATATATATATATATATATTTACATATTTTATTATGCTTTGAGGAAATTCAACTGGAAGAATCAAGATAAATGTACCATGTCTCAATATTTCCAAAGCTTAACTCCTTCTAAGTACAGACAACGAAAATACCTATTTTAATTTTACCCAATACTGTGGGTTTGCTTTAGAATTTATGAAATTATCAGCTTCAGACTCTATCTGCCTTATCCTTCTGCATTTCATTCCTGGTTTCAGGGCTGAATTTCAGCAGAGGACAGAGCCCCCCACTAGGAGAGGGAGATACCATCTGCAATCCTTAAGAAGCTGTCGCTCTAAACACATAAAAAATGTCCAAGGACTCATCCAACAAAAACAAAGGCGGTGGGGGTGGTGCGGTGTGGGTCATCCATGGGACAGCTATAGAAGATCATGTCCATTGAGCATAAACACTCTAAAAGGATTCCAAACTTCATGACTCACTTGTGGCCTTTTTTTTTTTTTTTTTTTTAAAGCAATTTAAAGTCAAAAAATTTTTGGAATGGGAGAAGATGCAATGAAGTACTATCCATCCATCCACCCTTCCCACACAGGACTTTCTCTCTGGTTTGACTTCTCAGGGATACCAACACACACCATACCCCATCCCATACCCCAACCCATCCCAACCCCCCACAAATGATCTTCCCCCTTATTCTTCTCCTATTCAGATCCTATACAGCCTTCAGAGGCCAGTTCAAGTGGCACTACCACCATGAAGGCCTCATGAAATCTCAATCCCATGGGACCTTTCTTCTTCTAAGTATCTCTTCTTCTAATCTTTTATCCCACACTTAGGGATAGGTTGGTTTCCCATCATCTCTATAGGATTAGTCTTGCTCTTCCACTTAAAGTCCTTAACAACTGTGTCTTACTTATCTCTTGCTTATTCCCCTGCGTATCTAACACGATCCTGACTACACAGCATAGGCTCCGCTTACGTTTTTAAGAAAATTGTGTATAATATTGAAAATGGAATGACAAAAATACCAACTTAGAACTGAAGTCCAGTTTCTTCAACATAAGCAAGTATCAGTCTCAATGGTGACCAGCCCAATCGCATGACCACATTCATCATCTAAGAACCCATAAATAATTTTTAGATATCCTTTCCTTCTATGAGAGGACAAAAGGTTACAACCTTGGGCTTTGACAGTAACCTACTAACACATTCTCTGGAGCAATGTGGGAGAAAAGCAGCTCAAAAATCAAGCTGAGGCTGGGTTTCTTTAGAGGAGACTAGTATGGAAGCAGGGGCTCCACTGCTGTAGAAATATGGATTTTCAACCCTTGGCTTCAACAGCAGCAACTTTTGACCATTATGCAACAACCACTGCTGGGCATGTCAGACTCAAATTCTGAAAATGTAATATTAATACACACCCATGAGAAGTTTTGAAATTCAATTTAGTTGTGTTATTGAACAGAAATCTATCACTGAAAACAAGCTGACTAGCCAGTGATAGGGGAATAGGCGAGTTCCATCTAATTCCCACTGTTGATGCCTTTCTTCCTCTCCCATCTTATGTAACAGCCACGCTGCTTGGACAGAATTTCCCTTGTCCCCAAAACAGGCCACTTCATGTCACCTCATCCCCCCACACCTTGCTACAGTGACTCTATCACTTGTGGACAAAAAGTCTGCTCTTCAGTTAGTGGTAGTCCCTGGCTACCACAACCGGTTGAGTTTAGTCCAAAGTGAAAACAACTTCTGGTAGTTTGGGGCAAAGACCTCTGCCTGCAAAGTTCAGTGCTGTAGAGCGAAATACATTTCCCTGAAATTCCTGTGTTGAAGCTCTAACCCCCTGTGTGATAGTATTTGAAGATGGGACCTTCAGGGGGTAATTAGGTTTATGTGAAGGAGTGAAGGGGAGGTCCTCATGTTAGGATGGGCACCCTTATAAGAACAGACACCAGATACCTTGCTTTCTGTCTTCCTGAGGATGGATACCTTTCAAAAAGGACAGACCTCTTGAGAGGAAGAAATGGAAACAATGGTATTATACCTAATGGTATACCGAATGGTATTATACCTAATCCCACTTGAAGTTTTGGTTTCTTTCACTTGAAATTAAAAAATCTCTTAACATGTAGAAATTATATATGTACAAGGCTAAGGTTTAAAAGACAGAGGAGGGGCGACTGGGTGGCTCAGTGGGTTAAAGCCTCTGCCTTGGGCTCAGGTCATGATCCCAGGATCCTGGGGTCGAGCCCCACATCGGGCTCTCTGCTCAGCAGGGAGCCTGCTTCTTCCTCTCTCTCTGCCTGCCTCTCTGCCTACTAGTGATCTCTGTCTGTCAAATAAATAAATAAAATCTTTTAAAAAATAAAAAATAAAAGACAGAGAAAACATTGAATTTTGAGGATAGCAAGATGGATGGATTTTCTCCTATTTTGAAATCAGTTAACCTTCACTAAGGTCTTAAAAAAGGTCAAATATATGCATTATTTCATTCAATCCCCTTCTTACAAGGAGCAATCCATAACTGCAACTTTATTTTATTGCCGTTTTGTTAGAGAAGGGAAGAGAAAAAAGAGAAAGAGAGAAAGGGGGAGAAGCAGCAGGAGAGAGGGAGAGAGAATCTTAAGCAGGCTCCACACCCAGCACAGAGCCCAACACTGGCCTCGATAATGACCTGAGATCATGACCTGAGCTGAAATCAAGAGTCAGATGCTTTACTGACTGAGCTACTCAAGCACCCCTATCACTGCAACTTTAATGTTGTCTGTTCCATAATTTAAAACTTGCACAACAATTCAGCTGTTAAAAAGATCAGTTTGTTTGCTTCTGGAAACTATCTGCCTACAGAATATAACAACACAAAGGTTGACTGTTACGAAGAAATTCCTCTCTACAACATAAGAAGGGCAGAGGGACAATCTCTTATCCAAACAAGTTAACAAAGGAAAGGCAGCTCCAGTGGCCACCAACATAAGCAGCATTTAATCTTGCCCTCTATTACAATGACATCAGTATGACTCATAGAAAAGATGGCCACAACCCCAGATATATGGGAAAGATTAAGTCAGTATTTGTTGAACTTGCTGAACAATCATACATCCCTTATACATACATCCCTTATAAGGAATTACCTTCCTTTAATAGTGTTTATTCAAATGCTTCTTGTGAGTAGTTTCAGTTTGAATGTCCCAATATGGAAATGCTAACTATTACCTGAATCTAGAGATAGCAGGCATCTCATGACTTTATCTAGAAGTCTATGAACTTTTAAAATGTTCATCTAGATACCTTCCATTGTTACTCCACACCCATTCTGCACCCTTTCTACCCTGTGACCTGCACGGACAACACTGACAAGCTGGGTTTGGTCAGTAGAGAGACCAGACAGTAGATAGGAGAATGAGGTTGGAATACTTAACCTGTCTGGTTCTTCCTCTGCAAGGCTGCTCAGGTTGCTTATCAGGCACTTCCGGACAGCCTACCCCATCTCTTAACTCTGGGAGTCAGGACCTCCACTGTGGGGGAAGCAGCAACAGACCCTCACTAGTCCCCACACTTTCTAACCCCAGCATACTACACAATCACCTGTGATTCTACTCTATGCATTTATAAACTATCTAAATCACTAACATTATCCAACTACAATATAACATTTTGTTTCTCCAGGATAGGGACAGACAAAAACATGGTACCCAGTTGATTTTGTAATGCAACTTACGATCAGGAAGGATATAGACACTCTTCTGGAAAAAAATAAGATCTAAAAGTTATGCAGTTGTGGGAGATGTGTCTCATATTTCGACTTAGCTGCAAGATATTAAATCTTACACTAGCAGTATCTAAAAATTTTTTTCTGATCTCCATAGAAACCAAAAAGAAGGGGGAAAAAGTTTAAGTCAACACACCCAATGTAAAGGGTGCCCTGAATTCTTTTCTCTTTTCCACCACTCTCAGAATTTAAAGTGTCATCCTTACCCCAGAGTGTAGATGGAGTGCAAGTGGAGATGTCTTGATACAAAACCATTATGGACAGTTCCGTAGCTTCTCTGCCATACAACTCCAGGAGCACAATTCACCATGCTACTCAGTGGGAAGGCTTTCAAGAAACAGTCCTAATGCATCCAAGTCAGATCCCACATCCTTACACGGTACCTCAGAATGATTCGCTAGACCAGATAGCGTGCCCCATTTTCCAACTTCAAGTTGCTGTAACTGAATTCCACCACAATAAACATGACGTACAGATACAACTTTTGGGGGGACTATGTTTATGTGTGTACACTCCCTCCACTTGTTTCCAAATAGCCAAAGACTCTCAAGTCTTTCACATGAGTAAAAAACAAATGGGGGTTCTATAGGACTAGCTTCAAAAGCTATTGGGGTAGGGGCACCTGGGTGGCTCAGTGGGTTAAGCCGCTGCCTTCAGCTCAGGTCATGATCTCAGGGTCCTGGGATCGAGTCCCGCATTGGGCTCTCTGCTCAGCAGGGAGCCTGCTTCCCTCTCTCTCTCTCTCTGCCTGCCTCTCCATCTACTTGTGATTTCTCTCTGTCAAATAAATAAATAAAATCTTAAAAAAAAAAAAAAAAGCTGTTGGGATATGTGTGTAGACAGAATTTGAATGGTCTGTCACCATAAAAAAATATCTGGATGTCTAGTTGGAGAATTTTTTAAGATCTGGCAACACTGGTGTCAAATCCCAAAAAAGCTACCATCTCTGGGGCTCACAACGTTGTCCTTTAGACCAGGCCTTCCACCACCTGCCTCACTCACCTTTGTTAAAGGTGTAGAACCAACTGAGTGGGCCAAACCTGAAAAATCACCATGAGTTCCAAACCTCCCCCATCACCTTCCCCAGGGAAGAGCTACAAGACACTCATTGTCAGCTGATACAACAACCTTCAAGGCTCACTCTGATGAGCCCTGAAATCTTCAGACCCTTGTGATTGAATGACAATCTCCTTGATCCAAAGTGGCATCAGTTTTACCCTAATGACACTAACAAACTTCTCTGGATTATAGAAAGACTTCGAAAATAAATTTAGACTTCGAAAATAAAGTAAATTTCACTGTCTCTACACTACCCTCCCCCCCAACAAAGTCTCTATTCCTACACTTAAATACAAGGGGGCCAGAAAACCAAACAAAACTTCCTTCCATCCTTGCTTAAACCTACATCTCTAACTCCTTGTCATTAGTATATTCCAAGAGCAAGTGTTTTTCTGGAGATCTAATGGACAACATGGTGACTATAATTAATGCTGCATTATATAGTTGATATTTGCTGACAGCAGGTAAGTATTTCACCACATTCAAAGTTGACTGTGTGAGGGGACAGGTTAATGAGCTTGATTGTGGTAATTACTGCACAAGTTATGTGCATATCCAATAATCATCTTAGATGTCTTAAATATATACTATTTTTGTCAATTATAGCTCAGAGCTGGGGGGAGGCTGTTCTTCAAGCAGAAAAAGACAGCTCTGTCCTGTAGGCATCACCGGTAACAACTCCCCTGCCCAGCACCTGTCTCCAGGCGTCGGCCCACTATCAGAACTCTACAAAGTCCAAACACAAGTTTTTCAATGATCCGACCCTCTCCGCTCCTGAAAGATAGGAAAGAAAAAAACGAAGGAAGGGGAGAGCCTATGGCGGCAAGCCTGAGCTAAAGCAGAAACATAAACCAATAAACCCAAGTAAGTTCTGAGTCAGGGCCACCACGGAGTCCTAAACCAGGCCCATTGTGTTTTGAACGTGCAGAAGCCCATATGGTCTTCCATTAGTGGGTCTCAGAGCAGTGGGCAACGGGAGCGTACCATATGTGCTGATCGCGGCACAGGGCTGATGGATGTTAGTGCGCACAAGGTATTTTCTTCGTATTTCATCTCCTTGTTATTTCAAGAGAAACGTAAGGGTAGATTTATTCTGCCATTACAAGAAGCTTCCTACAGTTTGTTTGTTTAAAGCTGAGAGTTTCCAGTAGGATGAAGTAGATCTGTTTCTTAC
This sequence comes from Mustela erminea, assembly GCF_009829155.1. Classification (NCBI taxonomy): domain Eukaryota; kingdom Metazoa; phylum Chordata; class Mammalia; order Carnivora; family Mustelidae; genus Mustela; species Mustela erminea. Next base: position 74,912,700 of record NC_045625.1, read on the forward strand.
AGAATCTGGGAGAAAACTTTGAGTGGCTTCTCCTCCGCCCCTGAAATGAGAGCAGATTTAACCTCATCCTTCTAAACCCACGGACACAGAGCCAAGACAAGAACACCGGAGAATCGTCAGAGACCAAGGCTTACATGCAGCCTCTCCTGGTTCCCCTGCTTCTTTTCTCACCATGAGGATTAAAACTCTGGCCAGGGATGGATGATGTAACAGGCTAATCAGGGAAATCCAAAGGATGTCAAATTACTCGGTAGTGATCCTGGAGACCGTCATCTTCCTAGCAGAGTCTAGGAAGAGTCTTGCCCCATTCCAGCCCTGAACCCAGGGGTCAGTGATCAGTTGTCAAGTGGGTCAAAAGGAAGGGGAAAGAAGGGGGTCTCAATACTGGCACACAGAAATAAAGGCTTAAGCTGTGTGAAAATAAGGTCGCAAGAGCTGCTTCCTCCTGCCCCAGAAGATTCAGTCAACCCCTCTGAGGTTGGAGAACCAATTATCTTGGTTATCTCTATGCCTCTATCCTACTAGATGTCACTCTTCATCTCTGAACCCTAACTAGCCAGGACCCTCCTACAGCACAACAGCCTAGAACCACTGGCCCTCTCGATGCTGGTGTCTAAATCTCTACCAGATTGTCTGTTTCCTTATTTTTATTTTTTTTAAGGTTCTACTTATTTATTTGACAGAGAGAGATCACAAGTAGGCAGAGAGGCAGGCAGAGAGAGAGAGAGGAGGAAGCAGGCTCCCTGCCGAGCAGAGAGCCCGATGTTGGACTTGATCCCAAGATAGATAAGTAAGATATATTTTTGGTTTGGAGAGCGGGAAGGAGAGGAGGAAAGCAGACTACCTGCTAAGCAGTGAACCCAATGTTGGGCTTGATCCCAGGACCCTGATATTATGACCTGAGCCAAAGACAGACACTTAACTGACTCAGCCACCCAGGTGCCCCTATAATAAATTTCTTAAAAAATAAATACAGAGTGCCTGGGTGGCTCAGGTCATGATCCCATGTCCTGGGATTGAGTCCCACATTGGGCTCCCTGCTCAGCAGGGAGTCTGATTCTCACTCTCCCTCTGTTCCCCGTGCTTGTGATCTCTCTCTCTCTCTCTCTCTCTTTCTCTCTATGTCAAATAAATAAATAAAATCTTTTTAAAAAATAAATAAATAAAATATTTTTTAAAATAAATGAATAAATACAGAATGAAGTTCTAATTGGTAGAAAGGCAAAATATGAGACAAAGGGGAAAGCATCTTTTTAGGTATCAAGAAGAAGCACTTTTTTTTTTTTAAAGGTTTTATTTATTTATTGACAGAGAGCGTGAGAGAGCACAAGCAGGGGGAGCAGTAGACAGGCTCCCTGCCAAGCAGGAGCCAGCCAAGGGGCTCGATCCCAGGACCTCGGGATCATGACCCGTACCAAAAGCAGACGCTTAACCATCTGTGTGACCCAGGAGCCCCGAAGAAGTGCATATTAAAACTGGACTCTAGGAGCACACATGGTTGAGTCGGTTAAGCCTTTGCCTTTCATTAAAGTCATGATTTTGGGGTCCTAGGATAGAGCCCCACAGCGGCTCCCTGCTCTACGGGGAGTCTGCTTCTCCCTCTCTCCCTCCCTGCTGCCAGTGCTCCCTCTCCTTCTTTCTCTCTCAAATACAGGCTTTAAAAAAAGAAAACTGGGGGCCACCTGGGTGGCTCAGTGGGTTAAAGCCTCTGCCTTCGGCTCAGGTCATGATCCCAGGGTGCTGGGATCGAGCCCCGCATCCGGCTCTCTGCTCTGCAGGGAGCCTGCTTACCTTCCTCTCTCTCTCTCTGCCTGCCTCTCTGCCTACTTGTGATCTCTGTCAATCAAATAAATAAATAAAAATCTTTAAAATAAAAAAAATAAAAATCCTTTAAAAAAAAAAGAAAACTGGACTCTAAATTTTATCACATGATTTCCACCTCCTCTGTGTACCCCACTCACCTCTCTTCTTCTCACTCCTCTTTCCTAAAGGATGAGGAACAAGACAGAGCTCCAAGTCCGTCATAAAGTCAAGGGTAATGACCCAGTGGTTGGAGGAAACACTATGTAGCTAACAAATCTTCTTGCTTTTTCATAGAAAATAAAGTTCTCTTTCCCTCATCCATGTCTCTAAAATTGAGATGATCTAAAGAATCAAATCCAGCTTTTTGATATAACAAAGACCTTGAAGAGCAAAACAAGGTGTCTGAAAACCTGTGTTGTTGAAGCATTGCAAAGTTCAGCTTTAGTTTCGAGCAGACTTCCGGTCAATTGGGGGCATTGCCATTTACTCCCTGTCTGGTTTGGAATAGTTCCTACCCCAATCTACTCAGTTCTCCTATGTCAAATAGGGTTATTCAGACCCACTACGAAGCGTAAAGAGGATTCAATGAGATCATGTAGAGACTCTTAGTCAAGTATGTGGGATATTGTGCTCGGTACCATTTGGTTGCTGCTGGGGTGGTATTGCGGTTACTGACAGAGCCCCTCCCCACCACATTAAACACCAGTTCAGAGAGGCTTCGGTCTCCCCTCTTTCTCCCTCACCATCACCCCATTCACAAAGCGCATGTACAGTGCTGGAATTGAGTAGAAAGCACCTCTCGGGCACAGTTCATTAAGTCATTCAACAGTTGTCTATTAGGCACTTCAAGGCGTTACAGGATACCTGAAACTCGGGAGATAAAGCTGTGAAGAAAACCCATCAGCTCCCTGTGGAGGTTACATTCCAGGGATGAAAGACAAGTAACAAGTAAACTAACCAATGATAATTTCAGATGTCAGCACAACAATACGAGCTAGTGATCATCAAAGAGAATTAGGGAGTGGAGAAGGACACAGGGGTGACCTAGTATAGAATCATTAATGAAATCATCTCTGAAGAAGTGGCATGAACGCTGAGAATTAAAACCCAGGGTCAGGCACAAGCTTTGGTATTTGAAACACAGAAAAAAGCCAAGATTGCCAAAAGCCCAGTGAGTATTGGGAGACGAGATAGCATGGGGGGGTCTAGGAGAGCCTAAAATCAAGGACAGGGTTTAGGGTTAATATTTTGATTTTTATTCTGATTAGGATAGGAAAGCATCAGAATGTGTTAAATAGCTTCTCAGAAAAGAGGCCTGGTGGAGGCACAATTACATGATGGGGCAAACGGGGCTATTCTAGCTCCTGCTTCATGGTTTCATGCTCACATAACGCATGAGATTGTCAAAGCAACCGACTTCTGCAGTTGATGTTTAGGGCTTTATCCATGGAATGTGCTTTCCTCAATGAAGAAAAAAAAATTCAGGATGGGCCTCTGACTCCAGAGAGTAGAAAATTAGGCCAAACCTATCAGTTTATTCAACAGGGAAAGGCTATAAAGATTTAAGGTAGTGAGGTGGGCCACCTTGCTTTGAATCCTATATGTCTTCTCAGTCAAAAAAGGTAGAAAATCTTACCTTTGAGGGTCAAAGACCATTCATCTTTGTTTTAGAACTTCAGATACCACAGTTACTAGGGTTCCTACTCATCTCTGGGAAGTAAAACTGGTAGAAGAATTAACCTAAACCTAAACCTCAAGAACCCAGAAAATCAACCTTCCCAGGAACGGGAGTGTGCCACAATTGTACTGTGTCATTTCATGTCTTATCAGGAAAAGAAATGGCTTTAGGTATCTCAGAGGAAATGTAATACAGGAAATGGGAACATCTGGGAAGTGCCAACAGAGAAAAGCCAACAGGTGTAGTCAGTCAGAGAAATTGCTAGTATTTGCCAGAAGTTGCTCCCATCCTCAAGCCTGGGGCACCAAAAGGACAAGGCTTCTCATGGTCCATGATCTCCACGCCATTGCCAGAGCACCCACTGCCAGTGGTGTTTGAACCACGACTGTGGTTTCTTTGCAGAAAGTGTGGGGTCTAAAGTTGCCCACAGCAATCACGGCTGCTAGTGGAACCAGGATCCATGGTGGTTTATTGCACTGCCTGGCAGGATGCCAGAAGTCTAGGCTTTTTCTACCACCACTATTCCCTTGGCAGGACTTCAGAGGTACAGAAAGTTTCATCTCCTTTTCTCCTGCCTTCACATCTCCACCAGGGCCTCCCATCCACCGAGGAAGCCACCTGGCAAGGGAATTTCAGCAGTGGGGTTTGTAGACTTCTGGACCACCCTCCCCCAGCAATACACAGAGCATGGAAGAGGGGAATGAGCCAGGAACCAACATCCAGATAAATCAGCACTCCTCATCTTGGTCTTCACTGTCAGAAGGCCAAGGAAGCCACAGTAAACCCAGACTGTCTGGAGACATTCTGAAATGCATTTAAAACTAAAGAGAAGAGGGGGAAGATCAAAATCCAGAATGGAGGAGAAAAAGCTCATGAGACCATTGACTACATTGGTGCCTCGTTTTTCGTTTTTTAAGATTTCATTTTTCTAAGTAATCTCCACACCCAGCGTGGGGCTCAGATTTACCACCCTGAGACCACAAGTCAGGTGCTCTACCAACAGAGTCAGCCAGGCGCCCCTTCCACGCTCCCCCTGCATCCCAGATCCCTTCCCAAGCCACCTTCCCATACCAGTCAAGCCACTCACAAAGCCAACCCACGCTCATTCACGCTAGTGTGGAAATGATGGATAATAGTTTTGAGAACATGCCAGGCTAGTAGACAGGAGAAACTTATAAATAACATCAACAAAAGCCTTTAAAAAAAGAAAAAAACAATGCTTAAGATGTTCTATCTGGGTTAGATTCTGGTAAGGCCTGGGGCCTCAGGACCCAGTCAGGCCCACCTCTGAGGGTAGAAGGGCAGACTGACCACCTCCCAGAGACCTCTTAGAGGTCTCACAGCATCTTAGGTGTCACCGAATGGGCCCACTGCTCTAGAGTAAAGAAGGCCTTCACCAGTTGGATGAAACACCCCAGTGGAAAGCCCAACCAGATCCTACAGACCTGCTCCGACTCCACCTTCGATGACACCCCACTGACTGACGGACATCTCTTCACCGTGGTCCCTGGCTATTGTCGACATGACACTGACACCCTCACCTCAGGAGCTGGACTTTACCTTGCTGCCCCTTCTGACTGGATTTTCTCCCAGAAACTTGTTAATGTTATTGCTTATTGGGCAGCCTTAGGAACCTTAAGACGGATTGCTAAGTTCATAGAAAACACTATTACCAATAGATGATACTGATGCCCTCTAAACTAGGTGTTTAAAAGGGCATCAAAGGGGGGAATGATAGGGGAAAACTGTTCTCTAAGATGGCCGACCAAACCAGCTAGGAAATTCCAATCCCTGTCTCAAAGCCCTTCCGGGTTCTTCTTTCCTACTCCATTTCCCCCATGTATGCCAAAAGCACCAAGTATGCAGAAGTAGAAGGGTATAAATCCCCCTCCCTGCTTGTGCTCGAGTCTCAGACCTTTGGAGAACAACCTCCTCTGAGCCCACCCGTGTTAAATAAACCACCGATCCTAAAATAAATAAATAAATAAATAAGATGTTCTATCTGCCAGGATAGAAAATCTTGTCCTCCAGTTCATATCATCTAAAGGGGAGAAACACATGGTTCAAATAAATAAAATGCCAGGTAGAAAATATGTAACAGGTAAATAGGAAGGAGTAGTAGCACAAGGAAAACTCGAAGATGTTTCTCCATGTCAGTGCTCTTGGCATTTTAGTCCAGCTAATTCTTTGTCACTGGAGGGCTGGGGAGGGGCCTATGTATTAGTGGAGGTTCACCAGCACTCCTGGCCAGTAGCACCCAAACCTGTGACAACCAAGGATTTCTCCAGCTATTAGCAAACATTTCCCAAGGAGCAGGATCAAAGTATCCGACACTTCAGTGGAGAGTGAAGTATCTGAAGGAGTTGCCTAACCCGAGAGGAAGGCGGGGGTTCCAGGCAGAGAAACCCGTCACAGGCCAAGGTGTGAACAGATGTGCCAGCATTGGGCGGGAGCACAGGGCGTGTGGAGGAGCCTGGAGAAAAAGCTCAGAAGCAGAAAGTATGGCCTATGGTGAGCTTCATCTCTAGACAGTGGGAGCCACTGAAGGACTTTGAGTACGGCAGGAATTTATTCAGATTTTGCATTTTGGAAGCCTGTCCTCGGTGACTGTGTGGTAACCAAAGGGTGGGGGAGGTAAAGGGAAGGGGCACAGCTCACTGGCTGCCGTCATCCTGATAAGGACAGATGTGAAGGCCATCAAGGCAAGATGATGGGAAATCTTGGGAAATCGACATTACTGACTAAACAAACATGGGAATAAAAAGGAGGAAGACAAGAACTGAAGGCTCAAAACGATGGGGAAATGAGACAACTTGAAAAATGTCCATGGGGCGCCTGGGTGGCTCAGTGGGTTAAGCCACTACCTTCAGCTCAGGTCATGGTCTCAGGGTCCTGGGATCAAGTCCTGCATCGGGCTCTCTGCTCAGCAGGGAGCCTGCTTCCCACCTCTCTCTCTGCCTGCCTCTCTGCCTACTTGTGATCTCTCTCTGTGTGTCAAATAAATAAATAAAATCTTGAGAGAGAGAGAGAGAGAGAGAGAGAAAGAAAGAAAGAAAGAAAGAAAGATAGATGAGTCCTACCTTCAGTATGTGAAGTTTGAGTTCTCTGTAGACCTCCAGGTAGGAATGTCTAAGAAGCAACTCTATGTATACATATGTATGTACGAATGAACGCTCATTGCTCAGGGAAAGGATCTGGGCCAGATCAGCTGGGAAACCTTCAGAACAGGCAACAACTGATATGCCCATGAACTGCCACCACGGAGAGACGACAGACAGCATGAGTCAGGACCTAAGGACAGACATCCAGGGAGCGTTGACATTTGGGAGCAAGAAATCCAGACAGAAAACCTTAAAGGGATTCTGCATAGAAACAGAAGGATAGAAGAAATAAGAGCTGGTCGAATAGCAGCAGCTAAAGAAACAGGTGGAGAGGGAAAGGTTGGTTCACGGTGCCAAGAAAGCAAGCAAGAGGACTAAAAATGGCCTCGTGGATCGCATGATCAGGGTCCCGCGAACGTTCACCAAGGGAATGTCAGGAAGGTCCGCGAGTCTGACTGCAGGGAGCAATAAAGACAACGAGAGAAACAAGAGTAGAATAGGCAACTGTGTTTTATATATACCCACAACGCTTTCAAAAACCATATTATATTGCTGTTATTGCCCTGGAGAGACTGAACACGTTTACAGGTTAAGAGAATGGGCCCAGAAAAGGACCGATTAGCAGCGGTCAGTCCCTGAAGAAGGGAGTGGACCGAGGCATGGTGGGAGAACACATCTGACCGAGAGGGGTTTGAAGTAGGTGTGTGCAGGCAACAGAACATTTGTGCTGCCTCTGAGACACAGGAGGCAGGGCCACCCAAGAACTAGATCAGTTGAGAACATTTGAGAGAAAGAACTAGATTCAGCGTTCTGGGGAGGAGCAAACATTTCTGAGAACAACCTGAGGATGTTGGTGGGAAATTGCCAACCCAGAGACCAGGCAGCTTTGAGGATTCAGCTGAGATCTGAACCCACTTGTTTTCAGAAGGTCCGCTTTGTAGGGATGTGCAATTTTTCTGAGCTGCGCTCAGCAGCTCACGTTAGGCGTAGACTGAGTTTGGGTCGACCCCGATCCCACCATCAAATAGATATGGTGGAAATGAAGCTATGAAAGCTATACCTGCTGAAGGTCTTTGCTATCTTCACTCTTGGAGCCCTGAGCCACCGTATAAAGAAGTTTGACTCCCCTGCTGGCAGGACCATGTGAAGAGACAGAGACAACACAGAAGATGCCCGGCTAAGCCCAGTGTTCAGTGAACCAAGTGTTCAGCCACTTACTGCCACCAAGGTGTCAGGCATGTGAGCAAAGCTTGGCGTGGACCCTCCAGACATCCTGAGCACAGTGACCCAATCCCATGCTACGCGGTGCACTGAGTCTTGCCCAAATTCCAGGCCCACAGAATCATGATGGAAAATGATGGCAAGTTAGGGTCTCAGTCAAGTCGGAGACTCCAGAAGTACGGCTGTCCCAAGTTTGGCCAGGGAGTGGTCAAGATCCTGGAGGTGTTATAAATGTGGGCGGAGAACCTCTATGGAAAGTTTGGGGGGGAAGGAAAAAAATACTACCTAGGTTCAATTTATTGCTAACCATTTCTGGCTGTTACTGGTTTTTTTTTTTTTTTTTTTTTTTTAATTCAGGGAGGAAAATTGTTCACTACCAGTCACCTCAGCTGCCACTGTGATGCCTGGTGACACGTAATTAGAAAACAAATGACAGATTAGTTTAATAATATTCATTAACAACTAATGAAACTGACAGTGTTTCCTCCTGAAAGCAGGTCGGGTGTGCGAGGATTTTAAGCAAATTCTGCTCCAACCCTCCCCTCTGGGCTCCCTTCCCCTGTCTGCCTTTCAGCTACGGAGTGTGGGGGGAGGGGCACTGCAAAGGAGTCACAACACAGGGTGTCCAGGGTGCGATGTTGAGGGGACAAAGAGAACAAGCCAACATCAGAGTCGGTGGAGAGGGAGACGTTCCTGGGGGCCCAGGGAGAATGAGGTGAGTTTAACCTCCCCCACCAGCTGTCTCCAGACAAGGAACCATTGTTAAAAAACGAAATTTCCATTTGCCTCAGGAAGGAAAGAGTTAACAAGGGGGAAAAAAAAAAATCAGTGCTGCTTTTCAGGCATTGTTGTTTTTTTTTTTTTTTTCCTTAAGAAAAAAATTATCCTAAGTAAGAATTTTAACGATATGCAGAAATCATAGCTGTCTTGCTGAATCGCTGTAGGACTGACCCCCCTTGACAGTTCTTAAATTATTCAGCTATCAAGGGCCTGCTAAACATTAAATTAAGCATCCTCTCTCCCCTGTCCTAAACCATTAAGTTATGCAAATGCACAGATAATGGGGCATATGACAGCTGGAGGCATTAATCACGCAGCTCTGTCTCTGGGCTGTTGTTATGTAGAAACTGCATCTGCCAACAGACCGAACAGCCACAATTAGATCTCACTTATTGGAATGAGGAGACACTACCTAGCCCTCCACACTCGTGTTAGGTTGTAGACCCGGGAGTGAATAAGGCACTTGGGAGATCCGCCCGCTCTGGCTCCCCCTCCCCCCTGCTCTCTTTTTAATACCTGCTCCTCCAATTGAAATGAAAAATTACCTGTAATTGTTAACATTTGCAAACAAAACCTGTCAGAAGACAAACCTGCTGTTTACAATGGATGTTTTTGTTGTTCCCCAGGAAGATTCTTTGGGGAATTTCCTTCTTTTTTTTTTTTTTTTTTTTTAAACTAATTCTGTCTTGGAGAGAAGGCTGGGGCCTGGGAGTGGGAAGAAGCCGACAGACTTCCCAGTCCCGGCCTCTAAACGGCCATCTGGAAGACGCAGACTGACTCACCCCCCACGAGGCTGTTTGCTGGAACTTTCCGCAGCTCACCTTGGGCTCTTCAGTACCTGCTTTGCAGGAGTGGGCACCTGCCTGGCGGACAGCATCTTAGCTATGCTCCGCCCGGGTCTCTCCCACGAAGCCGTGAGCGAGATGTGGGGGGAGACGTCCCATCCTCTTCCCAGGAGCTGTTCATTTCACTTCCTTACAACTCAAACATCACTTTGCAGTTTATGAATTTTTTTTTAAAGCCTAACGGACCACCTTGTAAATGTTCAACAACTGGTTTTGTTGTTGTTGTTGTTGTTGTGTGTGTGTCTGTGTGTGCGTGTGTGTGTGTGTGTGTGTGTGTTTTGGAGGGGTGGGGTTGTTTTGTTTTTTAGTTTTAAGATACAAAGACCACAGGGATTCTTTGTAGGAGTATCTGTGATTTGCTAACAGTTGCCATCTGTCTACTGAGTTGGCGTATCTCTTTAATACCGAAACACGGGTTTCCAAATGGTTTGTCACGAAGCCTGTGGTTCCACACAGTCCTTCTGGGTAACTAGGGTAGGAGAGATTCATGACCCCCACCGTCCCCACCCCCAAACAGCAAGAACACCACTTTTAACTGTTTGGAATCCTGAGCTTTTTGTGTTGGGGGAGGAGGGATGAAAGTTCTTCTGTTTAAAATACGTAGTTTGGGGGGGCGCCTGGGTGGCTCAGTGGGTTAAGCCGCTGCCTTCAGCTCAGGTCATGATCTCAGGGTCCTGGGATCGAGTCCCACATCGGGTTCTCTGCTCAGCAGGGAGCCTGCTTCCTCCTCTCTCTCTGCCTGCCTCTCTGCCTACTTGTGATCTCTATCAAATAAATAAATAAAATCTTAAAAAAAAAAAATACGTAGTTTGGGAAACCACGGTTTTAAAACCAAGCCAAGGAGACATTCAGACTCGGACCCTGGCAGCATTCAGTCTCTGATCAACTATTTGCTAAAATTAGAATCCTCCTCAATCAATAGCACTTGCCTCCTTGCCTCAAAATCTCTCCAACACTTTTAGAAAGTATACACGTATTTATGAGCAAGAAACCCAAAGTGGAAACTAGGGTGACGACCTCTCTCCCTCCCTCATTAAATTCCACTAACCCCTTTTTAGGGCTGATTAGCTCTAAGCGGGGTGAGTACACCCCACCTCCCTCTAGAAGCTCCACTCCATGTAGAAAGAGAGCAATCCAGTTGGAGGAAATCGTACTGCTGAAGGAAAGACACATGCACCTGTTTTGGGTAAGATTCAGTGAAGTCTGCTTGAGCAGGAAGAGGCTGCATTGCGTGCCTGCCAAGCCTTCCAGGACTGCTCTGTTCCGTGCTGTCTGTTCCCAAACCATCCAGCCATTCTTCCTCTTGGCTCCATTCCCAAGTCTGGAAGAATCCACCCACATGGTTTCAGGTCCTGCTGGTCTCATCTGGAACCCTGGTCTCCGGAGTTCTGTTCCACCCTTCCCTGGCCCATCATCTTCCCACAAACACAGAGTGTTGGGAATTAAACAGGTAGGTATTCAGGACCAGGGTCCCCCACGAGGAACGAGGGAGTCGGGGCAGCTAGAATAAAACAGCACTGACACCCTGTTTTGAAGCTTAGACGGGACCCCACTAGCATCCTGCTTTCCAGTCTTTGGAGAAAGGACTTCTGCAAAATGTCCTAAAATAAAACCATTAACCACAAAACTTTTGTCACTATCACCTGCAAGGGGCACTTAAGACCTAAGCCCCTAGATGTCAGCCAAAAAATACCATCAGCGCACTGACATAAACCTAAGAGGTAGACAGATGCGTGACCCATGCCTAGATGGACCCGACTCTGCACACCCCGATGGCCTCAGAGAGTTTTGCTGAAGAGCGCATAGAAACCCCTCAACTTAGAAACTCCACGGGCAACCCTCTCTGGGCCCCCTCCCTCTCCAGGAGCTTTCTCCTCTTGCTCAATAACTTTGCTTTGGCTCCTCCACTCCTCATCTGGCTTACCTCTTCCTTCTTCAAAGCAGGATGACTGAGAACCATGGGCACTGAAGGCAGAAAATTCCTGCAAGAGTAGTAGTATCTCCACCACAAATCTCGGTGACCTTCCTCCACTTAACCCTGTATGCGTTTCACCAGTTCTTTATCTTAGGGGTGGTCATTGCCCTGGAAAGCCCTCCTAAAGCCCCTTCCAGGCCCATCGCTCCTATGCTAGCTGGGCATCGCTCATACCCCCTGCTGTGCTCCTGCTTGCAGCTTTCACAGGGAGTAGCCCTGCATTCGCAGGGGGGTCCGTCGTCAAACTTGTGACCTGATCCAGCTGAGTGTCTAGGCCTATCCGCCAGTGCTTTTCCAGGTGCATGCATGATTCACAGATCTTATTTAAAAAGCAAATGAGAGGCGCCTGGGTGGCTCAGTAGGTTAAGTATCTGCCTTTGGTTCAGGTCCTGGGATGGTCCTGGGTCCATGGTCCTGGGATTGAGCCCCATGTCTGGCTTCCTGCTCAGCAGGGACTCTGCTTTTTCATGCTCTTTCAAATAAATCTTACAAAATAAAATAAAAGGACGAATTCCATTATCTCAGGGTTGCGGGATCCTACCCCATGTCGGGCTCACACCCTGGGCCTGGAGCCTACTTGGGATTCTCCCTCTTCCTCTGTCTCTCCCTCTCTAAAAACAAAGTGATCACCGAGCGTGGGTGGGCCTGAGATTCTGCATTTCTAATGGGTTCCTGGGGACTGTCACTGTTCCCATTCGTGAACCACATCCCAAGTATCCAGGCCCTGGAAAATATTCTAACAGGGCCTCTGTGCTGAGAGTGCAAGGCTGGAATGATTAGCCACCTCCCACCACTGGTTGTTAAATGACTGACAGCCAAGTCTACCTAACGAGGCTTGTGTCCAATGAACCCACAATAGGCCCTCATATAATTAGGCTACTTGTTACTAGAAACAATTCAGGTACCCGGACAAATGGCTAATTAGCCCCCTATTCATCTCAAGGCATCTCAGAGTAACCTCAATAGGAAGCTGACTCCTCCCCCACCCCAGCCCCGCAACCCTGCCCCTCCCTGCACGACTGTCAGCGAGCAGTCTTCTCCCTCCAAGCACTGTTAGAAGGATTTTTTAAATTGAGTGATGGTGCTCAAACAAAGCAACAAAATCTATTCACAGATCTCGTTCCTGGCTTTTTGTCCGTCTTCCCACTGGAGGGGAAGGTCCATGAATGCATGTCCGTCTCCAGGTCTCATCACCTCATCAGTACAGAACACAGTGCCTCGCACTGAAACATCAGAAAGCAACTGGAGCGCACAGACCACCAGGGCACTTGAACCATAGGCTTCTGCAAGTTCAATGAGCCCATGCCTACTTTCCACGGAGGCTTTTAACCACCCTTGTTCTTCCTGTTATAAAAATGGATAGACCCAGAGCCAAAAAGGCAGAGATCTGATTGAAAACATGTATTCACCTTGCAGCAGAGGTACTGAACATCATTCAGTAGCTTTAAACGTCAGCCAGTTTTGGAAATGCTGATTTGCATGGGGAGGAAAAAAAGCCATCATTCTTCCCTGATGATCTTTATTTTTGAGGATCCTAGTACCTCCTGCGCTGTTAACATGTGTTCTAAGACAGAAAGCTTTCCATTTTTGTCCCAGGGGTTTGATCTTCTAGGAAAGTTGTTTAACAAAGCCCCCACCCATGAAGCCTGGCTCGGGGGAGGTGCATAAATTTGGAAGATGGTTTCACGAAGGCAGCTCTAAACTTTAGAACAACACTTTAAAAATGGCAGTAGAGGAAATTTGCATTTTCCGACAGTAAGAACTGGGCCTGGATTGAAATATTAAAGATTTAACTATTTTTCCATGAGCATTTACTTCCACAAATATCAGAAATTGTTTAGTTGAAAATTAAGAAACAAGGCAGGAAGAACAAATATAGACTCATCTACCCTCCCTTCTGTATTTCTAGTACTCTATTTTGCTCAGGTATATTTTCAGAGTAACAGTAGGTAACCCAATTCATACCAGTTAAGCTAAGACATAAAATGAGTTGGCTCATATAATGGTCAAATTCACAGCAACAGCATCAGGAATAGCTGGATCCAGGGTTTCTACCAAGGTCAGATATTAGATCTGTAACTCACAAATTCTTCAGCACAAACAGTATGAAATCACATATATGTTAGTTAAGCTTTAATTTTAAAGATAATGTGCAGCCCTAGTAGAACCATTACATAAAAAGGGAAACCCACAAGAGGCAACAACTGCATATAGTTCTATTATCTGTATCAAAGCCAACACCAAGGCTTTGGCAATTAACATAGTAAGTGTAAGAAAACAGGGGTTAGGGGTACCTGGGTGGTTCAGCCAGTTAAGTATCTGCCTTCAGTTCAGGTCACGGGGATTGCCCATATTAGGCTCCCTGCTCAGTGGGGAGTCTGCTTCTCCCTTTCCCTCTGCAGCTCCCCCTGCTTGTAGTTGCTTGCATACTCTGTCAACTAACAATCTTAAAAAAAAAAAAAAAGAACGAAAGAAAGAAAAGAAAAGAAGGGCTAGTTAATTAGCATAATGAATGTTAGAAATCTTTTTTTTTTTTTAAGATTTTTATTTGACAGAGAGGGAGAGAGATGGACAGAGCGCAGCAGGGGTAACAGCAGAGGGAAAGGGAGAAGCAGGCCCCCAACAGAGCAGGGAGCCCAAGGCAAGGCTCCATCCCAGGACTGCAGAATTATGACCTGAGCCAAAGGCAGATGCCCAACTGACTGAGCCACCCAGGCATTCCAGAAAGGTGTTTTTAATGGTGAAATTTTAAGTTATGTGGGCGGGCCAAGTATTTTTTTTTTCAGATGTTCCTATCCCTTATGAGAATAGTATATATCATTTCTGGTAGACCTATTGCTTTCACCCCTAGAGAAAGATCTCAGTGCTTCCCTAACCAAAATTTTATTATTATTATTATTATTATTACAGTAATTATTTGTCTTCCCTCTGTCAAACCCTGAGCAAACCACTTTCCCTGAGCTGCCTGTGGAGGTATAGGAAAAGGAACATAGAGGGCAGATGACACACAGGAGGAAGACCTATGGGAGCTGGACACGGCCCCTTCATGTGGCAAAGAGGCTAAGAAGGGTCACCATCAGGCAAAAGAGCCCCACGGCGTCCAAGAGGGGAAAGCCCAGAATAACGTAGGGGAAGAGGTGCTGCTTCAGAGAGGGGGTCCTGGCATAACCCATGACAAGGCTCCCAGACACAGTCCCAATCCCAGCCCCAGAGCCAGCCACCCCTACCACGGCAGCCCCAGCCCCAATGAACTTGGCTGCTGTGTTGATGTCCTTGCGACAGCACCAGTTCAGAATCTGTGGCTGGGAATGAGTGAGATCAGGGGACGTGAGGCTGCCAGGCTGCTGAGACTCTTGTAAGGTACCTCACCCATCAGCGTGTCCGATGGTTCTAGCACCCCTGCAGACAGTGATCGGCTCAACAGCCTGACCAAGAAGGGGGTTGAGATGAACTTCGCACAGGGGTCCATTTTCAGGGGTTGAGGGGCTGGGGCAGGAGTGCTCGTACCCGTGCAGAGAACTTCCCTGACCAATCTTGTGTCAAGCCATGGGTTTGGAAGGCTTCCGGTTATTGGATGTTGACCTTAAGGTAAAAGAAGGTCACCTCTGAAATCCCTCTGTCTCTGCCACCAGCAAACATTCTGTGTGAAAACTCTGATGGGGCCGCTCTGCAGAGGGACCCCACGCAAAATCTGGTTCTGTTTGTCAAGACTAAAGGAGAAGACACTGGCCTGGGTTTTTACCCTGGTTAGGGAGAGGGGCCAGGGAGTCAAACATGGTTTGACTTTTTCCTGCACCAAAGGAAGGAACACAGAGGCTAGAAAGCAAGTCAACTTGCCCACCTATGGGGCAGAAGGGGAAGACAAAGGCTTAGAAGCTGCCAGCAAACATCAAAAATATGAAGTCAGATTTTTTGCTGCAGGTCTAGAAGAATAAGAATTTTGAAATTCATCAATCTAATAAAGCAAATTGATCTATTTAGCTCCTGTTTCCACTTGAATTACTTAGCGCTTATCTGTGTATGTGATAGAGTTTGTGTCAGACCTTCTTTCCTTATAACCAAGAAGCAAGGTTCTTGAGTAGTCAAGCCTACCAAACTTAAACCTCTTGGTGGTTACAATAACTAGACAAAACCATGTAAGGGCGTGTCCATCAATAGATGAATGGATAAAGATGTATGTACGCACACACACTGGAATATCAGCCATAACAAAGAATGAAATCATGGGGCGCCTGGGTGGCTCAGTCATTAAGAATCTGCCTTTGGCTCAGGTCATGATCCCAAGGTCCTGGGATCGAGCCCCACATCGGGCTCCCTACTCAATGGGAAGCCTGCTTCTCCCTCTCCCACTCCCCCTGCTTGTGTTCTCTTGCCCACTGTGACAATCTCTATCAAATACATAAATAATCTTAAAAAAAAAATAAAGAATGAAATCTTGTCATTGGCAACAATGTGGGTGAATCTAGAGGGTACTACAGTAAGGGAATTAAGTCAGAGAAAAAGGCCATAGGATTTCATTTCTATGTGCAATCTAAAAAACTAGACAACAAACGAATGAACAAAAGCAGAAACAAACTCATAAACACAGAGAACAAAGTGATGGTTGCCTGAGGGGCAGGCAGATGGGCAAAATGGGTGAAGGGGCGTGGAAGATGCAGGCTCCGAGTTATGGAATGAGTAAATCCTGGGGGTGACAGGTACAGTATGGAGAATATTGTCCAAGATACTGTGATAGCATCATATGGTGACCGCACTTCTGGGGTGAGCCGTACCTTGTGTAGGTTGTGAAATCACTATGTTGCACACCTGAAGCTAATGTCACCTTGTGTGTCCACTATCCTTCAGTTTTAAAAATGAAAACCTATCTCAGGGTTTTACATGATAGGTAGGTTTACGAGACCTCTGTTTTCTATCCACTCAAACAGGTCCTCTCCGAGTTGTGAACAAAAGAGGTCAGCACACTTGTCCCCAGCGACCCTAACCAGGGGACAGGCCTCTGTTCTGTGAATTCAGGAATGGGTGGGTCGCAGGTCTCCACTAGACCCACACCTCTGATGGGCCAAGCCTGGTGCCCCTCCACTGGCCTGAGGACCAAGTTCCTCCACCAAAACCTCGTGGCCCCCGAGGGAGGAGAAGACACCCATCCATCTCAGGCCCTTCCCCGGGTCACAAGTAAGACCACCTTTCACCACCCTTTTCCAACTACCAGTGCAGGGTGCAGCCAACAGTGTAATACTGTCCAGCCGTAAAAACGAAGGCAGTCCTGGCACACGCTGTAACAGGCATAAACCTTGCCAACATGTCACTGGTTGAAAGAAGCCAGGCATTTAAAACTCACATACTTTGTGATTCCTTTTATCGGTGATATCTTAGAATCTGCACATCCAGAGACAGGAAGCAGATTGGTGGTTGCCTGGCAGTGGGGGATGGGGGAGTGGCCACTGATGGGCCTTGTGTTACTTTTGGGGGTGATGAAATGTTCTGGAATTAGTGTGATGGTTATACTTCCAATTAGCCTTACACTAACGTATGAATAGCCTAAAATCACTGAATTGTATAGAAGGTGAATTTTACAGTATGTGAACTCTATCTCAACCTAAAATGAAAATAGTCTGCATGTTTAAAAGAAAGAAAGTAACCTTATAGGTAGAATTAATTCTAGTAGAGGGGGCGCCTGGGTGGCTCAGATGGTTAAGCGTCCGTCTGCCTTCAGCTCAGGTTATGATCCCGGAGTCTTGGGATCAAGCCCCGCATTGGGCTCCCTGCTCAGCGGGGAGTCTGCTTCTCCCTCTGCCTCCAGCTCCCCAGGCTTGTGCTCTCTATCCCTCTTTCTCTCCGTCCCTCTTGCTCTCTGTCAAATAAATAAAATCTTTAAAATAAATTCTGGTAGAGAGGACTTTGGGCCACATGGTATTGGTCCCTTCTCCTTTGACATCCGGGAAGAAACTATGGAGGCCACAAATGAATTGATACTTGAATTATGCGATGGCAAGTCACCCATGTGCTGGCTGCACCTGAGGCTCTCTTCCTTCAAATCACAATTTCCCGCACTGGTCCTTGGCTGATGACAATTCCTCAGAAGTCTGGAAATACTGGATGTATTTAACAAGTTAAAAACCTTCCTTCTGGGGCACCTGGGGGGCTGGGTGAGTTGCGCATCCACTCTTGATTTAGGCTCAGGTCATGATCTCAGGGTTGTGAGATCCAGCCCTGCATCAGGAGTGGAGTTGGCTTCTCTCCCTCTCCCTCTGCCCCTCCGCCACTGACTGTGGCACTTTGTCTGTCTCTCAAATAAATAAATCTTCAAACAAACAAACAAGCGTTCTTTCTAGAGTGCCTAGATGGTATAGTTGCTTAAGCATTCGACTCTGTTTCAGCTCTGGTTGTGATCTCAGGGTCATGAGATCCAGCCCTGTGCCAGGCTCACTGCTCAACACAGCATCAGCTTGACACTCTCCCTCTGCAACCGCCTCCATGCACTCTTTCTCGCTCTCTCAAATAAATGAAACACACACACACACACACACACACACACCCCTTCCTTCTGCAGGATTTTTGAGGGTCTCATCATGCTAATGAGCATTGTGAACCACTAAGGAAAATCGGTATGGTTCTTCTCACATTTATTTGACTACAGAACAACTTGGGTTCGCCTCCCCCCAAGGAAACATCTTCTGGAATTTCATTCTATGGAAAGTACCTTGAAAAACCATCTCCAGAGCTATCAAACTCTTCATTTCTTTGGATTCTGTGTGTTCCTTACATAAGCAGGTCTCATTATAAAGGACGTTTAGTTGATGTCAGGGTTGGACTCCCAGCCTCATTTTTTTTGGCTATGTGACCTTAAACAGGTTCCTTTGCTGAGAGGAGTTTTCCATCTACCCAAATGCGAACAGTACCAACTTCCCAAGGATGTTAGAAGAACCCAGTGAGAATGGATGTAAAATGCCGAGCACTCTCCTTGGTACATAGCTGGTACTTTAAAAATGCATCCTCTCTCTTTTCGAAGTAGATCAGAAACCCTTGGTGAAGAGGTAGGCATAGATCTCTGCAAGCCCCCTCAACACTGGCAAGGGGCTGTGTTCACCACTGACTTTCAGTATTTGCTAAGTGCGTGAAGGCATGTTCGATGCCCTGTTGGCTCTACATGCCAGAACCATACAAATCCAGGGTAGACAGTCCATGACAATGTGATGATCTGAGATTTTCACCAAACCACCCCCTCCCCAAAATCTCTCTCTCCGCCTTGCTCTTGACAGATCTATGTGTCTCAAGTCTTTGCTTAAGGACACTGATGGATGACACAATATTGTTTCTCTACTGTGGACAGATGGATGTTCCTACTGCAGACAGCCTTAAAGCAGAGAACCATCAGTCCAGAAGGCCAAAACAACAACAACAACAAAACAAAAACACACACACACAAAAACAAAAACCCCAGCACTTGGACTTTGGAACCAGACTACCTGGGTTTGAATCCAACTCAGTCTCACATGACCATAAACAGGTACTTAACCACCTCAGGCCTCCGTGTCTTGTCTGAGCCCTTACCTGGAGAGCAGCGGAGAGGATTAAAATTGGTAAATGAGAAATACTCAAGAGCAGGGCTTGGATCCTAGTGAGTACTCCATAAATCCTGACGGCTCTTTATTAGCAATTGACCTATTATGAATTCTTCCTCGTAAACCCTTTCCAGTCCTGTTCAGCCCTTGTCTCATCTAACCATCCTCTGACATCATGGCTGAAACCTAAGAGACTCCACAATATAGAAGGAATTACTGAAGAAACTGGATTCATTGAACAAGTGTGGAAATTTCTTTTTATTGGTATTAAGAGGGAATTTTCAAGCTGTAATACTGCCTCTTTATTCCTCAAAGGGAAGTAGTTATTGTAATGATGTACTTTGAGCCCACGGCTAGTTAGCACCTTCTCTCTTCATTGGAGAACCATGAAATCTATTATGTTCCCTGAGGAGGCCAGTATTCAGTGAGAAATTGCTACATTTGTAAAGAACATATTGACCATGATGGAAAGATTTTATCCAGATCTACACAGTGATGACAAAATTGGATGTGACTAAAAGGTTTGGAGCAGCCCAGTTCTCAGGGACAAAACTTAGAAACAAATGTCATGATACCCAAGAAAATGCCTCGATGTGTCACAGGACACCAAGCGAAGCCTTTATTCACATTCTGGAATAGACGGCCTCCAGGGTGTTTCAGATGAGCAGTTTTCAAACGTGTTTGAACCCCTTCTCAAACAAAATCTTTGACGGAACTCAAATATGTAAATGAGAACAAAATAGGGCTGAGGAACTCTGGGTTGAAAACCCATAGGATGGGAGTTCCTTCCGCCGCCCAGCAGTAACCCCTGAGCTCTGCAAAGAATTTTCCAGATTCCAGGAGTCCCGGTGAGGTCTCAGGAGCCCCCTCCTCCAATAAACTCAGACACGCACTTGAAGATCAGGACAAGTAGGGGAGGAGAGTGTTTTGCAGTGTAAGAGACTGGAATTACCCCCGGAAGACTGATCACTCTCTAAAGGGACTTGCTAAAATTCTCGGATCATGCCAAGTTCTAAAGTGCGTCAGAGTAAGTAACATTCATTTTTTCATTCTAACTCCACGTGGGGCCCTTAAGGAATAGCCGATCCACTGGAGGAAAGCTTAAGAAACTAGGCTTTCTCTAAGCATGTCAGTTGCAGTTGAAATTTGCAACCCTGTGTGTTCTCTAATGACCTTCTCATTCTAACTGGGGCTTTCCTCAAGTTCTGCATGGTCAGCAGGTAGGCCTAGATTACTTTTGCAAGGGGCAGGGGTGGAGTGGGGGCGGGGGGCAGGGGCAGGGAAGACAACATCTTGAATGTCCTGAGACAGGCAGCAGCATCCCTAGTCTGTGTACTCGAGGTGCTGGCAGCAAGCCCCACATAACAACCTACAGTGTCTCCAGATATTCTTGATGTCCTTTGGGAGAAAAACTGCTCAACACTCAGTTGAGTGCCCTGTTCTAGCCAAACCCCTTCCAGACCACTTCCCATAGCTGCAGGAGAAATCTAAGACCCAGTCTAACCAAGGGCCTGCCTGGCCTCCCTGCTGCATGCAGGAACTTCCAGAGCTCCCACAGCCTTCAGAGGGCACCCACTGACCACAGGACTCTGGGACCTAAGTCTGCCTCCACTTGCATTTTGACCTTCTGTAGCCTCTATCCACCCCCCAACCATCATGCAAGACCTAAAGATGTGTGCCCACACTTGGCATTTGGTGCTTGCGTTCTCCTGTGTCTAGAACCCCCTCTCTCAACACACCCATCTCCCTGAGAGCTTTGCCCTCTTTTAAACCCCTGGACAAAACTCCCTTAGGAGCACCGTTAGAGGACAGAACACGGTTCCTGCTGAGACTTTGTGCATATTGCAATTACTGGTTTACTCATCTGCCTGTCCCTGGAGATTGAAACTCCTCAAGGACTTCATACAAATTCAGCAACCACCACATCTGTTAGAACTTAGTAGACTAGCATTTTGCCACACTTACTCAAATTCAAAATTTTGAGGCCTACAGTACTAGGGTTAAATGCCACTAGCGTTGGGGGGGTGGAGGTGGGGTGTGGAGCAGGGACACATAATCCACAAAGGAACATTCCATAGGAAAAAAAGATACTAGAACTTCTCTTATCTTGAAGGACATCAAGAGAGTAACGACTAGGGTGCCTGGGTGGTTCAGTGGGTTAAAACCTCTGCCTTCAGCTCAGGTCATGATCTCAGGATCCTGGGATCGAGCCCCACATCCGACTCTCTGCTCAGCAGGGAGCCTGCTTCCTCCTCCCCACCTCTTTCTGCCTGCCTCTCTGCCTACTTGTGATCTCTGTCTGTCAAATAAATTTTTTTAAAAAAAGAGTAACGACTATACCTAGGAGAAAGTGCTACTTGATAATTAGTTGATAAGTAATCCACTAATTTCAGTTCTATGGATCCTAAGATTGCTGGAGAAAAATAAGCCTGGTTGAATGTAATTTTGAGCCTTCTCTCCAAAAGCTTTGTACCAACCAAAAGCTATGTATTAGGTTAAATCTCCGCTGGCTTCTCTAAATTTGTGTCCAGACAAATTGCAAACATCACACCAACCGGTGGTCACTGAGTCTGCTCTTAACAGGCTGATTGATTTTTATAATGTTCCAGGCAATTTCAAGTTGTCAGTAAGAACTAATTCTGTCTCGTTACCGCCTTCACTCTTGGCAGCTCTGTGACCACTTATTGGTTTTTTGTCTTCATGTTCATTTTCTTCTGCTAATCCTAAAGTCTTTTTTCCCCTCTCCAGCCCCATTCAAAGGTCTGAAGCTATAACCGTAGGAAGCCCCCAGCACAATTATAGGTGAACACCTCTGCTCTTCTCATGGGCTCCCAAGCTGAACCCCGAAGCCCCACATCCCATGAAACCTTCTGCCAAACCCAAACCCATTAGAGCCTGGGATGCTGTATTACTTCATTAATCTGGTGACTCTGTTGCTGATGCCCTCTTTCAAGCTGATATTAAACCAACTTGTCAATCCATAATTGTGGAATCCTACACTCTTTTCTCAGGCAGCTTGGGAATAGAATTGGACTGGCACATACCTGACCTTTCTACATGTATTTCCATACAGTCTAAAATAGAAATAATTTACAGACCACTTTATTCAGAGTCCATATGGCGGGTAAGGCCTCATTGTCATGAGATCTCAACAAGAGCATTTTACAGAAGTGGGACTGATAAAAAAGATTCCTAATAGGCCTCACATATTCAGAATGAAATTCCCATCATTAGGCAGAAACATAGGCATTTATTCTCTTTATATCATACATACTTCTTAGGCAGTGGAAGGCACCGTAAGACCCAGACTCCAAAACACACGAGTGGCACAGCACACCCAATAATATAAATAAAATGCTCTATGCCTTCTCCCTAGTTGATGAGGTCTAGGTATTAGGAGGAAAACAATGACAGCTCCTCCAACAATGATACATACATGGTATCTGACCCCCACGTGATGATGGAGAAGCAAGCGTTCTTCAGGTACAACCATGAGGTGAATAAAATATGCCCTTGAGGAACTCAAAAATCAACTGAGGCCCTTAAAACAGACACTGTCATAAAAGTAGTAGAGACTATAGAGGTCCACAGAAAAGAGAAGCACTGAAACCAATGCCTCGTCACCACCACCAGCACCACCACCTCTCGCCTTAACCTGAAACTGAGCATCAGGGTGAATTCCACAGAGAAGAGGAGAGAGCTGTGCCGGGAAAAGAGGAGGAGGAGTCAGCCAGCAACAGGTAAGGCTGCACAGCTCTTTGTAGAATGGTCTAAGCACAGCCAAAAAAGCCGGGCAGCGTGGGGCGGCGGGGGGATTGGGGGGGGGGGCATCAGTAGGCTTCAGAAAAAGTCAAGACTGCTACAAATGAGGCTCTAGAGACAGACTTTGGGAAAAGTCTGTGTTATCCCATGCACCTCAGAAGTTTTAAACATCAGAGGTACTCGTTTTAGAACTCAAACAAGATGGCCTCAAAACTTCCCTCAGCTTAACTAAACTCCTTCCTCAGCACTGAACCTCGCTTTTCTTAGAGCACTTTCTTGAAACTGGTAAATTCTTCCTCTGCCCCCTTTGAAGTGTACATAAATCTTGTTAAAAGCCTCTTGGGAGTTTACAGGCCCAGGTCGGTCTTTCTCAAGGGCCTGGGTACCAGCTCTTGAAATGCAATCAAAGGGTGCCTGGGTGGCTCAGTGGGTTAAGACTCTGCCTTCAGCTCAGGTCATGATCCCAGGGTCCTGGGATGGAGCTCCGTATCAGGCTCTCTGCTCAGCAGGGAGCCTGCTTCCCCCTCTCTCTCTGCCTACTTGTGATCTCTGCCAAATAAATAAATAAATAAAATCTTTTTAAAAATGCAGTCAAAGTTGATACTACCTGAACCACCCGGTTTCTAGAGGAGCGTTGAGCCCAACCTCTGTGGGCTCCTTGCTGCAAGTCCTAAAACTACTTCCTCTCGTAAAATATGCGAAGTTAAACATTCCTTTGCATAAAGTCAATTAGCAAATGGTTGGTCTTTATTTTTTTCAGCACAGCCCTCAAAATCCCTACCACCCCCTGCTTCAGGCCATCAGCATGGACCACATATCACGCATCTCTCCTCTAGTGCAATCATCTTGAATAAAATCGTCCTTGTCTATTTAACTTTGTCAAGGATAGTTTTAGCTTGACAAAATATTCTTTCTTCCTTGGACTCTGCATCCCCCTTCAGCGACCCCTCCCCCCATTTCTCTTCCCCTCTTACAGCAAAACTCCTTCTTAGACTTGAAGTATATTCTGTCTCTCTTCCTCCCGGTCCCACTCTGACTTTCATACCCACCGCTCCACCAAAACTACCCTGTCACCCTTGCTGAGGACCTCCTATTAGGACTTCATTAAATTACCATTTGTTAGGTGGAACCCAAGGGTGCCCCTTGGTGAAGGGTGGTTCAACAGACCAGAAGAGAAATTTAGATCAGGTTTATTACTCACAGATCCTGGACGGGGTATATGGTACAACGCGTGGGGCCACACTGGAAGTCAAGGCAGAGTGTAAACCGAGAGACAGGACTTAGGGCATGTGCCTTTATTAGGGTCTCTGGGTGGAATGCTTTGGGGTTCCTGGGATATGACTGGATTGTTCAATTCAAACCAAAAGAGTTGAGTTCAGGTAAGCTCCCCAGGAAGGGGTCTTATCTAAGGGGAACACGAGGCGAAGGCCCTGGGAGGCAAGGAAGGCTACTGATCACAAAAGGATTGGGGGGTTCCTATCAGGAACTTCTAGGTTCTCGTAATTCCACAGGCTGTTATCCAGGCCCTATGTTTGCTTGAGGGGCTGGTGTCCATTTCAGGTCCTGTAAGCCATTCAGCTAAACGAAATGGACACACAGGTAAGGCTGCTATGGAGTAGCTAAATTCTGAGCACCTCCATTGCTAAATCCAAGGATCCCTTCTTAGTCTTCATCTTGCTTGAAGAAACAGCTCCGGCCCTGATCTCGGTGTTGTGAGATCAAGCCCACATTGGGCTGTACACTCAGCATGGAATCTGCTTGAGTTTCTCTCTCCTTCTCGTGCTCTCTCTTGTGCTCTCTTAAATAAGTCTTCAAAAAGTGTGTGTGGCGGGGGAGGGGGGGGTGCTTGGGTGGCTCAGTCAGTTAAGCCTCTGCTTTCAGCTCAGGTCATGATCCCAGGGTCCTGGGATCGAGTCCCGCATCAGGAACCTTGCTCAGTGGGAAGCCTGCTTCTCTCTGCCTCTGCCTGCCACTCTGCCTGCTTGTGCTCTCTCTCTCTCTGACAAATAAATAAAATTAAAAAAAATAAAAGCATAGAGGATTCAGTGCACTTAGGCCATGTGACCTCTTGCTACCTAACAGTCACAATCACACAAACCCATATGCAATGTGGACATCTGGTCTCAAAGACGAGGACTAAAACTGCTCTATCAGCTGAAATCCTTCCAGTCCCCAGCAACAGCCCACCAGACTGACATAGGCCGATGTGACAGACACTTCATCTTCTCCCAACAGGGGATCTAGGAACAGGCAGCCCAGTTTTGGGGACAGCCTTCCAATAGCTGGGCTTCAGCTAATTTCTGATTTTCTTTGTTCCTCTTTCTTAAATGTTTAACTCAGAGTTGTCAATCGGCTCCTACTGTTCCAATGTGTCATCACAGCGGTGTTCCATACTGGAAAGAAGAGGTAGGAAGGAAAGTTTTCTCCCCATAAGACTTTTTATTTGGGAACTTTAAAAAAAAAAAAAAATTCTCCTAGAAACCACCACCATGGGTCAGGGCCATGTGTGACCAGTTAGAGTCACAAGGGAAGTTGGCAAAAGGAATGGATTACAACTGGCTTAGACCTCCAGGTCCCTTCTCTCAGGATGGGAGAAGAGATCTCTGGCTCCCTAACATCCCGGGATCTCCAGCCTACCAGAAGGGAGAGAGGATAAGGGCAGTTGCTTAGGCAACACACAGTTAGCCATGGCTGCCAGCGGTTATGGCTTTAAGGCCACTATACTAGTCCCAGAAGTCCCTGGTACATAAAATGGCTATGACCCACCAAACCTGACTGCCTGCCAAGGGCAGCCCACCAGTGCTGTGTTGTTGGTAAACGCCTACAAACAGAGCACTTAGGATCCCACAAAAGAAGTACTGGGAAGGGGGCACCTGAGTGTCTGCCTTCAGCTGGACTTGGGACCTCAGGGTCCTGGGATCACCCATCTATCTCCTTAGTCGGGCAGTCTCCGGGTCCTGGGATCAGCCTGGGCTGGGCTCCCTGCTCAACAGGGAGTGTGCTTCTGCTTCTCCCGCTGCCCTTCCCCACTCCCTCCCCGTGCTCTCTTGAATAAAATCTTAAAGAAAAAGAAATGCTATGAAGAATGAAATCTTGCCATTTGCAACAACGTCAATGTAGCTAGAAATCATTATGCTAAGTGAAATAAGTCAGAGAAAGACAAATACCATATGATTTTACTCATATGTGGAATTGAGAAACAAATGATCATAGGAGGGAAAAAAAAAAAAGAAACCAAGAAAGTCTTACTTCTAGAGCACAAACTGATGGTTTGGGGGGGGGGAGGGGGAACAGATGATGGGATTAAGGGAGGGACTTGTTGTATTGAGCCTGGGGTATGGTACCTAAGTGATGAATCACTAAATTGTTCACTGAAATTAACACTTCACTCTAGAGCTGTGACTCTTAATCTCACAAAACAAACTGAGGGTTGCTGGGGTGAGGGAGTGTGGGAGAGGGGGCTGGGGTTATGGACATTGGGGAGGGTATGTGCTATGGTGAGTGCTGTGAAGTGTGTAAACCTGGCGATTCACAGACCTGTACCCCTGGGGATAAAAATACATTATGTTTATAAAAAATTAAAAAATAAATAATTTAAAAATTTAAAAAAAAAAATGCTGTCGGGTTGACCCTTGCATACCACAAATTTGAACTGCTAGGGTCCACTCTATGCAGATTTTTGACAAATAGAGTGCCATTCTGTAAATGTCTTTTCTCTTCGGATTCTCAACATTGTTCTCTAGCTTACCTGAAGAACACAATGTATTATACACGTAACATACTAGACGTGTTAACTGTTTAGGTTCTCGGGAAGACTCCTGATCAACAGTGGGTTATTTATTAGTTGTTAAGTTTTTGGAGAGTCAAAACTTATATGCTGAGGCACTCAGTCAGCTGAGCATCTGAACCTCCGTTTCTGCTCAGGTCAGGATTTCAGGGTCCTGGGATCAGGCTGGGCATTGGGCTCCCAACTCAGCAGAGAGTCAGCCTGTGGAGTCTTTCTTCTCCCTCTCCCCCACCCCTGCTCACACAGGTGCTGCTGAAGACTTTCTCTCCCTTTCCCTGCCCATCCCCCACCCCTCCTCACACTTTCTCTCTCTCAAATAACCTTAAAAAAACAAGTTATATACAGATTTCCAACTGTGCAGGGGGTCAGGAGTTAGTACCCCTAGCCTCCCCACCCCCAACAGTTCAAGGGTCAACTGTACTTTCTGTCAGAAGTTGTGAGGCCCATGGCTGGGGGCAAGTAGCCAGCAACCCGAGTGTCCGCATCATAAGTCTTTTCTTCCTAACTAGACAGTCCCCGGCCTATGACAAGTGAGCCTCAACGTGCCCTACTCTGACGGCAATTCTTATTTTCTTCCCCAACAAGACTAAGCTCAACCCCAGTCACTACTTCCGCTTCCTCGGTGTCTGAATGTCAGGGGCTCACACGAGGAGGAAAGGATAAAGCCCCGGAGAGGCGCAGGCAGAGGGAACTCCCCATTGGTCCTGACGTCTGATGGAAGCACCAGGGCAATGAGCCTTATGCTGTCCTCACCACGTTCTAAGTATGACGGACTGTACTGTAAGCACAACCCTTGAGTAAGAGCCTGAGATCAGTTGATCTGGAAACTTTCTGAAAAATCATCTCAACCTGAGAATGCCAGTCTTTCTGTACCATTGGGAGTACTTCTTTTTACCAGCCATTTTTCAAAAGTCACCACTAGCCAGAAGTGTAGAGCGTTCATTTCCCAACTCGAGCACTTTTATGCAAATTTTTCCTCTTCCTAGGCTTGAGAAGCCCAAGGAAAACACGGATGGCGTGGGCTGCGTGGTAAAGGCCTGGCCCACCAGAACACAAGCTCCACAAAAGCAGGGATTTCTGCCTGGTTGGCTCATTCGGTGGCCCCCAGTGTGGGGGACACCTAACCCAGTGTGTCCACATCTGAAGCGTGGGTTGAACTGATGTCACAAGATGACGGTCCTTGTGCTGTAGGTTATGTCCTGCATCCCTCTCCCCTGGACGATTAAGGTATTGATGGAGCTTCCTTCCTTCAAAATCAATGGCATGCCCTGATGAGAAATAGGGATGTGGAAAGGAGGAAAGCATGTGAGCCAAAGCTATCTATTTAGTCTTAAGTGGAAACTCTCAGGAGACGCGTACCGAAGATGCTGGTTGGAGGCCCCAAGTCACAGCTCTCTTCAGGAGGAGCTGTGTCGTGCTAGGAAGTCCCTTAACATTAATAATAGCAAACGCTTACACAAACGCCACGCTTTATTCAAGTGCTTTGTGTAAATCACCTCACTTCGTCTTCAAAACAGGTTGTAAAGCAGACACTATTACTATCATGTCCCTTCAACAGACTGGAAAACTGAGGCAGTGAGTTCAATGAACTGTCCGATTTCACATACCCAGTTTGGGTCAGAATCAGAATTTGAACCAGGCAATCTGGCTTAAATATCTGGGCCCTGGCTTCGTCACTGTGGCCATATCAGCCTCCCAGAGCCTCCAGAATCCCCTTTTCCTGACAGGGGGAGGCTCAGGTGGGGTAGAGTGAGGAAAGAGAAATCAGTAGCCTTCCAACCTCCTCAGGTACCCCACTGTGTTCTTAAAAGAACTCCTCCCCGAGCTAGCCAAATCCACAGAAACAGGAAGTGGAGGGCTGGTTCCTCAGGGCTCGAGGGAGTGTGGAGGAGGGGACGACTGTCTTAACTGTCTTACAGTTCCGGTTTTGCAAGAGGAGAAAGTTCTAGAGATGTGTTTCATAACCACATCAACATTCTTTACGCTACAGAACCGTCTGCCTTCAAGTGATTCAGATGGTAAATGTTATGTGTTTTTACCACAATATAAAAGAAGAAATCTTACCTGGAAGCTCCATCCGTGAAGCAGAAGGGTTGCAGCCTGACGCAGGAGGGCGAGGGCCTACAACGCCAGCCTCTTGGCTGCTAAAACAAACGCTGTGCTCACCCATCACCCAGCAGGGAAGGCTCCTTCTACCCCCACCTTAGTGGCAAGTGGGGCTCTACCTCTGGGCCACAGGCACTCCGGGTGCCCAGTTTCCCCCAGCCTCTACCCGTGCTGGGGTCGTTACAAGAGCCCAGGACTCCCAGAGGGAACAGTAGAGGGACCAGCTCCGAAGAGACTCCAGCACAGAGAAGTGTTAATGACACCCCATCCTTCCCGATCCCCCGGACCCCTGCCCAGCATGGCTCTAAGCCCAAGGATCAGGGAAGGAGTGTACGGGGGCAAGGCAGCCTCGGCCATAAGCTCAGAGCAAAGAAAACCAAAGAACTCCAGCAGCAAAGTAAGCCAGGGCATTGGCACATCCTTTTCATTAAAACAAACAAAAACAGAAACAAAAAACACCTAACTAAAAGAACAATTATCATCTTTGTGATGTTCCTTGCATCTTCCTTAGGTCCTCAAGTGACCTACTTCTTTCTAGTACACGTACGTCGCACCTGTACCTGAAACCTAGCTCAGCTCTCAGGTTATATTCTGACCCAGTTTACACGGAGCTGACCAGAAGGAGGCACAGAACCGGAAAGCAAGGCACTTGAAAGGGAAATCCAAGCTTCCTCCTTTAGATCTGCACCAACTCTCTGGCCCACCGCGGGAAGTTATTTGGTTACTCATCCAGAGTAACCCATTTCTCTTTGCTTGGGAACATGGCGATTATACTCACAAGAGGGACTAAATAAGATAAAGGACATAACGAGCACTGGATTTCTCATTTGGTGAGCAGAATGAAAATCATTTCAACATATCCCTGTGGAAAAAAATAATCAATTTTTCATAGACTTGTTACAGGTTTCATAAAATACATCGCGCACATATTTTTAAAAGAAGATGGCTTTTTAATGATATTTAAAATATATGGCACAGCAAGAATTATTTAAAGTGCATTTCTGAGCCCGAAGTTTGGTACTCCCTGCTAAAATATAGATGATCTGGATAAGTCTGTTTTCTTGGGATAAATGTGAAACCTGGCTCATCCTTCTAGAAAGCTCTTATGACAGAACTCGATTGGGGCGGTTACATAATTGGGATAAATCCTCCCAAGATATTAGAACCCCTGAACCTCTCCCAGTGAGCAGTTGTCCATTGGCCTGTGTGACACTGAACTATCTTACCCTAGAGGACAGCAAGCCATGCACACGCAGAAAAAGCCAATACAGAGCAGAGCAAGAGGAAGCAGAGATGAATCCAACCCAAGTATGAACACCGCTCATCCAAGAAGTGTTTCCTGAGCGCGCAGCAGGCCCAGGAATGCAGGGATACAGGATGGAGGTGGTCTGGGGTCTCGATCCCTGATCCAAGGAGATTAACTTCATTTTCAGGAGCAAATGGCTTGATTTCCCACATTGGTAAGCATGCTTTCAACAGGTGTACATGTCCAATCTAGTGGAAGACGATGCCTCGTAAGCATTTCATGTCGGTCTACAAAAGGGCCGGTAAGAATCGGAGAACCACCTTATCCCCACAACTGCGGAAACAGGCATCTTTAGAGTCATGGTAGTAAGTCACGAGGGTCTTGTCCCTAGAGCATGGGCGGCCGCATTTATCACCGTTGCAGAAAATCAAAGTGTTTTCTCCACTCTCTGCCGAAGAGGGATTGCCAGACATGTATCTAGCTCCATGTGTTCACGCACATGACTGAACGGATGGATGCACGGATATTTAAAATCTATCTGAAGCAGATCCAATATACAAAAACAAGTTTGGGGGGAAAAAAAAACTTGGCTTTTTTTTCTATCATGTAACAGGCTACTTAAACATTACACTATTTTTGTGTCTAACATCTTCAAGAAGCTATAAGACATTCAACATCAGAACTGATGATCTAGCTAAGAGGAGGGGACATGCCCGAAACGAAGGTCACATCAAATACAGGACCCCAGCTTTAAAGCTTCAAGAGTTTACAGAAGAGAAAGGCACTCCAGGACAAGAAGCAGGGTGCACTCAGGACATGGCTCGACGGTAAACTGGAGATTATTAACGATGTGGAGGTAGAAGAACACAAGCAAAGCTTTAGCAGCAGAAACAAGCATCCTGTTTTGCTGAGAGCTAAGACAGTCCTTGCCCTGACCACAGCTGCAGGGAGACAGGCTCTTTATAGGGGAGCATCTTGTAATAGAGGAAAGGGTTAACAGGCTGCCTGAGAAGTTGATTTGTTACATTACGGAATCATTTTAGGATCTTCAAGGAGGAGTAACAGGGTGTTCCAACAGTAAGGAGAGAACTCACCCCAAGATTGCCTTGAAGAACACACGCCCCTTGACACGGAGTTGGGGATCTCATTTGCACTCAGCTTTTCAATATCCCGTCTCAGTGGTTCCCAACTTACACGCCACAGAGTTATGGCAAAAGTCCCCGAAGTCCAATAAGCACTGCCTAGAAAATGACTGGCTCCCGGAACATTGCCACTATCTGGTTCTAATAAACGTAGATACAGGGGAGATGTAAAATGCAAATTCACTCAAAAGCAACAAACCAGAATTATCCCCAGGCACCAGCCTGTGGCTGCACGTGGTCACTTTGACAACAACCCCAATGTCAATGGCACCAATCTCCCTGCTTATGCAGTACCTCAGCCTCCATTAAAATGCCCCTCAAGCCTGGGTGGCTCCGTGGGTTAAAGCCTCTGCCTTTGGCTCAGGTCATGATCCCAGAGTCCTGGGATCAAGCCCCACATCAGGCTCTCTGCTCAGCAGGGAGCCTGCTTCCCCCTCTCTCTCTGCCTGCCTCTCTGCCTACTGTGATCTCTCTGTCAAATAAATAAGACCTTATTTTAAAAAATGCCCCTCAAAATGTAAAACGCCCCTCACTTTTCTAGTAGTTTCCGGGGATTTTGCTCCTGTGCCTGCAAACAGGTTCATTCTCTCCAGACAGCCACTGGGTGGCGCTGCGTCTGCACAGCTCCCTCTCGGGCTCCTTCCCGTGCCCCATGCCTCAGACCCCAGCTAGACCAAAGCTGCAGGATGGTTTACACAGAACAGGGGAAAACGCTGTACTCCTCTTTTGAACTACCATGCCCAAAGCAGGCGTATTTGTGCCACACACTATTTTACCAAGGAATTTGGTCTTAAACAAAAGGAGTGCTTCCAGGTTTTACTTAAAGCCCCTAAACTAGAAATGAAAACTGTATTTGAACGTGAACCCGGTGGTGGTGGGTCAGGAAGAAAAAAATACCAGGGACAGATCCCATTCTGTGCTCATCGTTGTGCCCTGTAATCTGCTGTCAAAATGTCCATTCCTCCTTGACCCAAATTAAACTTCTAACTGTGTGAGTGAAAAGGACCCAAACGTCTGGCACAGAAAGGGTTAAATTAACTGCCCAGTCCTAGGGAAGGAGATGAGGGGCTGTTAAAAACAATGAGGTTGGCTTCTAAGTACTGCTCTGGAAGATTCAAGCTGTATTAAATGAAACAAGTCAACTGAAGCTGGTAACCAAAGAGTTAAGAGTTAATAGGGCACGTGGGCACAGCCACAATCGTTTTACCAAAATTTGCTCATTCTGGGAGTGCAGTCTGCCACCATATTTCTCTAATATTTTTGCTGACACCCTGGTAACCAAGTATTAATTTAGTTGTTTTGCAGAGACTCGAGGTTTCATCAAGAAGCAGGCCAGCACCGGTCAGGACCCCTGACCATCTCTCTGAGCACAACAAATGAAAGAAACCCTCCCCTACTCATTAACTTCCTTTGTCAGAGTTTGAGTCACATAGCCCCTGTCCCCTTTACCCAGACCCTTTTCCACTTGCCTTTAAAGATCCCGGAATCTGGGGCGCCTGGGTGGCTCAGTGGGTTAAACCTCTGCCTTCAGCTCAGGTCATGATCTCAGGGTCCTGGGATCAAGCCCTGCATCGGGCTCTCTGCTTCACAGGGAGCCTGCTTCCTCCTCTCTCTCTCTCTCTCTCTGCCTGCCTCTCTGTCTACTGGTGATCTCTGTCTGTCAAATAAATAAATAAAATCTTTAAAAAAAAAAAAAGATCCCGGAATCTCCCCCTTCCCAGAGGGAGAGCTGAGCCTTGCCTTTCCATCTCCTCCTTTGGCCAACTCTCCAATCAACCCTGTCCTTGTTTCCTATTCCTATTCAGTGACTGCCTTTTGCTGACCAGGTGGACGAACGTGGGCATGGCTCCATCAGAAGACATTAGGTATAGCATGACCCCATGTCAGATGGAGGGAGGGGGTGTGGCAGGGAGAGAGGTACACATGGATATTCTATGTCAGGAACAAAGTCTATTATAGTACTGACAGTGTTTCCCCCCAGCCCCACCTAAAGAGAAGTGGTTTGTTTCCACCCCGACCCATCTCAAACTTATTTGGGAGACAAATACAGACAAGTGCTGGAGTTCTCAGTTGGCCCAATTGTCTTCAACTGCTTAAGACCTGGACCGTGGTAGGGAAATCTGGCTGAAGTAACATTTAACCATCTACTTTTGGTCATGTGCCATATGACCGAACCACAGAGTCTGCCAATCAACCCCTGACCAAGATCTAGAACACCACTGAGGTTTGGGAATCAGATTGCTTTCTTTCTTTTTTTTTTTTTTTAAGATTTTATTTATTTATTTGACAGAGAGAAATCACAAGTAGACGGAGAGGCAGGCAGAGAGAGAGAGAGGGAAGCAGGCTCCCTGCTGAGCAGAGAGCCCGATGCGGGACTCGATCCCAGGACCCTGAGATCATGACCTGAGCCGAAGGCAGCGGCTTAACCCACTGAGCCACCCAGGCGCCCCAGATTGCTTTCTTTTGCATGTTTCTGTGCTACCTATGAGAGGAAAATAAGAAGCCTAGTTGAAAGGTGCCTGAGTGGCTCAGTGGATTGAGCCCCTGCTGAACAGAGAGCCTGCTTCCCTTCCTCTCTTTCTGCCTGCCTCTCTGCCTACTTGTGACCTTTGTCAAATAAATAAACAAAATCTTTAAAAAAAAAAAAAAAAAAAAAAGAATTCTAGTTGAAGACTACAGGTGAAAGAAAACAGCCAGGAAAGACATCCCAGAAATTATGCCAATGGTTACCTCTGCAAAGTTAGATGAGGTACTAGCGTACATTGTTATAATGAGTATATATTTTATTTATGTCTTTAACAGACATGTCTTTTACTCATACTTGAGACAGGAACTTGGGTGAGGTATGGTGCAGAATTTAAGGAAACACTGGCTCTCAGGGGCTTGCCAGCTCAGAGCTGGCAAACGCCCCTGTGAGGGATGGCTTACTTAAATTTAGCACCCTCGTCCCCCTGCTTGCTTCACCCCTGTCCTGGCCCTGCTCACCTCTCT
Organism: Mustela erminea; assembly: GCF_009829155.1. NCBI lineage: Eukaryota > Metazoa > Chordata > Mammalia > Carnivora > Mustelidae > Mustela > Mustela erminea. The sequence goes on from NC_045625.1 coordinate 74,946,699, forward strand.
TCTAGTTCACGCTCATAGTTCTGAATCTCAACTCAAGCTGGATGCCATCTGCCACACCATGACACACAGAGGAGGTTGTTATTTTCAAAAGTATTTTCACATACATATTTCCCTGATTCTTCACAACAGTCTTGGAGGAAAACAAGATAGATGTGAGAATTTCCATTCTATAGATGCAAGACTAGAAAGGTTAAGGCACCTGTCCAAGGTCAGCTCAAGTTGTGGTAAATTCAACGCAGTTCAGCTGACTCATTCCAACGATTGCCCATCCCCCTAGTGTTTCCATGATAACAAGCACACACACAAGTTGATATTGTTCTTCCATCAGAGAAATATGAACCTCTGAAGTGATCCTAAAGCAAATACTCTTGTCTTCCATCAAATAAGGCTGTGTGTCCATCCTTGCCCCCTTCCAAACCACAGCAGGAAGAAGCCCACTGGAGACCAAAGCACCCTCCCGCCAAGATGGCCGCCCTACCCCCTCACCCCGGGTGCAGCCCCTGAATTCTCCATCAGAGCCGCCTTCCACGAGGGCCTTCAGGCAGATCTGCGGCTGTTGGTTGGCACCAGGTGTGAGCCATAGAAACACTCTGAAAGTCTGGGGGAGGGGTGCATCTGCACAGAAGACATGAACCTAAGAGAAATCTGGGACTTCGAAAAAGCTAACAGGAATGCATGCTACTACTGGGGTCAGCAGTTGTTACTTTTCTCCTCAAAATGAGCAAAAGGGATAATATAGCACCAGTAGCTGCTAACCCAGAAGCTCAGCCAGGTGGCCTGGCTCCCTGTACGTTTGCTTAGGGAGTGGTTTCAGGTAGATGCTGAACCACGCTGTCCTTCCCGCTGCATCGTGGAGGACTGAAGATCTCAACACTGCATTGGATAAAACTGAAGACCATCCCTTGCCTTGCCCTCTGAGGATTTGTTTTTCTGGGTTCCCAACTGGTACTAAAACTGAAGTCAACAACAACAAAAACAAAATTAAGAAACTGAAAAAAACACTCTGGCTTGCTAATTGTGTGTGTTTTTTTATTCATTGGCGGAGGCTCTGTCATCCCTGGCAGAGTTCGTCCTGTTCTTGTTGACCTCCTCCTCTAAGAAAATGGATACATTTCTCTCTGGCCTAGGGTTTAGGTAAGGTGTTTAGTCAAGGTCTTTGCCTCCCTCTTCTGTTGAGAACAGAAATAACATGCCGCCAATTCAAATTTCGTATCTGAGAAAACTTAGAAGGAAACTCTACCCCAGGATGTTTACATAAGCAGTGTAAAGTGTATTTAAAGAAAGTGGGGTATTAGTGTTACCCACAGAACACTCAGATTAATACTTCCCAGAAAAAATATCCTTTAAATCAGATCAAATTAGGATAAATGGCACACTACCTGAGTCATTGGACAAAATCGATGCAGAGACTCCTTGATCACTGGACTAAAAGGTTCAAGATTGATTTTTCTCCCCCTTTTAGGAAAATACAAAACTCCCTGGTAACCCAGTGTACTACTGGAGTCCAGTATATTGTAGGAATTTACGTGGCAAAGGCATAGCATTCTTTCAACAGCTCTACCAATGGCTGAATTTGCATGATCTCATCAGGCAATGATTTTTAAAAGCATTAACCTCACAAATAGGGGGTAAAAAAGATTCAAGTTTCCTGCTGAGTACGAGAAATCTCAGTAATGAATTAATTTTTTTGCAAACTCCGTTATATCCTAAAGAATCAGTTACGACCTCTTGAGATATTCAGTGATATACAGGGAAGCCTGACTTTATAAAGGGCCTCCTACTTTCCAGAACGTAATGGTAGATTCGTTTAAGGGAGTTTTTCTTTCTGGGGAAGATGCCAGTACACCATGGACTACTAGAAGATTCTGCAGGGGCCCCTGCCACTTAATGATGAGCTATATCCGCGGTGGGGTCCCCCAGAAGAAGGACCATAGCGAGCATTGTGTTAGGCACTGTGCATATATACAACGAGTTATGATTATCTTTGTTTCTCGGGTTAGGAAATAGAATATAAAGGAACTTACCAGGGCATGTGGATGGCTCAGTTGATTAAACGACTGTCTTCAGCTCTGGTCATGGTCCTGGAGTCCAGGGAACTAGTCCTGCATCAGGATCCCTGCTCAGCCGGGAGTCTGCTTCTCCCTTTGACCCTCCCCTTCTCGTGCTCTCTCTCTCTCTTTCTCAAATAAATAAATAAAATCTTTTAATAAATAAATAAGTAAAGGAACTTACCTAAGGTGGCAGGTTAGGGGAGAGGCAGAGCCACAACACCAATCGACAGAAACTCAACATCTAAGCTCTCGACGGCAACACCTACGGCCTTTTAACAGCTCTGACGTAGCAAGAAGGCCTACCTGAGACCAGTATTTCTCCAGGGATAACAATCACCTGTGAAGCTTGTTTGCTTTCCTCCCCAAACACCCTACCCTACAGATTCTGGCTCAGGAAGTCTGTGTTCAGCCCAGAAATTGTGCTTTGAACAAATGAGCCAGGTGATTCTTATCCTCAGAGAACTATGGGAGTGGCCTTAGACCAGTGGTCAGCAAGTTAGAGGGCGAAAGAGTATTTCTGGTTCTGTTGAACCCATGGTCTCTGTCACAATACTTTGGTTCTGTCACCGTAATCAAAGTAACCAGAGAAACGTCATCAATGAAGGGCATGGCTGGGGTGCAGTATTTTATTTGCCCAAAGCAGATGGCTGGCTCTAGTTTGCTGTCCCCTAACGTAGACCCTTCATAACACCATTAAAAAGACACATGAATGCTTGCTATCTGTCACCTTACTAAGGTTGTTTCTCAAATGACAACTGATCCAATGGAAATCTCCCCAACGCCATAACACATCACCTACGGCAAGGGATGAAGACAGGGTTTGGTCTTCTCTCCCTCTTCAGGGAGCTGTACTTTTAATGTTGGAGGTGGGTTAGCGACTAACTCTGTCGACACAACTCAAGACAGTAGGGGAGGACATTCGGGGTCAGGCACAGGCCCATAAACAAAGCTTTCGCTTCCACCTAGTGGGATGTGTGGTAGGCAGAATTCTGAGATGGTCTCCAAGTTTTCCAACCCCTGTGGATTCACCCCTTCTTCCAATTATCCAATCATGCATGCATTCCAGGACCACTCTGCAGGGATTTTGCAGAAGTTTTTAAGGCACCAAACCAGGTGACCTTGGGATAGGGACATCATCCTAGTGGGCCTGATCAAATCAATGAAGCTCTTTAAACCTGAGTCCAGAAGTCACAGAGGAGTCAGAATCAACCTGAGAGGAAGAAACAGCTTGAGAGAAGAGTCTCCAATGCTGATAGAGAGAGGGCCACGAGGCAGGAACAGTGGGTGACCTCTAGAAACTGAGAGGACCTGCCTGACAGCCAGCCAGAAAAGGGGTCCTCCTGCCCTATGACCTCAAGGAAATGAATTCTTCCAATGACTCATGAGCTTGGCAGAGAACACAGATCCACAAATGAGCGCCGAGCCCTGGCCAACACCTTGACATCACCTAGGTAAGACTGCAGCAGAGCGGAGATCCAGCCGTGCCGTGCGCGGCTGGGCTTGCGACCTACAGGAACCACAAGAGAATTAAGGAAAGCACAGCAGGCTGCTGAGTTCGGGCTCATTGGTTACACAGCAGTAGAAACCTTATAGAGAGGTCCAGGGCTTTCATGTCTCCACTACTGCTGGAGATTTCTAAGTCCGAACATTTCTGGATTTAAATATAGGTGGAGGTGTCTTTTTATAGCCACATTCATACATTGTGCCCAGATCCTCCTATGACCCAGGCCTATGTGCACTGCCCGCCTTTCAGAAATATAGTTAGGGCTGCCTGGGTGGTTCAGTTGTCTAAGCTTCTGCCTTTGGCTTGGGTGGTGATCCCAGGATCCTGGGTTCGAGTCCCACATTAAGCTCCTTGTTCAGTGGAGAGCCTGCTTCTCCCTCTGCCTTCTGCTCCCCCTGCTTGTGTGCTTCTCTCTCTCTCTCTCTCTGATAAATAAATATAGAAATAAAATCTTAAAAAAAAAAAGAAAAGAAAAAGGAATATAGTTAAAGATGATTCCTGCAATGATGTTTATCCAAGATCAACTTGCAGGCTTATTTCAACACACCTGCCCTATGCAAAGCATCAAATCAGATATTGGGCAGTGGATGGCTGATAGGGGATGACAAGATAAATAAGGAGTTTACATCCTGGGTGAGGGACAGATGTTTGAAAAATTAACTGTTAGGCAGGCGTTATAATTGAAATCTATTTATTTAGACTCAATTACAGGCGTTTAGAAAGCAGGACAGTTCATTCTGATCCCCCAAAAATGGAATTTACATGAGAGGCCACTGTCTAAGCCACCGAACAGAAGTGCACAGTATTTTAAAGAAGTAGAAGCTGGTTGTACGTGTAAAGGAGACCGGTGGTAGGGGTGGGCTTTAGATTATGTTCTTCCTGTAAGGGACCCCAAGGACCCTCCTCCCCATCTCTTCCTGCATCCTGGGATTTAGTAGCTCTGACCACCACATAATCTTTCAGGACACCTGTTGTCATAGCCTTTATTTTTATTTATTTATTTATTTGTACTCTTCCATCAGAATGACTGATGCTCAGCTGAATCTAAAGGAGAATTTGATCTGTCTGGGGTCCTCTGGGGATGCCCCTGCCTAAAGGCATGAAAAGTCACTCAACATCACAGATCATTCAGCCACGAAGGTGAGAGCCACTGTCACCTCACCCCACCTCCAATAGCCAATGTCCTCTTAAGAGTCTCCCTAGTGCAAGATACAGAGGTGGGAGAGGAGAAGCAAATGAGAGCATGTGGCTTAATACAGTGGAATTTCTCTTGGCACCGGCTCCCGAGCAACCTTTTAACAGAGATGTTTAATTGATCTTTATTGAGCAGAACATTCCCTTCTGCTTATAAAAGAAAGGATCGCTCTCCCCCCTGGTTCTATCTGGAGGACTTAATAGCCCCTGTTTTCTCTTAGAGCAGAGATACTTAACGACCGGGAGCCCAGCATAGATAGAGTTTATTGTCCAAAATACAAGCCATGTTCTCATCAGCCTTCACACTGAGATCGCCTTGCTTGGAGGTGCTGATTTTTTCAGGGGCTTTTTCCGGACTGACAAGTGCATTGTTCTTGCCACTCGGGTCTGCTGTCAAATTAACAAATGCCTTCAGCAAAATAATCTATAGGCCCTTGCCAAAGACGCTTGAGGATGCCCTAATGTATATCGATTGGATTCCCTCCTGCAGCAGCTCTTGGATGAGGCCCAAGAGCTGAGCCATCGTTTGCCTGCCTCGTGCGTGAATATTGCACAGGCAGGAAGACAATCATTGCAACAGACCCAGGATTCAGGCATCCTTCCCCCGTCGGTACAAATAGAAACATTGCTCGGTGAGCTATGAAGAGTGATTGAGAGGAAAAGGAACATTTTCTAAGTTCCTTTTGTTCATTTTTGAAGGGATTTATTGATATTAGCATTACTCCTTGAAATAACCTACAAACAAACAAGTATTTCTATTTCCACTTTAGCCGGGAAATTTTGTCTTAAACGTTCCTCCTAGTACAGTATTCAAGGAATAAACTAGAGGCTAATACTTGATGCCTTAGAAAAGCATTATTATTTGGGGATTGGTTCTAGGGTTATGGATCTTCTGGCTCTTTTTTTCTCTCCCCCTTCTGGCTCGCCTTGCCCCCTGTCACCAGCCCCTCCCTCCTCAACCTCCAAGCTGCCATCTTGGCACGGTAGGCACCGTGGCCATAATTCCTGAACCAAATTTTGGAAACTGTTGTGTGGAATATACAAGTGTTCTTAGAGGGACAAGAAGACAGAATTTTTGAAATCATCACTCCCCAGAAAAATCTAAGGTATGTGATCACTCTAATCGCGAGGCTCTAACATAACCCCGAAAGGCTACCAAAAGATGTGGGAGGGAAGCACCTGCCCTTACTGACATACGAATAGTTTTTTTAAAAGATGTATTTATTTATTTGAGAGAGAAAGAGAGCATGAGCAGGAGGGGGAGAGGGAGAGAGAATCACCAGCAGACTGAACACTGAGTGTAGAGACCCCTGCGGGGCTCAGTCTCACGATCATGAGATCATGACCTGATCCTGAGATCATGACCAAGAATCCAATGCACCACCCCAGGTGCCCCAACTCAGGAATATCTTTAAAGCAGGCATAAAACCTGGGTCTGAGGTCTTACCTGAAACATAAGGGGGAGAAGGGAAGAGGTTTATCCCTGAGCTGTTGGCTTTTTTCCCAGTGTTAAGATATAACTAATGCATAGCATTAGTTTAAGTTATACAGCATAACAACTTGATATATGTATATTTGTGAAGTGACCACCACACTAAGTCTAGTTAATACCCATCACCTCAGGGCGCCTGGCTGGCTCAGCTGGAGGAGTTTGCAGCTCTTGATCTTGGATGAGGAGTTCAAGCCCCACACTGGGTGTAGAGATTGCTTAAATAAATTAATTAACTTTAAAAAATCCATCACCTCACATTGCTGTAATTTTCTTTTCTTGGGATGAGAACTTTTAAGATCTAATCTCTTAACAAATTTCAAAGAAACAATACAGTATTGATTACAGCTATCATGATGTACGTTACATCCCTGGGATTTGTTTTATAAGTGGACCCCCCCCACACACACACACACACCTCTGACAACCACCAGTCTGTTCTCTGTATAGAGCAGTTCTGTTTTTTGAGATTTCGCATTTAGGTGAAAACACATAGACTTTTTCCTTCTCTGGGCTATTTCATGCTCTCAAGGTCCATCGTGGCTTTTTCTTTTCTTCTTTTTTTTTTTTAAAGATTTATTTATTTATTTGACAGAGATCACAAGTAGGTGGAGAGGCAGGCAGAGAGAGAGGGAGAAGCAGGGAGCAGGGAGCCCGATGCGGGGCTTGATCCCAGGACCCTGGAATCATGACCTGAGCAGAAGGCAGAGGCTTTAACCCACTGAGCCACCCAGGCGCCCCATCCTGGCTTTTTCAATCGGTATCACAGTCAAACATTTCAGGACCATGTTCATGTTATTACCAGGCCCTTGTCAGGTGTGGGGGGGCTGAACCGTGTCTCCCCAAAATTCATACTAAGCCCTAAACCCTGGTACCTCAGAATGGAACTGTATTCAGAGTTAGGGACTTTAAGGTGGTAATTAAGTTAATATTAGGCCATTAGGGTGGGTCCTGCTCCAATCTGACTAGTGTCTCTCTAAGAAGAGGAGATCAGGACCCAGAGAAACCACAGACACCCACAGATGAAAGGCCCTGTGAGGACATGGGGAGAAGGTGGTTGTCTGATAGCCAAGGTGGGAGGTCTGGAAAGTTCCTTCTTACAGCCATCAGAAGAAACGAACCCTGCTGACACCTTCATCTTGGACTTCCAGCCTCCAGAACTGAGAGAAAATAAATGTGTTATTTATACTATCCCGGACTGAGGCGTTTTGTTATGGTAACCCTAGCAAACCAATACAGTGCCCCAAAAATGAACATGGAAGAAGGTCCGGAACATCTGGCATGTGACAAGCACTGTTCTGAACACATGTGCTGTGCAGGGAGCATCATCATTCTCATCCCCATTTTACAGATGTGGAAACTGAGGCACAGAGAGGATCGGTGAATTGCCTAAGGCGATACATCTGGTATGTGGCAACACCGGAATTTGAACCCAGGTACCAGCCTGGGAGTTCTGTTTTTCCTCAAATTCCTGCTGGTATCCCCCAACTGATCATCTATAAAACCTTCCAGAAAATCCAAATACCTTCCAAGACTGGTTTAGGAAGCAGCAAAGAAGGCAAATCTGAGGATACTGTTTCCCTCTCTTTAGAGGCAAGGAATCCCCACTTGGAAAGCTTTGGAGAGACAAGGAAAGTTGGTTCCTCTAAAAGACCCATGGGATGGAAGGAGATACGTGGGCCTGGTCAACTGAGGGCCAAGAGGTTTTCCCCACAATGGCTGTCGTCCCAACCCACAGCCCTGCAGGGATACGGCCCTGAGCCCTGCCTTCCTTCAGGCACACTGACCCCGACAGGCATAAGAGGTGGAGTCAGAAATGGCTCATTCCCTCTCCAGCAGCTCTTTCTCCAGAACGATCAGGGACAAGATGCCAGACTGAGAGGCAGGGAGGATTGCCTTCATCCTCCAGACCAGAGTTTCTCAGCCCTGGATCTAGTCATGGTTCGAGCTACATCTTTATTTGCTGAGCTGGGGTGGGTGGGGGAGGGGGGACAGTTGTCATGTACACTATAGGGTATTTATCAGCACCCCTGGTCCCTACCAACTAGATCCCAGTAGCATACCACCGACTGGTGACCACCAAAAATGTCTCTAGACATTGCCAAAGATCTCCTAAGGGACAAAATCACCCCCACTGAGAAGAATTTTCTATCCTTGAAGAGAAACAGAAAAAGATACTTCCTCAAGACACTTATTTCCATCTATTAGAAAGCTTTCATAATAATACATGCAAATGTTCTACATCTATGATATTGTATAGTGCACAACCTGCCCAAATGCCCATGGCAATCCTCCCTCTCAAGTCATTCTCAGGAGAATGAGACTAATCTGCCATACACTTGATCATTCCTCTCCACTTCCTAGACTCTGAGATACAACAAGGAACCCAAGGGCTGACTATACTGTCAAAATCCTTGCTTCCTGAACTAAGCTCGGGGCTGGGTTTCGGACTGACCTTTCTCCACCCTGAGGTAAAGATGAAGAAAATAAAACCTATACTAATCCTTCTGATTTTCTAGTCCAGCCGTTAACGTGACAGGCATGAGGCGCTAATAATCCTTTTTCTCCCTCATTGCTGCAGCGATAGATAAAACAATTTTAGAGCTGTGTTCCCCTATCCCTAAAGCAGGAAGTATTAATTAGGAAATAAAGCAGTGACAGGGTGTGCATTAATGGGCTATTAATGCCTGCCATGGGTGCCCTGCACGGTCTGGAGCCAAAGGCCAGGCAATTTCCACCGCCCAGTACGCACACTAATAGCCAATTAAAGTCTATCTTAAGTCGGCTCCTTTCTCTTGGTCACGAGTTTTTTCCATTTAAAAAAGTGATGAAGTTTCCAAGTAAACATGCGTTTGCTTTAATGCATGTTCCTTTTCTCGTCTTGCAATAAAAGGTGAATCTACCCACTGGGGATCAGGGGAAGGAAGAAGTGCAAGAAAGAACAGGAATGACGGGAGCTGATTTTTTTTTTTAATGTTTTATTTATTTATTTATTTTAAAGATTTTATTTATTTGTTTGACAGAGAGAGAGAGCGCGCAAGCAAGGGGAGCAACAGACAGAGGAAGCGGGAGAAGCAGGCTCTCCACAGAGCAGGGAGCCCAGTGCGGGGGTCGATCCCAGGACCCTGGGATCATGACCTGAGCCAAAGGCAGATGCTGAACCATCTGAGCCACACGGGTGCCCCTTTTTTATTTATTTGCGAGAGAGAGAGAGACCAAGCATGGGGAGCAGCAGAGGGAGAGGGAAAAGCAGGCTCTCTCCTCTGTGCAGGGAGCCCGACGCGGGGCTCGATCCCAGAGCACCGGGACCATGACCGGAGCCAAAGGCAGATGCTTAGCTTGACTGAGCCACCCAGGAGCCCTGGGAACTGACATTCTGACCCTGAAAGCAATACTTTGGGCCTGGTGGCTGGAGGCAAGGGGCACCTCTCTGTAGGCTTATTTACTTCCCCTAGAAGAAGGCTCACATGCTGTAAGAAATTTTGTTCTAGAGAATACTTAGTTCTGTTGACACCTTATCGTCTAACAATACTTGTCTCCTGGTAGAAATCACAGCTAATGTAACACAGACTGGAGGGTTACTATGTACCTGGGCTATTTATCTCATTCAATCCCCATAATGGCCCCTGAGAGATTATGATGATGGAGAAACAGACACAGAAGTTTAAATAATTTACCTGAGAGCAAACAGCCAGAGGGCAAGAGAGCCAGTTTTTAAACCCAGACTACCTGCCTCCAATTCCAGGTGTGGGGAACCAGACCCACAGCCTACAGGTTACCTCTGCTCCCCTTGACCTGGTGGTACAGGCTTGTGAGGGAGGTGGGTTATAGAATTCCCGTTACTGAAGTTTTCTCCTTCAGCAGCAGACATCTGGCCCTCCCAGGAGGCAGCTGCAAACGCAAGAGCTACAACCTGGGTATTTCTTTTTTTTTTTTTTTTTTTTTAAGATTTTATTTATTTATTTGACAGAGAGAAATCACAAGCAGATGGAGAGGCAGGCAGAGAGAGAGAGGGAAGCAGGCTCCCCGCCGAGCAGAGAGCCCGATGCGGTACTCGATCCCAGGACCCTGAGATCATGACCTGAGCTGAAGGCAGCGGCCCAACCCACTGAGCCACACAGACGCCCCACAACCTGGGTATTTCAAGAGCGGCCCCCGACCACCACCTGGGAGCTCACTGGAAACAGATGCAGACCCACAGGAGAACGATCAGGTCCCCCGTTCTGATAAGATCTACAGAAGAGTCATACACATCTTAAAGTTCGAGAAGCATGAAGCTAGAGTCCAAGTATCCCATCCAAGGGCCAAGTTCTTCTCTGCAACTAATGAAAAGGAAGCCAAGATTCATTCTATGCCTTCCACGCCTGCTATGCCTTAGTCACCCGGATATAGCACAGGCTCATGGCATCCTCCCCAGGACTGCAAATGATCCTGAGGGTCAGAGTGGTTAAGCACCCAAAGTGAAGAGGGCCCCCTGCAGTCCAGAGCCCCCATCAGAAGAGCCCCTCTGCACAGTGCCTCAGCCCAGCAGCCCAAGCTGTGGGTCAAGGAGGTCCTCAGCAGAGCACAGAGCAAAGGTGAGACATGACTTCTTTTTGTGGAGTCTCTGACTTTTGAGATTTAGAGAAGAAAAAGTCTTTTTCTGGGCTGGTTAAAACAGTATTACCAGGGAGTAAAGAGAGGGTGTCTCCAGGCCCCTTCCGGACTTAGGATTTAATGCCTATTTATTGAGAACCTCTCGGTGCATTTGCTCAGCACTACATCAAAATGGAGTTGTTCTCGGTGCCCTAAAAGCTTATGATCTAAAAAGGCCACAGAAATGGGGAAGACATAAAAAATGGCAGAACAATACAACAGCCTTAATCAGACTGTCTTTGCTTTTCTTTGCTTATAAGTCACCGGCTTTAAATTTAATATAGTGTCATGTCTTTATTTTTCTTGAAGTTTTCTTAAAAGACCATATAAAGATTTTCTTCCATGGTAAGACTTTTATATTGTATTTTTCTTAAAATGGAGTATGGTACATTTACCCTTCATCAGATGATTGCTTATAAGTCACCTTGCTTTATTAAGAACACTGCTAGAGGCTTCTATGCCCCTAGTAATAAAAATGTATTTTCAGGCCCATTCAAACCAATGAAAATCTGAGTTTTCAGAGCACAAGATAATGAAAATTCTCTAGATCGGTGTCTTTTACTACTTTTAATCTGTTAACAGACCCTGAGTGTCTCAGATGAAAGGTACTCTAGTGTGAATTGCTATCGTTAATAGCATTCCATACAGGTAACTCTTGATTATTCCAATTTCTCACAAATTTGGACACTTTTACTACCTCTATAACATCTCTAGGGGGTGTGAAAGAAAAGAGGCCTGTACAATTTATTTCTCAAAATATACACAGAAATATAATTGCACATGCATAGAGGAAACCTTATAAATATGTATGAGGAGCCATAGACTGTCAATCCTAGAACTCCTCATTTGGAATGACAGCACTGGTCCCAAAATGGCTCCTCACCAAAAGTGACTGGGAATTTCTAGGGACCACCAAACCAGAGATGGAGAATTACAGGAATCTGAGACGTTTGAAAAATGAAGGTTCCCGAAGACCTCTTTGCTGTCTTCCAACATGGCAAGAAAGTTGTCGTCCACATAATCTCCTTGTATCCTCACCCTTGGTGAGGTGACTTTCACAGCCTCTCCCACGGAGAGGCAGACTCAGTTTCCAGAACCCTGGAATCTGGGTTCACCGTTTAACAGGCCTCAGCCATTGGAATGGAGCAAGGATGACGGTGTCTCACTTCGGAGCCAGGCCTCAAGACACAGCGTCTACCCTTCCCTCCGGAGCCCTGTCACCACCATGAGGAGAAGCCCTCGCTCTCTGGCGGCTGGAGGTGGGGGGTGTGGGGGATGACCAACCTGCGGCCCCGTCCCCTGCGGACAGCCGGCCCTGAGCTGACCCCACTGTGATAAACTGGGTTTTGAGGAGGAAGAAACAATATATAGTAGGCTGTATAAAGTGCTCCGCATACGTGAGATACTACTTTTCCAAAGCATTTTGCTGCAGTGGTGAATGCCTGCACCGCCATCTTGAAAACACCCCTCCAGTCAGTGACAACGGAGAGTAAAGGCACACTGAAACTGAGAGGAAAATATATTAACCTGCCCAAATTCACCGAAGATGTTTATAAATGAGCAGACAAATCGTCTGAGGGAAAACAGACTCGAATGAGAAAACGAACCAAAGAACAAGGAGGGTAAGGAAACACATCAGTGTGACACCAGCTAGGCCTCAAGGGCGTCCTGGAAAGTGTATGTTTGGTTCTTCTATTGTTCGGATCACCGAAGCATTATCAGATTGTACCGTCTTAGAAGAAAAACAAGCATTAAGATTATCTATGGGTTTGCAAACTGGTGGCCGCTGGAGGGCCGGGGAAGAGGGCAGAGAGAGGCAGGTCCTGCAGAGGGGCAGGCGGCAGTGTTAAGCCAGGGAACTTACCAGGCTTGTCCTGGGTGGACGCGAAGACAGAGTGTCTCTGCACCCACCAGAACCTTCGGAGTTCGGACAGAAGCCCTAAATGGTTTCAGACGATCCCGAGGACCCACTGCTCTGCCAGGGTTGTGTCCTTGAAAGCAGCTCCCGCTGTGGGAACAGCAGGCAAGAGGGAGTGGGGAGCCCCCGCTTGCCCAGATCCAGCTTGCAGGTCAACTGGGGGTCAGGACCTCTGGATGACCTCTGCCAACGTTATCAGTAAGAACGAGGAAAGATACCAGAAAAGAGAGCCCACCGCAGAAACCACTCTCCACGTTATGGCGAACGCCAGGGCAACACAAAGGGGTAGATAGATACACAAGTCTCATTAGGGCTTGGAAATAGGAAGCATCCGGGGACCAGCCCTAGGCTGGTACCGACCTCCCTCCCCTCAGGGACAAGGATGGCAGGAAGCTGGATGGGGTCAAAAGGGAAAACAAGGAAAGGCAAGTTCGGGTGTGCAGTGATCTGTGGATCGCATGTCTCGGAACCGGAGCCCCCGGACCTGCGATCTCTCCCCATCCCCTGGATCCCCACCTCTCGGCACTCAGCCTCAGGCTTGGCTCACGCGGTGGCCTCCTCACCTCTGCCCACCAGTGTGGGTGGCAGTTCCCTCCCGCAGTGAACCAGCTTGGGGACCCAAGAGCTGCCGGGGAGGAGTGAGGCCACCAGGAGTCAGGAGAGGAAACAGGTTGTCGACAGGACAGGTGGGGAGGAAGAAGCAGCGTTCAGTGAACTCCCCTTCTAATGGGGGGGGGGGCGACAAATGGAAGGGGGATCCTGACGACACTGTTAATTTACATATTATATTTTATATGAATTCCATTAAAACCGTTCTGAATACCAAAGGGGGAAAACAGGATCCTTTAAACCGTGTCGGTGACTGTACCTCCCACTGCGCTCCATGAGCTCCCAGCCAGAGAGAGAGGGTGATGGGGGGGTGTGAGTCTGCCCTCGGTCCTCTCAGGAAGCCTCAGGGCTCGGAGCCTTGTCCTTGCGAAGTGTCTCTCCTTTTGTATTTTTCTTTTAAATGTCGTATTTATTTATTTGTTTATTTGAGAGCGAGAGAGCACAAGCTAGGGCAAGGGGCAAAGGGAGAGGGAGAAGCCGACTCCCGACTGAGCAGGAAGCCCACAATGGGGCTCGATCCCATGACTCCGGGATCAGGACCTGCGCTGACAGCAGACACTCAACCAACTGGGCCATCCGAGCGCTGCTGTCCTTTTGCGTTTTTCAAACAAATACTCACCAGAGCTGGTTTCTGCCCCATGACCCTCATGAAAGCAGTCTCTTTGATGCCCCAGGGCTTTCTCTGCTGATGAGTTCAAAGAAGTGCTTCTCAAGCCTCATTCATTCATTCATTCACTCACTCACTCATTCATTTAAAGAAGACTCCATGCCCAAGCCCAACGTGGGGCTCGAAATCACAACCCTGGAGAATCCTACACGTAACCATCGGAGCCACCCAGACTCCCCCCTCATCTATGTGACTTCTAAGCAAAGTCACCAACTCACACAGTTTCTAACGTGGCAGTATCTTCTGTCTTCAGTTTCTGTGCTGGCCAATCCTCCCAAAGTCGTTCTCCCTTGCCGGTGTCTTTCTGAGACTTCGTCTTTGGACCGTCTCTGCTCTCCTTCCCCTCTGCTGTCTCTCAGAGGATCTCACCCACCCCCCTTCTCCACCCCACCCCACTCACTGCGGCTTTCCACCTATGCACGTGACTGCCTGTTGAACACCCTCATTCCAATGTCTCATACAGGCACCACAAACTCAACACGTCCCTATTACTCAAGGCCCACTCAGGAAAATACCGCAAATTTCATATGGTGACAGAAATCTGAAAGGCAGGACAGGATGGCGAGACAGCCCAGAGAGTCACAGCAGCAGAAGCCATAGCTGCCCCATGGCTGGAGGGACTAAGAAAGGGATGACGTTGCCATGGCCAGAGCCAGGCTGCCAGGCGCAAGCTGGGAAAGCCTGCCTGGTTGGGACTGGACGGGAACTCAGAGGCCCAGCTGCAGGTGCCTGAAGCGAAAAGAGAGGGAGGCAGGAGATAAACCTGGCTTTGACCTTCCTCCCACTCTCCAAACTCTTGCCAGTGCTTTCCACTGGCTGAGCCTACCCGGACAAGAGGTGGCAAGGAAATCAGAGCAACAAGGGTTGCGGGGGCTCTCAGCAGAGCCATGGAAAGGCAGGTAGCAAACGGGCAAATGACAGCACAGTACACGTGTCTCCGTGTCCCTGATCCCGTTGAGTGGAAGCATCTTTTACTCATCACTTGCACCACACTTGACCTTTCCCTTTCCCTCACCTCCCACATCTGGTCATTCACCCTGTAAGGAGCTCATCCATCCCCCTCACCTCCCCACAGCCACCGCCATCACTCACTGTCGCCACCGCCATCACTCACTGTCGCTTCCGCCATCACTCACTGTCACCACCGCCATCACTCACTGTCTCCTGTCTGCAGACTCCCCCTCTCCGATCAGCCACTGCACCCGCCAGGACTCTTCTCAAGTGCACATCTTCTGCTGCTTCATGTCCTACAGCGGCTACCCACTGTGCTTAGGATCAAGTCCAGATTCCAAGGTAGGACTTGGCTGCCTCTTCGTCTTCTTGTGGTGACAAAACTCCACCCACATCCTGAACTTCAAGTTTGCCCTTGAGTTCCCTGGGGGCAGCTGGACTCCTGGTCTTTACGTGTGCAGAATAGCACGTTCTTCATGGAACACTCCCCCCCACCACCACCACCTGGATCCTCTCCCTCCTGTCCCTGTCTCGTGGGTCTCCATGGGAATTCTCCTAGGAAGGCTTGCCCCGTCCCCCTGTGTGTGTGTTCCCTTGCGCCTGACCCTTCCGCAGGTGGTGGGGTTACCAGATTTAACAAATAAACCATGCAAGTTTAACTGGACAGCTTGTTTTATCTGGCAGCCTGACCTGGTTTACTTGTCCCAGAGTATGACAATTGCGTGTTCATATTTTCCTTTCCCTACCAGGCTCCAATCCTTTTGGGATAATGATCTTGTCAACGCTGTTCCCCATTTCATTAAATGAATAGATCAGTGTGAGTGCGTTGGGTGGATGGATGGATGACTTGCCCAGCCTGTTCTGAGAGTCCATCGCCCAGCTCTAAAGCTTGTCTGTGCTTCTGCAGAGCTGAAAATGGCAGAAGAGACTGGAAAGATGATACCAAGGAAAAAATATCTTCTACTTTTTGCCTTGGGATGGTTTTCTAATAGAAAGCTCAGATTTTGCTCTTTGCAGACCCCGTACCCAAGGGTCAGGTAGGTAAAAAGTATGACCAAAAAAGTGGGCAAGGTCGGGGGCACGTGGGTGGCTCAGTCAGTAAAGTGTCTGCCTTCAGCTCAGGTCATGACCTCAAGATCCTGGAATTGAGCCCCATGTCATCAGGTTCCCTGAGCAGTGGGGAGTCTGCTTCTCTCTCTGCCCCTCCCTCCACTCGTGCGGGCTCTCTCTTTCATAAGTAAAATCTTAAAAAAAAAAAAAAAAGTGGACGAGGTGGAAAAAGGTAAGTTAGAGCCCTTCTCCCCATCTAAAGAGCAGCACTACTGGTTCCAGACACATGTCACCACACCGGAATGCAGGCCCAAATGTTCTATCCCTTTAAGAAAAGACAAGAATCAAGATATTAAGGCTTCATCTCATGATCTTTTAATATGGCCATTAATTTAATAATAAGTAGTAGATGGTTCAACCAAAACACAACTGAACTGATCACTCAGTACGGGCTTCCAAAACTACACAACAGAATCAAAGTGTATCTCCAGGCAGAGATCCCCTCACTCGGCAAAGCTCTGGCAGATGTTGATCCCAATGCTTAAGACACTTCAGAGAATATAAGAAAGCATTTGTGAAATCTTACCAATATCAATCAATATGAACATAGATTATTTTCCCATGGCTATCAATATAGTCGTTGATATGCTCAGTCAACATTTACTGGATTTCACCTACAGAAGGTTTGGTGGTCCTCAGGCTGTGGGAAGAGGCTGAGAAGAACAAGATACACTCAGGGCTGAAATCCAGCGGGTACACACACCTCTGTTGCCCTACCAGCTGTTTACCTGTTTATCTATGTCCAATCTACTTGGTTAATTGTCCCCATCCGAACTCCAGCCCTGTTGGCCCTCAGATCCCTGCAAGAAGAAGAGGGCCCCAGGCACCACAATGGCCAATGCTGGGTGCTCATCTCACCCCCTGTGGCTGTGGCCACGTGTGGCCAGGTGGCCCTTTCCTGCAGTTGCCCTCCTGTGGCCATTTGTACAAACTGTGGCATCACAGACCAATTCTTCAAACAGAAAATAAAATGATAAATGTCCCCCCAAATGCCCAAATTGCTCTTGTCTCTCCCTAATCTCTTTTCCCGATTAACTCCTGTTCTATCATTCAGATATCAACTAAAACATCACTTCCCACTTCCCAGTCCGGACTGCATCCCCCTGGCAGTCTCACACGTCTATTCCTTTACTTCCTATCTTGGATCCAATTTGTTTACTGTCTGCCTCCCCTGGTAGGCTGTGAGCTCTATAAGGGCAACGGAAAGCAGAATTTATTTGGCAAACTGTGTAGGCTTCCATAGGATGTAGGTGGGGTTGGCTGCCCACCCAGCCCCAAGGACGAGCTCTGATGTATTGTAGCCACTGAGCATATCCCCTCTTCCAAGCCCTAATATTTGGTTCAGGAGAAAGAACCTGACTAGGGCAGTCCAAGCAGAGTGAGCCTGGACTCTCTCATTGGGGAGGCACAAGTACAGACCTCTTGCCATCCCCTGGTCAAGCCAAGTACTCAGAGCCAGTGTCTGGTCAACCGCTGCCTCCACGGTTATTGTGAAGCCAGGGATGAAGGGCAAAATGTCCTAGAAAGGTGAACCCAAAGACCACATGTCTTGGGCCTCTGGAGCAAACCAGACCTGGGCTGGAACTACCTTTGAATTGTTCAGTTCCATCAGCCAAAGCCAATGGATTCCCTCCTCTGTTTTTGTTGGTGTGGTTTGGCTTTAGTCAGTTTAGATTAAGTTTTCTATCTACTGTGACCAACAAAATCCTAAGTGATAGGATTTTGCTTTGGTTACTTTGCTTGCCCCTGTGGCTACAAGAACCTTGCTCATGGAAGACAATTTTAAAAAGCTGCTAAACGGGGATACCTGAGTGGCTCAGTTCATTAAGGGTCTGCCTTCAGCTCGGGTCATGATCTCGGGAGTGGGGCTCCCCAGTCATTGGAGAGTCTGTTCATCCTTCTCCTTCTGCCCGTTCCCTTGCACTCGCGTGCACACTCTGTCTCAAATAAATAAAATATCCGCTGAACAATGCGACTGGGAGATCAGAAATGGCTTAATGGGGGAAATGACTGGGTGAAAGCCAGGTGGAACATTAATTTGAGTGTATTTCTTTGGAAATTGTAAGATTACCCAAGATTTAAATGCATCAAAAATTCAGAAATGTTTCCCCCAGTGTATAGTTTATAGCAGAATGCTTGCTACCTGAGGTTATTAACCTGCTCACCTGTCATTTCCTAACAACTTCTGAGGATTTCTGCTTCAACCTCTGGACTTTCACCCTAAAGAAAATATGGTTTTAAAGTGGGGGAAGGGAGCAGGAAGGAATACTGAGCCAGCAGGAAAACTTTTACTCTGCTGGGTAAGATCATTATTTTTCCCCCCAGAATGCCCTATAACCTCTTATGTTTCTTACATTTCAACTTCAGGTTTTACTTCTCAGACATTTAAGATGCTTTCAGCTCTTTACCTGGCTAGGTGGAAGCCGAGATTTTATTTTTCTCTTGGGGGCTATTCTGCTAGGATAGAAACATCAGAAGCAACCTTAACTTTAGGTTTTTATAGGACATCTTTCAAAGTATAATCAGGCTGTGTGGTTCACAATCCGGCTATTAGATTAAGGGCCTGTGTTGCCAAGGGGATGTTCTTTTAAAAATATTGAGAATTAAAGAAACCTGACTGGACAGGGATGGAAAATTCTACAAGTTGGTCCCTATATCCTGATCATTAGATTCTTTTCCTTCTTTCCTGTTTCACCAAAAAGCACACTTGCTCATAATATTCACGTTCTCAAAACACATTTGTTACTCTCAGGGCTCCTGGGATCTATAACCCCAACTGTTGACTTTTGACGCCCCAATGTATTATTTTTTTTTTTTTACACAACTTTGCTTATATGTTAGGGTTTCTTTTCCCTCTGGGAGAGAGAGGAGCAGGTTGTAGAAATATTGGTGGAAAATTAGCCATAAATCACTTTACCTTCTCATGATGAAGAACAGAATAGTCGGAACCTTGAAATCTCTCTCCATAAAATACTTATTAACTACAAAGGGACAAATAATAACCTGACAGTGGAGAATCCTCATGGACACCACCTTAAGACACCAGTAAGACAGACGGACATCAGATGCCTCCTGTCAGGGTACGCAGAGAAGGACATCACTTCTGTGGTACCCCTGCCAAAACAGGAAACAGGACCAACTCAAACCCACTCCATGATTTTCTACTACAAGCAGCCTGTGTTCTGCCATGGTCAATGATGTGAAAGACTAAAAGGTTGAAGAACTGTTTCATATTTAACTTAAGGAGACATGAGAGCCAGGCGTATGAGTGGCTCCGTCAATTAAATGTCTGCCTTCAGCTCAGATCGTGATCCCAGAGTCCCAGGATCAAGTCCCACATCGGGCTCCCTGCTCATCAGGGAGTCTGCTTCTCCCTCTGAGCCTCCCCCTGCCCGTGCTCTCTCTCTCTCTCTCTCAAATAAATAAATTTTTTTAAAAAAGGAGACATAAGAACTAAGTACCATACATGCTTGTAGACTGGTTCTTGGACTAAAATAAATAGCTATGAAGGATGTTACTATAATAACCGGCAAAATTTGAATACGGACTGCAGATGAGTCAACGGTATCAACATTACATTTTTGATTTAGATCATCACTGTGGTTACACAGGAAAATGCCCTTGTTCTCTGGAAATTGTCACTATTTGGAGGTAAAGGAGCACAGTGTCTCCAGCTTATCCTTAAATGGTTCTGGGGGGGGAAAAAAGTATAGATAGAGTGACTACCATAGCATGTGAAGCTAAATGTTAATAATTGATGAATGTAAGCCAAGCAAATAAAAGAGCTCTTTGTACTAATCTTGCGACTTCCCTGTAAGTTTGAAATCAGATCTATCTACATCTATACATCAGCACCTAGATAGATAAATAAAATAAACCACACAAATTCACAATACATTCACCACCCAGGGCATCAACCTAGAATCCAGCCTATTCCTTGGGTGTTCTCAAGCAATCTGTACAGAACCAAGGCTAGGATACCCACGGCGACCAGGTCAGCAGGCTCACTAATTAGTCTGTCTACATTTCTACTAGCTTCAATTATGTTTCATTTGAATAAAATGTATCAGACTTCCTTAAACTTAGTACTGATGACTTACACGCTTAAACACTCAAAATACAAATTCCATACTTTTCCCCCCAGTGAGGCCCAAGGTTGTCAATATTCTCACGCCCTAATAAGTAAGCAAGGCTACTTGGTATAACCCAAATGTAGAACTTCTGTGTACATAAACTTTTTCTATTATGCCCAGTTCCCTACTTTCCGAGAAAATCCAATTTACATCCCCAGGATGCCAGATACCAAAAATACCATGCTCTTGTTTTTGTCACATCAAATGAACCATTTTATTCTTTACCCTTCTTAAAAAGAAATTCAATAAATCTTTGCTCGCTGTTGGCTTTTCTATCTCTTGCCCAGCACCTCCTTCTGTGATTAAGCTTTTCCATCCACTCTGGAATAATCCAGGGGTAATTAGAACTTCTTACCTTCTTTAGCCCAACAGGAGCCAATTTATCACAAACTGTCATGAATTCCGAATCTAAATTACCAAGAGTCCAATTACCGACGGAGGCAAGGAATCTTCTTTCCAATTACAGTGATTGATTTCTTCCCAAACCCAGTAGCATTTCACTTTTTAATTATGTTCATTCTGATCAAATGTGAGAAAATTCTTCCTCATTTTATTTTCTTTCCAAAGAACACGTTACAACAAACATTAATCACGAAGTGATACAAGGCCAGACCTACTAATGCCTTCAGCGGAAATGAACATCTAATCTATCAGTGGGTCTTGTCCCTTTTATGGGTCTTAGTGGTTCCTTCAGCTCGGAACTGGGGGAAAAGGAATAATTATTTGTTACATCACCTAGTTCACCAAAGGGCTTGTCAAACCTTCCAGCATCGGCTAAATGGTGATGAAGGCTCATTGGACAGATAAACACAGACCAGTGGGGAATGAAGACTTGGAGACAGAACAGTTTGTTTCTTGTGCAAAGAACAGAACCACCGTGTTGGGAGACCAAGTAGCGTGTGGAGGCGAACGTAAGGAATCTGGGGGCGCCTGGGTGGCTCAGTGGGTTAAGCCACCGCCTTTGGCTCAGGTCATAATCTCAGGGTCCTGGGATCAAGTCCCACATCGGGCTCTCTGCTTGGCAGGGAGACTGCTTCCCTCTCTCTCTGTCTGCCTCTCTGCCTACTTGCGATCTCTGTCAAATAAATAAATAAAATCTTTAAAAAAAAAAAAAAGGAATATGGAAACAATTTTGTTCTTTCTCACTCAAGCAGCATTAGAATGACTATGTACTGGGAACAATTTTGAAGGAGAAAAATAAAACCTCAAATTCAGCTTGCGGGGGGTTGGCGGGGGATTTGGGAGTATCTGGAGGAACGTGAGGCCGTTGTGCCTTAGACTCCCCGAGGCCTGAAAGACACTGATTTTGTCTGCTCTGCTTATCTTCCAGGGAAGGCTGGCTGGGTCTGGCTCTCGCGGCCTGCTGACCCGGGAGCCTGTACCCTTATCTTCCCTCACACTTCTCTCCCTGTGGTCAGCAGACTGGCATCAGTTCATTCACCTGAGACACACAAAGGCCAAGGTTTTCACTTGACAAGCATTTTCCAGCAATCTGTGTCCCAACAAGTGACTCCCCTTTGTACTTGTATGGATGCTGTCCACTGACCATTTTCACAGATTTATAACGATGAGTCAGGGAGCTCTCCAAGACTTTCAATATCCCTGTTCAACCACGGAGTCCTAGTTGACCACTGTAGTGGAAAGTGAAATTGTATCATACACTTAGGTTTTAAAAAAAAAAAAAAAAAAAAAAATCCATATCTGTTAAGATTGTGCGTCTGCCTCTATTCCAGGTTCAGTTCGTAAAACTCAGGAAGACCAATACGACCTGCGTAAGACTCCTCATTCCTCGAACAGACGACTATTGAGTACCCCTGAAGGGCAAGGATGCCGGGTACCAGAAGTGGAGAAACAAGGCTCCTTCCGTGATGCTCTAAGGGGAGGGGCAGAGAAGCAGACACCTTGGTAGGGAATGCAGGCCTGTGAGGGGCGAAGGGGTCACCCCGTAAGAACACCATTCCAGGAGCACCTGGGTGGCTCAGTGGGTTAAAGCCTCTGCCTTCGGCTCGGGTCATGGTCCCAGGGTCCTGGGATCGAGCCCCGCATCAGGCTGTCTGCTCAACAGGGAGCCTGCTTCCTCCTCTCTCTGCCTGCTTCTCCCCCTACTTGTGATCTCTGTCAAATAAATAAGATCTTAAAAAGAACACTGTTTTGATGGAGGCACAAACGAGGCGGGAACTCCAGGCCCACTAGCTGTGCAAGGGAGGGGGCCTAGGGGAGACCAGGCTGTAGAAATAATCCGCCAAGGGCCAACATCAGAGCAGACCCTGGAGACGGGAATGGAAGTAAGTGGCAGTTTGAGACTTGGGGTTGGTACAAAGCACAGGGGCTTGCAACCACCAGGAAAGGATGAGAAAAGCGAGGCTGACTCTGAGCACTGTTTCATGTAAACACTGAGGAGGATTCCATGGACCGGCTGGCTTTGCTGTATAAACATTGATTGTAGTTATTATTCATATCTTGCCTTGACTCCTTGTTTGAAGCTCTTAAACATCTCTGGGACAAGTGGGGGAGTTACTTCAATCCTTCTTTTTACAGATGAGAACGAAGACAAGGGAAGTGTAGCACTGACCAGGGGAATGCAAATAACCCAATTAATTGATGCTGAGCTAGAATAAGAGATCAGCACAGTCGCTGTTACATAATCCAACAAAATAGAGAGATAGCTCAGAAGTGTCCTATGGGCATGTTTCTGGCCTAGGTGGGACAGAGTTCATAGACCTTTATACCATGAGCTGTGCTGGAAGGTGGTTTCTTGATAATGTCCATTTCAAGAGCCAATGGAAAGCCACCATGGTATACCAAGTCATTAAAAAAAAAAAAAAAATGGATGCACAGGACTCAAGACTTACACCTTTGGTGGAACTAAATTACCCTTATCAGATCCTACTTTCAGACTCAAGTTTTTCTATCACAAAGTTTTTAACAGAACAATCTGTTTAAAAGCAGGTAAAGTGGGGTGCCTGGCTAGCTCAGTCAGTAGAGCACATGATTCTTTATTTTTTTTTTTAAATATTTATTTATTTGACAGAGAGAAATCACAAGTAGGCAGAGAGGCAGCCAGAGAGAGAGAGAGGAGGAAGCAGGCTCCCTGCTGAGCAGAGAGCCCGATGTGGGACTTGATCTCAGGACCCTGAGATCATGACCTGAGCCGAAGGCAGCGGCTTAACCCACTGAGCCAACCAGGCGCCCGAGCACATGATTCTTGATCTCTCCAGGTTGTAAGTTCAAGCCCCACACTGGGTGTAGAGGTTTCTTAACATACACACATACATTAATAAATAGCAGGTAAGGAAATTTATTGACAAACGTTTAGATGTTTTGGGACTTTCATGTCTTCCACACAGTCAAGAGAAATACTGACAATGGACAAACAACAGGGAAAAAACTCTTCAGCGAAGGTTCTCCAGAACTCACAGCATCACTAGTCAAACACTATAAAAAACTGTCAAGTGAACCAACGAGAAGGGAGCTTAACAGAGAATTTTAATTTAACAGCTTAACCGAAAAAAAAAAAAAAAAAAGAAGAACATAGCAACCAAGCAACCTTCTCTTCTATCCACTAAAAGGAACATAAAAGGAAATCAGAGAACTTCTAAACCCTGTGAAGCAGGTATTTTGGAGAGAGAAGAGAGAGAGAAGGGACACACCGTTACAAGCGTTAACCCGTAATACGTGAGGTTAAGGATTCTAACAAATTCTCTTTAGTCTCTATGTGCATCCCCAAGAACCGTATTATTAGAAACAGACTGCACAGAGATATAAACTATTTGGTATTAAAAACAGACTTTGCTATGTGAACATATAGTATGTCACTTTTATCTCTTTAACGAGAGTAACAGGATAAAGAAAGATCCCCCAGCTTGCCCTTGAGCCTGGAACCTCTAAACATCACCACACAGGCAGTGTGGACCCGAATTACCAGGTGCAGAACCCAGGAGACGCCACCATGTCATTTTGTAAAGGATCAAGACTCAGCACCTGTTGAATCCCGGTCCTCACCCAGCCTCCGTGCCCTGCCTGAGTGTCTCCAGAAATCAGTAACTTCAATTTGCATCACTAAGGCCACAGGCAGGTTTGAATATTGAGATCTAACTAGAAAAAGTAGCAGCAAAGACAAAGTTAGCTAGAATTCGCTAGAAAAGCTAAAGGGAGTTTTTTTTTTTTTTTTAATGCTTCCAGTTCACTTGAGAATTAAGGTGGAGGCCATTAAACCCACCAGCTTTGCAGAGCTGTGGATGTTCTGCTGTCGTTATTTAAAAAAAAAAACTGAGATCTGTAATAAGCACGTTCACTCAAGAAAAATACCATGTTTGCTAGGTTTCTGTCCTCATTCCCAAGTTACTTTAGATTTTATACACTGTTCAAGGGCAGAGTATATACTGGTCAAGATGTGTTCATAGCTGATGCATCTCCAGAAAGTTCTTCATGAAGGCCGCCAGCTTTTGAACATCCTCAATCGTGACAGCATTATACAGAGAGGCCCGGATGCCTCCCACAGACCTAGAGCGACCAAAAATGCAGCCAGTGAGAACAAAAGCATCTAATTGAGCATCGAGACGACGGTCTTTCCAGTCACCCGCTCCTAAGAGAGACACAGCACCTGAGGCCATCATGTCCAACCTGTCACCTGAAAGCCCCCAGGTGGCCAGCACATCACAAGAAAATTCTCCCTAATGTAGCGACAGACCATCATGCCCACACGTAACCTGGATTAACTCAGTCAGGTATCTGATGGGCCTGCTCGGGAGGAAGGCGGGAACAGGCAACCACTGGGGGGCCGGTGTCTCGCCTCCCCTGTGGTAAGGACACACACTTTTCATAGAGCATGCAGGATTAACTATTTGATGTTCAGCCAGAGCAACACGGATCTGTTCTCTCCAGTCAAGGGATGGAAGCCTCAGGGCCGTAAAAGCCATTTCAGAGATTTGTCAAAGGGAATTATGACAAAAGCCTGCAGAGGTGGCCCCACTGCACACTCAGCCAGGGAATCATGCTAAGGGTTCCACAGGCAAAAGGAGAAGGGCGCCTGCCTGGCTCAGCTGGTAGAGCATGTGACTCCCGGTCTCGGGGTTGTAAGTTCAAGCCCCCTGTTGGGTGTGGAGATCACTTAAAAATAAAATCCAAGGGGCACCTGGGTGGCTCCATTGTTAGAGAATCCAGCTCTTGATTTCAGCTCAAGTTATGATCTCAGGCTCATGAGATCAAGCCCCATGTTGGGCTCTGTGCTCGGCATGGAGCCGGCTTAAGAGTCTCTCTTTACCTCTCCTTCTTCACTTACCCCCATTCTCACTCACGTATTCTCTCTCTCAAATAAATAAATAATAAGATATTTTTAAAAAAGGATTATCCTGTGACAACTGGTCTTTCCAACAGTTACAACAGCAGCTATTCCCAACTTGGAGACTCCTAGATGGGTAGATAGGTTTTGTTCTACATTTGAAAAACTATGGGGCACCTGGGTGGCTCAGTCGCTTAAGCATCCAACACCTGATTCCTGCTCAGATCATGATCTCAGGGTCAGACACACACACAGCGAGCCCCACTCCCACTTATGTGGGTGCTCTATCTCTCAAAAAAAAAAAAAAGGAAAAGAAAAAAGAAAAGAAAAAAAAACCCACTAAACCAATTCTTTGGTAAGTTTTTGGATTGATGTGTACTCACTCACCTATGTCCTTTCAAGGAGATCATATTGAGTTCAAGAGCTTTATCGAGAAATCTTTTTTCTAAAGCATCGTCTCCTTTGGCATTGCCAATGCGGAATGGAATATTCATCTTGCTTCTATACTTGGGCTCCACTGGACATCTGAAAAACATGATTGTTCCAGCTACTTCTCTGAAATGTGCAACAGCCACTAACAAATCAACAGAAACACTGCTTTAAACATTTTGTCAATACAAACAGAAGTTTAAAAAAAAAAAATCTGCCCCAGGACATGGATAATTTTTAGGGAGAACTCTCTTGCATATGGAACAGTGAGTTAGCATTCTCTTGTATGACTTGTACTTAATTTCCATGAGCCTCAGTTCCCTCACCTGAATAAAATGGAAATAATACCTTCATTTCAGACCAGCTGTGAGAGCTCAGAGGCACAACATATAGGAACCTTTCAATACATGGCAACCACATAGAGACGTGAGTGACCCTCTCTCTATAAGGCTAGAGAAAAAAACATATATATATGCTGGTCCTAACAGTGGCTGAGGGACTCAGCCATTAACAGCTTTCAAAGCCCTTGTCACAATGCACTGCCCCAAGCTGTGTGACCCTGAGCAACTTACTAAACCTCTCTGTTGTGTCTCACTTTCCTCATGTATTCTGGGGAGATTAATGGAACCTACCTACTAAGGGTGATGTAAGATTTAAGTGAGCCAGTATTCATAGGGGGAGTTTGTGGCTTCTAAGTGGCCACAAATTTGCTACAGCCCTCCAGGCAAGAAGTGGGTCTAGTTCTTCACATTTTTTTTTTTTAAGATTGATTGATTGATTGGTTGGTTGATTAGAGAAAGTGAGCATGAGTAGGGAGAGGGGCAAAGGGAGAAAGAGAAGCAGACTCCCTGCTGATCCCAGGACCCTGAGATCATGACCTGAGCCAAAGGCAGCCACTTAACTGACTAAGAAACCCAGGCACTCCTCTCCACACCTTTTGAATCCAGCTGGCCTTGTGACTTGCTTTAACCAAGAAACTGCACCATCAGGGTTGCTATGCAACCTCCAAACCCAAGCCTCAAGGGGAATACAGCCTCTATATCTGCCCTCTTAAAACATGGCTGCCATGTGGGCAAGCCTGAGCTAGACTGCTGGTAACAGGAGACCAGCAACAGCCAGCACCAACTCCCAGACATGTGAGTGAGGTCACTGTTGACGGCCGGCTGCAGGTGAATCACCGTGGACTCTAAATACATACTCCAGGTGAGAACAGCCGAAGAACCACCCAGCGAAGCCCAGCCCAGCCCGCTGACCCAAAGTCAAAAGCAAAAAAATTATTACTAAGTTGTTGCTTTAACAAAAACTGGTTTGTGTGTTCTGTGATGCAAAAACAGTGTCTGAGGGGGTGCCTGGGGGGCTAAGTCAGTTAAGCGTCTGCTTTCAGTTCAGGTCATGATCTTGGGGTCCTGGGATCGAGCCCCACTTCAGGCTCCCTACCTAGTGGGGGAATCTGCTTCTTCCTCTCCCTCTGCTGCTCCCCCTGCTTGTGCTCTCTCTGTCAAATGAATAATTAAAATGTTTTTAAAAATTTTTTTAAATAAAAATAAAAATAAAACAGTGTCTAGAACATAGTAAAACAAGCTAAGTATCAGTTAAAGTCAACAAATTCATCTTTTTGGTCCCAGCATTTTGCAGAAGGCTTCTCCAAACTCTCAAAAATGAAAGATGTGTGAGTTTTTAATCTAGGAGAGGTTAGTATTTTGACTTCAGTTTCTGATTGGAAAAATCAGCAGCCAAAATTATGGTCCATTGACAGTCAAAGGAGACAAAGGGAGGAGTGGGCATCCACTCCAGAATAAAAGTAGGAGGAGAACATGTAATCACCCCTTCTCCATTTTTAAGCTCACCCTGTTTTATTTTCACACTTGTACAGGATGTGATTCATTAAAATTAAACAGCAAATAAAAGCAGTGTGAGGAAGCCCCCCTGTGAAAAGTCATGCTCTCCCCTAAGGGCACATACATAATTCCTGCTAAAGTTAATAGGAGTCAAGTGCGCACCTACAGGCAAAAGAGATGCCAAGCAGGGAAAACAAGTATCTGGAATGGTCTTTGAGCCTGAATTCTGCGCACCACCCTTCCACGAGGTGGTAGGTTTCGTGGCTGACATTTAAATTAAAAATTCTGGCTACCCTCCTGATATCCTGCTGCCTCCGGCTCCCCGAAGGAAGGTCTAATTATAGAAGTGCCAGGCAAAGAGCACGTCTAATTTAAGGGGGAAAAAAATTAAAAGGAGGAAGACTTATTTACAGTCCAGCACCCTATGGACCCATCCTAACATGAAAGTGGATGGTATCACGGGAGCCATGAGTCAGCACACAACAAATTATTTACATGGTGCCTGAGACAGTCTCTGGGAGAAGGATCAGGAAGGGAAACAAGGATTCTAGGGGATTCACTGCTCCCGATCTAGTGAGATGGCTGTGTAGGGAATTAACATGCCACGTCAGAGGTCAAGTAGCACACAGCCGAGCAAGGAATTCTGCCCAAGAGAAAGCTGAAATGTTTCAGAGCGACATGGCAAGGTTAGGATGGGGTACGCCGGAAGGAAGGCCATTCTGGCAAAACTGCATCTACAAAGCCCTGGGGGACCCCCAGCAAGAACTCCGGGAACTGCAGGGTTGGGCTTCCTGGCCAGGGGCTGGGCCCGGACGGTGGGGGGGCCCTGCAGATACACTGACAGGAACTAGACTGGGTCCTTGAGCCATGAGGAGCAATCAGGTTGCAACAACATGAAATCTGAATTTTAGAAAATGAACACTAGCACACAGAGGAAAGAATGGAGTGTGGAACACCAAAAAGTGGAGAGACCTGCTAGAAAGCTCTTACAAAGATGCGTCCTGGTCAGGGGGCACCTGGGTGGCTCAGTGGGTTAAGCCTCTGCCTTCAGCTTAGGTCATGATCTCAGGGTCCTGGGATCGAGTCCCACATCCAGCTCCTTGTTCAGCAGGGAGCCTGCTTGCTTCTCCCTCTGCCTGCCACTCCCCCTGCTTATACTGTTTCTCTGTCTCCGGCAAGTAAGGAAATAAAATCTTAAAAAAAAAAAAAAAAAAGGACCCTGGAAGCAGCCCCCCGTGTCACCCCTCCTGTGCATATCCTGGCTTGTTCCCATTTCCCAGCTGCCCCTTCACCTGTCTGTGCCTCCGGAAAAAAGCCTTCAGTGTCTGCTTCACAGGGCTGTGCTGACAAAGGGTCAGTATTTGTAAAGCACTAGGGCTCTGCCTGCTTCCCTTTATGTTAGGGTTATCGCTAGACCCGTCACACACTCCTCTCTTTCCCAGGGTCTGGTCCCCACATGAAGGTAGCGAGAAAGGTGACCTCGGGTCTGGATATGGACACTATCACTTGGACATCTTTTGAATATCAAAAGTCAGCATTCTGAGTGCTTTCCATTGTAACCCAAAATAATATTAAGAACTAACTCTTAAGGAATGTTCCTTAGATGCCAAGTACTGCTTCTAGAGCTTCATGCAAATTAACCCACAAGGGAGCCCATGTTCTTAAGCCCTGTTGTATATTCTTTATTCACATGGATTTTCACTTAAGTCCTCAAGGCAGTCATAAGAAGTATGCCCATTGTATCCGAGTCTGGAGCAGTTAGGTCGTTGGCTCAAGGTCACATGCTAATAAATGGCAAAGAGGGGGTTCTCTACCCAGAATGCTACACTGTCCACGTGGGCGTAAGTCAGGGTCGACCAGCACCACGAGGGCGGTTAGGCCATATGAGGAAGAGAGGGACTTCGACGGCTGTTTCATCCAGTCTCGGCATCTCTACCAGCCTCACAGCCCCCAGGAAACTGCCCAGAACTCGGTTCAGTCTCCTATTTCTAGGTTACTTGGTATTCCTCTTTAAAACTGTTCACCTCCAGAGCGCCTGGGTGGCTCAGGCCTTAAGGGTCTGCCTTCGGCGCAGGTCATGACCCCAGGGTCCTGGCATCCAGCGGGACATCAGTATCCTTGCTCATCGGGGAGGCTGCTTCTCCCTCTCCCTCTGCCTGCAGCTCCCCCTGCTTGTGCGCTCCCTCTCTCTCTCAAATAAATAAAGTCTTTTAAAAAAGAACTGTTCACCTCCCTTTTGGCGCCGTATTTCTATAGTTCGAAAGAGAAACGGAGCATTTCCTGAAAATCCAGCGATCCCAGAAACAGCTATCAAGCACTCCGCA
The DNA here is from genome assembly GCF_009829155.1 of Mustela erminea. Lineage (NCBI taxonomy): Eukaryota > Metazoa > Chordata > Mammalia > Carnivora > Mustelidae > Mustela > Mustela erminea. The sequence goes on from NC_045625.1 coordinate 74,976,832, forward strand.
GGGAACGCGGAGCAGGGAGCAAGCGAAGGCCTGCGGACTCCAGTAACAGCGCCCGCGTGAACTCAGGCACCAGGCTGACATTTTCTGGGCCGGCAGCCCAGGGCGGATGGAAGTTCCCAGAAAGAGGTTTACTCTGAAGAAGATGAAAATTCTGGGTCAAGGCAGTACATAAGTAAATGAGAAGTTTGGGGGCGGTGGGAGGGAAGGTGACCTGATTGCCCAGGAGACAACCCACCCGCCGTGCTGGCCACAGCAGGCTACCTTCTGAGAAATGCCGGATTGGGTGCTTGGAGTTTAAAGCTTGGGGGAAAGGAAATCCAGGGATTCCCGGGCTTCCTCCTATGTTCTGTTTTGTTTCTAATTCCTGGATTTTTCCAGAGGCATCATTATTTCTTTCTGTCTCCCCATTTCGTTCCTACACATCTCCTGAGAAATAAATGGAATCAAAAGCTACTAGAAAATTTGGCCTCCACAATAACCAAGTGCTTTTCCTCACGTTCAGGTTCTGAGCACTTTTGGGGAGTCAGGAGAGATGCCTGTTCTTCTGGGCATCCCAGAGCCTAGAACAGTTAGCCGAGAGTAGGTGCTCAGGAACATGGGCTGGATGGTCGGACGGTGGATGGATGAACGGACAGATGGGTGTGTGAGTGGATGACGGACGGGTGGACGCATGGGTGCACAGGGGTGTGGGTGGCTGCCGCAGAGATGGGCGATGTCCTGGGTGGCTGGATAGATCACAGATAGAAACGTGGATGGTGGGTAGACAGGTAGAAAGGTGAACAGAGGACTGAACAGGTGGACGAAACATGTCTTCAGACCTTTCCCTACCTTCCTTCTAAGTCAGCATAATCATCACCTCCAGAAAACCCACTCTTTGCTCCCCAAGCACAATATCCTTTCTTCCCTCAATACCTTTGCAGGGATCATTCCCTGCCTTCCAAAAAATCCCTAACAGTAGTTTTGCCCTCCTCTGACTAACTCTAGTAAAACTCATTAAAAACAAACAAACAAACAAAAAACTGAAAAACCAACAACAAGCCTCCACCCCCTACAGGCTAAGTCGTCCTATCCTATTACTGCTCCAAGCTTCTAACTACTATTTAGCCCTTGGCTGGGAACTTCTTAGACCATCTGCCAAGCCCCCAGTCTGCACTTGGCTGTGGCACAGACCCAGAGCAGGCAGAAAGCACAGTGTGCACCCCTTCCCCCAGCCGGGAAAGGAGCCTAGAGGCTAAGGCATGCAGCCAAACTCAACTCCCCTAGGGCCTATGGCTGGAGGGTCACTGCACGGCAAGAACTCAGGGGAACAGGCAACAAGCATTTTAAGGGCAGAGGTAGCAGAAACATGCTGCTTTATCCTATCTGCTCCGAAAATAAGCCCTCAACCTCCACCCTTGGGTGGTCACAGGGACATATTAGAAGTCAGGGTTAAAGCACCATTTTATCCATCCCGTGTGGCACATGAATTCTCAAAGAAGAGTGTACACTCTCCTGTTACTATTGGTCAGTTACTATCATTGAACCCAAAAGAGTAGTGGTCCTTGAGGAGGAGGTCCCAGGCTTGGAAAATGAGTATGCGTTTACATATATGCGTGCAAATGTGTACAAACACCTATGTGTAGCATGCACATGCACACACACACACACAGCATAAAGCCTCATACATCTGACACTTTGAAGGCAGGGAAACGTTAATGAAAAGAGCCATCTATCAAGCTCCCCGTGTGCCAGGCCCTGTACTGGGTGCATCACACCCAGCATTTTGGTGAGAGGTCTCTATTAGGGGACTGGACAACCCCCAGAACTTGTGGATGTGACCTATTTGGAAAAAGGGTCTTTGCAGATGTCATTAAGTTACAGGCCTCTAGTTGTGATCAATCATCCTGGATATCTGGGGAGGCCCTAAATCCAACAACCAGAAATGAAAACACCCAACAAAGGCGAAGCCAGAGACCAGGCTGACAGCACCAACAAGCCAAGAGCTACCTGGAGCCACCGGAAACTGGAAGAGACCAAGAAGGGATTCCTCCCTAGAGCCTCTGGAGGGAGCAGGGTCTTGCCAACGCCCTGCCCTTCTGGCCTCCAGAGGAGTGTGAACAGGTTTCTGTTGTTTTAAGCCACCAAGTTCCTGCGTCTTTGTTCCAGCAGTCCTACGAGGCTAATGCAAGACCCATACACTCTCGTCCAGCGGTCAACGCACATTCATGATTCATCTGGTCACAACAATGTTTAACTAGAACTCTCCTCATACCATAGCCAATACCATTCACAGATGGCAGGCCTGGGATGGTGACATCCGTCCTAGAAGGGAAGCAGTGGACTTTCCTAAAAAAGGTAAGTGACCTGGGGTGCCTAGGCGGCTCAGTTGCTTGAGTGTCCAATTCTTGATTTCAGCTCCGGTTATGATCCCAGGGTTGTGGGATCGAGCCCCGGGTAGGGCTCTGAGCTCAAAGTGGAGTCTGCTTTAGATTCTCTCTCTCTCTCAAACAAATAAAACTTTAAAAAAAAAGTGAAGTGACCCGGCTGAGGGGCCCAGGAATGGGTATTTATACAAGGTTCTCCAGCGGAGTCCCTGAGTAATATTGAGAGCTTTTAGCAAGTACACGTGTTTTTTCCCAGGAGCCCTACAGAGGAAGCAGAGAGTGGGAGAAGGGGTCTACGCTGGAAGGAAGGTGAGATCTTTGGTGTGAGAAACATCACCACCCCTGGGGTTCCCCAGGTGGGGATGCACAAGGGAAGAGCTCACCTGCCCCGTAATCCTGGGGCCCTGGACTTCCCAGATCACCGCACTTCTAAGAGCTCAAGTAAAGGGACGATGTCCACTCCTCAAAGGCACACGACATATACACATTTTAAAATGCACAAGAGGCAAACTGTGAGATGAAAGCGCATCAACTTACACATAGAATCCTTGAGAATTATCAATAATATCATAAATCATCTGCGATTTGATGGCGCTGAGCTTCTCCATGGCTGCGGCCCCGCCATTGTTCTTAATCCACTCCAGGACCAAGCCCATGACGTAGATGCTGAAATAAAGATTAAAAATCCATCTAGCTCTGCTTTGCATAAGACATTCAGAAAAAATGTTTTAATTATAGACTCCTCTCGAGCTCACACCAATCCCTACCTGTCCAGCCCCAGCCCTAATGTAAATCCTCCTCTCTGGTTGCACCAGGTGTCCTCAGGACCCTGGCTCCCCATCCCCACCCAGTTAACCCCTTCACTTCCTACACTCATAGAGCCCTCTGCCCATCCATCCCATAGTTTGTACCATTCACTCACTTACTTTCTATTTCTCTGTGTCCATGACTTGGACTCCATGGCTGTGGGAGACCTGAAGCAGCGTTCAGCTTTTCTACCCCTGAGCCCTCCCATGCGGCCCTCTACTTGGCGGGAGGCAGTGTGGCAAGACGCTAGGAGCCCAGGCTCAGTCAGTCCTGACTCTAGTCCCATGGCTGCTGCCACTAACTAAGAAGACCACTCAGGGTTATTCACCTTGGGAATCCCAACCTTGGCTTTCCCACCTGGAAAGAGGGAGGCCTACCACCCTATGGGGGACACCTGGCATTTTAGCTGCCCTGATCCTCCTAACCCCATCCCCACCCAACAGGCAGAGCCAGCTGGGTCCCTTGTCCCCTGGTCTCACAGCAGGGCTGGGGACCTAACTGGGACAATTAGAGCCCTCCCCGGGACTCTCTGACTTTGGAGTGAGCACAGAGACGCAGACCTGTGTGTTGGTGACATTGTGAGTCTCTGAAGGAGACTCATCTGAGAAAATGAAGTCAATATTCCAGCAGAAAGAAGCAATGATCAGAAACAGAGAGCAGATGGGAAAAGGGGTGGGGGGGAATCTGGGTCCCTGGTTCCAGGAGCCACGGCCCCTTGGCTGCTCGTAAAACTTGGGAGGGTTCCTTTCTGAGCCAGAATGTCAACTCTGCCAGCCGTAAGACCTCGGGGCCCGAGAGGACTAGAGAAGAGAGACTAGGAGATGGGTTGGGGAAAGTGCTTAGCGCAGGGTCCAGCACCTGGTAGCTAGGTCACACAAGTGTAGATAGTGCCATCTTCATTACGAAGCCCCCAAAACTAAACCAAACACACACAGTGTTGAAGCGCGGTGAGTGGTTTCCCAATGGTCTTCTGAAAGCTCGTCTCTTATAAAGGTACCAAGGGCTCCTCCGAGTGCACCTGCCTGAAAGTCTGTAGGGACAGGAACACAGGTGTCCAAGGGAAGAGACTCCATCCTCTTGAGCTGGGAATATGAAGACCAGCTCTCAGCTAGGCACTCTCCAGAGGTGGGACAAAGCCAGTCCCCTCATGGGAATCTGTGCAAACTGAGTTGCCAGGAGTCAATGCCCAGCGACGATCCAGGATGCTAACCCCTGGACAAGAGCTACCTTGTTTATTAACACCACGGGGCTCTTTCCACCATGACAAGTTGAAGCAGGAGATCACTGGATCTGGAAAACACTCTAACAGCCAGAAGCTGGTGTCAGGGGAAGTCTGAGGCTCTGGCCAGTTCATTCACTGTCTCAACCTGGTAGGTAGAGGATTCTGGTGTTTCCACACCCAGAAGTTAAGCGGAAGTCAATGCCAGGCTGCTCGGTAGGCAATGGGCACCCAAAGCCATGTAAAAGGCTTTCTGGAGGGTGCCTGGGGGCTCAGTGGGTTAAGCCGCTGCCTTCGGCTCAGGCCATGATCTCAGGGTCCTGGGATCGAGTCCCGCATAGGGCTCTCTGCTCTGCAGGGAGCGTGCTTCCTCCTCTCCCTCTCTCTGCCTGCCTGTCTGCCTACTTGTGATCTCTGTCAAATAAATAAATAAAATCTTTAAAAAAAAAGAAAAAAAAAGGCGTTCCGGAGGCTTCCCTGCTTGAGGAATGAGAAACAGTAGCTAGTGGAGGAGAAGGAAGGAAGCAGAGAGTCCCTGAGTAATTTGGGGCCACAGCTGTCGCTCTCTGGATCGAGACTGAGAATGAGAGAGACAACGAGAAAGAAGAAAGAGGCCAGAGTATTTCCTAACATCTGTTATGGGGCCAGGCGCCCTGCTAGCTGTTCTCCCTTTCGCTCATCACAATAATCCTGAGGTCAGAGCTACCAACAGCCCATTTTACAGATGAGGAAACTGAGCTTTGGGGAGCTTAATTTGGCCAAAATCACCCATTAAGTGGCCAATAAAGCCAAGATTACAACCGGGTTGCTCTGACTCCAAAGCCCAAGCTCCTTCCACAGTAACCAAGGCATCTGGTTCAGGAGGGGCTCCAGGACCCCCCACCATGACCTCCCCTGCTCGTGGGGCAGCCCGGCTGGCACCAAACCTCCCAGAAACAGCTGCCAAGTGCAGGGGCTACAACAGCTTCATGGCACACGCGTGTGCATGTGTGTTCCAGACAGGATGCTGCCCACCCACCGCTCTGTTCAGGAAGATGCTCTGGAATTCCCATCTAACCCCAAACTGCTCACTCCCCCACAAACCCTGCCCTGTGATCCAAGCAGAGCCATGTGTGCCTGTTCACTACTCTTCAGAGGCCACATTGTGCTTCTACCCATAGCCCTGTGACCCTGAATTCCCTGACTGCTTTCTCGCTACTCAAGTCCAAGGCTGCAGCAAGGCCCAGGGCAGGCCCCCAAACCCAGCCAGTCCTCAGCCCCAACACACCTCCCTCTCTGTGGCTGTTGAGCTCAGACTCACGCTCACACGCCCTGCTGAATTTTTTTTTTTAAGACTTTATTTATTTATTTGACAGGCAGAGAGGCAAGCAGAGAGAGAGGAGGAAGCAGGCTCCCCGCTGAGCAGAGAGCCTGACGCGGGGCTTGATCCCAGGACTCTGGGATCATGACCTGAGCCGAAGGCAGAGACTTTAACCCACTGAGCCACCCAGGCTCTCTGTTCTGCAGGCGCCCCTGCCCTGCTGATCTTGGGGATCTGAGCAGCCAATGAGCAGAAAGCACCCCCCACCCCCACCCCTGCCCCCCGCCCTGCTTCACTCCCTGGCTGCCCGGAGCCTGCGCCCCGGGCCTCCTGTGAGGCCTCAGCCTGAGGCTGACCCCTCAGAAGGAAGCAGGTTCTCCCTGAGGCTTCTCATTCATGATTAACTCAGATTGCTACCCCTACACAATCCAAACTCTTCAAAACCCAGGGGACCTTGATGCTCACGCAGCTGTGCAACTTCACCTCAATTCTCCCCACACATCAGTGGAACATGCCTGATTTCTCCCTTTACTTCTAAAACGCCACCGGCTTCACACAGCAGCAAGTTCACCATCTAAAGCCACCTATTGATAAGTAACTCAATAAACCACAGGAGATCCACAGAATACCATACAGCACCTCAAAGGGGAAGAAAGAAAAAAGGCAGACATTTAAGCTGTATTAGAGTGTAAGAGTATACTGCACATGGCATATTGCTGGGGAGAAAAAAAGGAATCCACAGAACAGTCCATATGGTAAATTTCCACTTGCAGAATACATGGCTCTGGGTACTTGCATAGGCCCAGACACACAGCAGTTAACAGCGGCTACCCCAGCAGTTTCTGCTCACTCCAGAAACCTTTGTTAAGAACGTTAATTTTCTTAAGTAATACAATGTACTCTGTGTGCTGAGGCTTATAGAAGCAGAGCAGAGGGGTGCCCGGGGGGAGCTCAGCCGGTTAAGCATCGGACTCATGGTCATGATCTTGGGGTTATGAGATGGAGCCCCCGTGGGGCTCCATGCTCAGCGGGGAGTCTGCTTCCCCTCTCAGCTGCCCCTCCTGTGCTCACACACACTCCCACAAGTGTGCACACTCTCTCTCTCTCAAATAAATAAATCTTAAAAAAAGAAAAGAAAAAGAAAGGGAAAGAAAGAAAGAAAGAAAGAATGAATGAAAGAAAGGAAAGAAAGAAAGAAAGAAAGAAAGAAAGAAAGAAAGAAAGAAAGAAAGAAAGAGAAAGGAAAGAAAAGAAAAGAAAGAAAAGCATACCAGGAAGTCCTTGGGAAAAACTCTTCCTAGCTGTTTGTTCTGAAGAATCTAACTGCAGAGGCATATCTGCCTCTGGGGTTCATGGTGAGTGAGGTTAAGGCCCTGAGGCAGCCCCACGATCCTACTCTGCTGAGAAATGTGGGCTTGAGAGATGATGAGGTTATTTTGTTTCTTCTTGGTTACTTTACTTACTTCCTACTAGAGCAAAAACAAATTAATACTCACAGGTTCAGTTAGTTGTGGTAAATAACTTTTGTGGGGACAGAAAGGAAGCTTAGGCATCTTATTGCCTGTTCATTCATGGGCTCCAGTGTGATCTACTAAAGGGGGAAAACAGAATGACCACGTGATCCTTTCTTCCACCCCAATTCACTGCTCAGGGCTACGGCCCATTACGTGAAGGCCCGTTAACCCAGCCCAGTTCGCACAAAATGCCCAGAGCCTGTGGTCATTCAGCTCTGGTTTTAAAAGAAAATACAGAAGTAAATCAAGGCTTCTTTTCAAATATGGGGCCTTTTCAAGGACTTCTGTGTCACACAAAGTTCGGAAGCCTTTGGGCTGCCTTATCAGCTCACCGTCAAGAACTCGGGGAGAGAATGTGGCACGAATCTTCCCCTCTCTACCTTGGAGCTTATTCTCACTGGACAAGCTGTAATTTTCTAATCTTGAGTGTTTAAGTACCATGAGTGAATCTGAAGTTTTTCGAATCATAGATTTAGAGTAATTGCTCAATTGTACACACTTTTATTTTTCTTTCAGGGTTAAAGAAAGCAAAGCGACACCCGTTGGGGTCTTGGTCAGCATGCATTTAACCCAGACTCTTTCATCTGCTCCATTTCCACCATTCTAATCAACATTTAACAATCCTGCCCTGGGGTGGTCTCAGTGAACACTATTCTGGTCTGCCTAGGGGAAAATGTTTGCCCCTTTTCTGCCTTTGTTTCTGGCTCAGCAACCCCCTTAGGGCAGGAAAGCTCTGCGGAGGCAGTGCCCACCCTTCCCTACCGCCCACCACACCACCCTCCCCCAGGCGACCAGGTGACCAGCTGACCTGACTGGTCCAGGCCTGGGGCTGATGCCTGCGAGGGGCTGGGAGGGCAGTGCTCCTCCATGAGAGCCACTGGAACGAGCTCTTTCTCTCAGCCTGTCTAGGTCTGACTCCAGACCTCGTTATCTCCTATCATTGTCATATTTATTAGACAGACTGACCTGCTTTCTCACTGACTTTTCACCGCTGACTTTTCACTCTAATATTAACAAACTGCATTTTAACATATTCATTGCCTTGTTCAGAATTTGCTTCCCAGCAACTCGTAGTTACCACAGAAGGTAGCAGAGGGCGTGCCCTCCCCCAGCTCCTCCGGGCGTTCCTCCAATCTGACCTTGCCAGCTCTCAAGACACATTTCAGGGACAACATTCTCCTTGTCTCCTCCTGGAGCCCATGGTGGCCCCTGCCTTGCCCTGAAGGCCTCGCCTAACTACGAGCCAGGCCCTGGCCCCAGGGTGGGGACAAACACCCTGTCACTGTGCAACTTGGCATCTAAGCCGCTTCCCCAGGGTCCCTGCTCCCGTGCCTTCACAGCTCAGCACAACCAGTTCCCGTGTCCAAGCTGGCCAGTGATCCCTGGTTGTTTCACTGGCTGGAACCCCCAGAGACAGGACAGATGGGGTCGCGATTCAGCCCCACTGCCCCACCCCCCCCCTTTTTTTTTAAGTTTTACTTATTTCACAGACAGAGATCACAAGTAGGCAGAGAGGCAGGCAGAGAGAGGAGGAAGCAGGCTCCCCACTGAGCAGAGAGCCCCGATGCGGGGCTTGATTCCCAGGACCCTGGGATCATCACCTAAGCCGAAGGCAGAGGCTTTAACCCTCTGAGCCACCCAGGTGCCGCTGCCCCACCCTTAATAGGCATTTCAGAGACCCTTTCAACCACGGTGAAACAGAGTGGGGTTTACAGCTGACCGAGAGAGTAAGCACCAGAACACCCCATTCCCTGAGGAAAGCAGGAGACACAAATGAGCTGCTGTGCATCCCCGTCCGCTGTGCAGAAATCTAGCAGAAAGTTCCATCAGAAATCTAACTTTGAGGGGCGCCTGGGTGGCTCAGTGGGTAAAGCCGCTGCCTTCGGCTCAGGTCATGATCTCAGGGTCCTGGGATCGAGTCCCGCATCGGGCTCTCTGCTCGGCAGGGAGCCTGCTTCCTCCTCTCTCTCTCTCTGCCTGCCTCTCTGCCTACTTGTGATCTCTCTCTGTCAAATAAATAAATAAATAAATCTTTAAAAAAAAAAAAAAGAAATCTAACTTTGAAAAAAACAACACCTTTCTTTGCTATAGCCAAATAGTTGGGAGATTTTTCTAGAGGCAACCCCGTGGGGGAGAGCTCTGACAAAATCCCAACCTGGATGGAACCATAGCCTGACCCAGCCTGAGCCCACACTTCCACCCGCCACAGAAAAATCCATGAGTGGAAGAGCTAGACTCTAATGGTGACCTAGTCTCCTAACATGGGATCCTTCAGACACAAATAAATGCACACTGATAACTGCGCTTGTGGCAAGCATGAAGGTGCAGTGTATACAGGCCCCGGATCTGGAGCCAGGCTACCTGGGTTCAAATCCCAGCTCTGCCGTGTCCTCCAAGTATGGCCTCTGCTTCTTTGCTTGCAAAATGGATGCTACTTCCTAGGGGGCTTGGGAGGATGAAAAGGGTCACACATATGAAGTGTCGGCATTCTACACCATTATCTGCCCTGTGGCTCTCCCCTCCCCTGCCAAGCCTCTGGGAACTAACACAGAGACAAACAGCAATAATAGTAATACAGCAGCTAGCTTGCATAATCACCAGTGCCAACCATGAAGTGCTTTTCATATATGTTCTCTCCTCACAGCAACCCAGTTGGCAGGGTACTGTTATTACTCCTGGAGGAACTGGCTGCACAGAGAGGTTAAGTGACTTGCCCAAGGTCACACAGCCAGTGAGCACTACAATCCCCCAGGCAACTGTTAAATCCTAGGTGTCACAAGATTTTCACAAAATATCTGAGGCCAGCTTTTCAAAGATCATGGGGGGCATAGGGGGGCAAGGCTTGCTCTTCCTGAATGTGTTTCAACACCATTTTCTTGGCTAATGGGAAGCCAAGCTTACAGGGCACCTGCAGACTGGGTGAAAAACCAGAATGGTGTTTTTTCCAAGCCAGTATGTTTGCTGCCACGGCGGCCAGCTTCGGGCAGGCCCAGCAGGGCAAGAAAAGAAAGCGGGGGAGGCCTGGCCTTTCAAAGTCCTTTTCCAAAGCTTCACCGGTTGTTTGAGATACAAGCCTGCCACTTCATCTGCAGAGAGCGTCTGGGTTAATGGTGAACCACTAAGCTATGGAGATCAAACAAAACACCACCCCCAAAAAGAAAGGGCAAGAAAAACTGATCTGACAGTGCAGAGAAGGTTAACAGAGAGAGAGAGGCGAGCTAGGCCGAGAAGCCTGATAGGATGTCTGAACTACGAGGTCACTGGTTCATGAAAACACTCTCTACCTTAAAAAGCTATCTGTCTCCGCTTTGATGGGAAACAGTGAGACCCCTTCCATCAGTCCCCTGCCCCCTGCCACCCCCCAACCCCCCACCAGAGTTCACCTGAAGCACGGGGGCGTGTTGTACAAGGAGCCGTTTGCAGCCTGTACTTTGTATTCCAGGATCGAGGGGCACTCTCGGAGCGCGAACCCCAGCAGGTCCTCGCGGATGATCACTACGGTGACCCCAGCAGAGCCCACGTTCTTCTGTGCACCGGCAAAAATCACGCCAAACTGAGCAAGAGAAGACACGCTATTGTAGATACATACGGCCATTTTTCACACATGTAGCCCCATTTCCTGGTCTCTGTCCAAAGCACGAGGAACCAATTTTATTCCAGTTCTGCTCAAAGTGCATTCCGTTCTCTACTGGCATCTCCATCTGGGACAGCACATCTGTCCTCCCCAGGTCTGGGGCCTGCAGGTTAAGTATGTGCCTGGTCCTTCTCACCAGCAAGGGGCTAGTCTGAGCATCTCTATAAAGATCTTATACATACTCACCTTCGCTCTGTATACCTCCTTTCTACACCCAAACCAGTATTTAAAATGAGGCTGCTGGGACACCTGGGTGGCTCTGTCAGTGAAGCGTCTGCCTTCGACTCAGGTAATGATCCTTGCGTCCTGGGATCGAGTCCACATGGGGCTCCCTGCGCATCGGGGAGCCTGCTTCTCCCTCTGCCTCTGGCCCTCCCCCTGCTAGTGTGTGCACACTCGCTCGCTCTCTCTCACTCAAATAAACAAATAAAATCTTTTTAAAAATTTAAAACAAAATAAAATGAGGCTGCTAACTTTTCCTGGTAACCAAAAGAAACCATTCTTAACGTATTCATGTTTGCATAAAAGGACACTCAGAAGATGCTGAGAAATAGACAAGCTACCTGAGAAGAAATTTTAGCAAACAGAAATTAAGCTAAATGAACCTTTAGCTTAAAGGAACTTCAGAAAATGTTGTCCTATAAGACACACAGCCTTCTCCCACCTCCCCCCATGAAATCCTTCTAAACAGCAAATGGCATCCCAAGTCCGAGGGAAGAGGGTCTGGCCCGGAAGGGAGTATGTCACAGTTAGCATTGTTGAGAATTGCCAATGCACAGATCTGGTAATAAAAAGCAAGCTACAAAGAGAACGTGGGAGAACCACCCCATGGAATATTATTCAGCCTTAAAAAGGAATGATGTTCTGACACCAGCCACTGCATGGCTATCCCTGAGCCATACTCTAAGTGAAATGAACTTGACACAGAAGGACAAATACTGCATGAGTCCCATTTTATGAGGGAGCTGGAGAAGTCCAATGTGGAGAGTGGAGGCTCCCGGGGCCTGGGGGAGCCCTGAGGACTTACTGTTTTAGGGGCAAGAGTCCCAGTTTGGGAAGATAAACAGTTCTGGAGACGGATGGAGGTGATATTTGCACAACAGTGTTCAGATACCTAATTCCCCTGAACTGTACATGCAAAAATGGTTAAAATGGTATATTTTATGTTATATGTATTATACCACAATATTTTTTTTTTTAAAAGGCAGGCTACCATTGAGTGTGTTTGTTTCTAAATGCTTTACAGTTATTACACGCCCTCACGGCAAGCACCTGAGGGCACTGCTCCCCTGCCCGCCTTGACGTGCCGCCTGGAAAGCCCACGTGTCCTGTGGATGCTCTTGGAGTTGAGGTGGGCTCAAGGTAAGGGGGAGCCCCTTCCCAGATCCCCCGAGCTTGGATCATCTGCAGGTTCCCCAGAAGTCAGTGAGCTACTCCCAATGTATTGACCAAAACATTTCCTAAGAGGCACCCTCAAAGGCAGATGAAGTTCCCAAGGACTCCCTGTGACTCTGTGAGGCCATCATTAACACAAGGTGGAACCCATCAAGACTCACACGTCCTGACAAACTACTATAAATAAGGAACTTTCAGCCAGGGCATCGTGAGTTGTCTTGGCTTCAGGGTCTCTGTTGGCCCAAGACATTCTGGGCCTTTCCTTGTTTTCCTATTTCTTAAAATGCCTTCATGAAATCCAAGACACAGGGGTTCCCCCACCTGGCCCCTATACACTCTACCTTGGAAACATCCACTGGCTTGGAGAGGAAGTTTGAGGACATGTCGCAAACCAGCACTGCCCCCTTGACGTCAGGGATGAAATCAAACTCCACTCCGTGCACGGTCTCGTTGGCGCAGTAATACACATAGGAAGCGTCCGGGCTGAGGTTCCAGGTGCTTGGATCTGGGATTTCTATCACAGAAGAAGAGGTGGAGAGTCTGTGCTTTCATTCCTCTTTGCTCATGTAGATGGGAATGGCCAGGCAGGACAGCCCTCCCCTAGCTGTGAAAGGCTGATTCCAAAGTCCTCCCAAGGGAAACCACCCTATCCATCTTATATAATAATCCCCATCAACAACCTAAAAGGATGATTCATCCCATCCTCTTGACGGTTGTTGGGGGCAACTAATCTTCAAGAATGGTATGGTGGAAATTTTTCCTATTACCCAGTATCCATCCACCCTATGTCCACTGAGTTCCTTCTTGGGGCTCCAGCTGCCCCAACTCAGTCCATGTAGTTCCGGTGCAGTCAGTTTCACCCGCAGCCACATGACTGAATGGGAATGGGGCACAGGACATGTGAGGCTGTGACTGGGAATGCCTGCACGAAGGCGTTGAAACTTGGGAGAATATAAGGCCAGGAGCATCCTCTAAAAGGGAAAGGACTGTGGAGCCATCACAGAGGAGACCGGGAGAGACAGCAGGACCTGCAGACATTACTGGGGCCCTTGATCAAGCCATACCTAAAGCCAAATCAGCCATAGGTTTTTCAGCTGAGTAAATCAAAGAATATTCATTCTGGGGTGGCTGGGTGGCTCAGCGGGTTAAGCCGCTGCCTTTGGCTCAGGTCATGATCTCAGGGTCCTGGGATTGAGTCCTGCATCGGGCTCTCCGCTCAGCGGGGAGCCTGCTTCCCTCCCTCTCTCTCTCTCTGCCTGCCTCTCTGTCTACTTGTGATCTCTCTCTGTCAAATAAATAAATAAAATATTAAAAAAAAAAAAAAAAGAATATTCATTCTGTAGCAGCCAGTTAGTAATCTTAACAAGGGAGACTATCCACTCTAAATGGTATCAAATCAGCTACCAACCAGAAGGAATTAAAAACTGCAGGTTGCCCTGGGCAGGGATAACCAGGTATCTGAAAAGGGACCACCCACTCGGCAGCATTTGTCCACATTCTATTATCACTGTAGAGCTCAGATCCCAGCACTTACTCGTGTAACTCCCAAGTTTGGGGTGGACGATATTCACAGTCCCGAACTTCTTGGCTTCTTCTGCGGCCTTAGCTGACCAAGAGCCCGTTACCACGTAGTCAGCACACCTTCCTGCTTTCCGGCCAATCAGGTTTAAGGGGACAGCACTGAACTGGCCAGACCCACCTCCTTGCACAAAAATCACCTTGTAGTTATCTGGAATGGCTCTGGGCAGAAGCATGGGAGACAGTAAACAGAGACACACAAAGTCAAAGAAAGAATGAGCGAGGCTCTACCAGCACTTTACTTTGGGTGGATATACTACAAGAAATGTGGTAAAGTCCCAGCCCTGCTTTGCCTTCCCCAAAGCCCTTCCTTGGGCTCCCTGTGGAAGCCTATGGATACTTTTTGGAGGGAAGCTAGTCACACCCTGCTGTTCCTTTAGGGAATCACCTTGCTATCACTCTCAGTCCCCACGGTTCTAGGGTGGCCAACCCTGACTCCAGAGGATGAGCCCACAAGCCAAGATGGCCAGCGGAGTTCAGTTCTGAGATCTTCGCTCAAACTTCTGGAAAAGATGAATGGTCTCTATTGAGGGAACGAATAAACTAGCTAATCCTGCAACCACTGGTGGCCATCTGGTGAGGCCGACACATCCAAAAGCAAAGCCAGGAGATGGAGGAAAAGACCTTCCTGGACATCACCTGAGCTCCTCCTTAATCGCTCCTGCACTGTCCAGTTACACGAGGTAATACATTTCCTCTTCCGCTGAGAGTTGGGCTTCTGCAACCAGAAGTCCTAAAAACAGACATGTGCTGGTCCCTTACAGGAACCAAGTGGACCCTAGCAAAGGATCTGAGATAATGTGTTAGGCTTAAGCACGTCATCACATGTTGATGAACATCGAGATTACCAGTGAAAATCTTTTTACTCCAGCGTACAAAATTAAGATGTTTTCTGGAATAGCTGCAGGCAGTAGAAGGCCAGCCCCAGAGGGACTAGGCCATGGAAACTGGACCCCAGCCTTGAGGAAGCTCAGAGCTTAGGAACAAAGGCAGATGGCTGGGGACAGAGGTCCAGCACAGAGGCCTGAGTACCAAAGGGCAGGGCAATGTGAGAGGGTTTGAATGGGTGGTGTGCAAGTAAGTATCTGGTCCTGAACCCCATCTGCCCGCAATCATGTAGGCTAGCAGGCAGCTCGCACTGGGAGGCTCTAAAACACGAGGTTCTCGGCAGCCTTGAGGACTGGCAGCCCAAGGCACCGTTCCAGGTTTATGTTATTCAGACGCCAGACAGATAAGCAGGCCAACACCTGGATGGAAGGACATGAGACACAGGCCCAGGGACAGGGACACAAGACAGGCACTTGGTTAGGAAAATAAAGGATAGGCCCAGAAAGTGAACTGGAAGTCCGGTCCCAAGAGGCTTGCAGCCATACGGGTCAAATGCCACATCTTCTGGGCCGGGGCTCCAAATACCTGTTCCATGAAGGATGGCCTTGTGCTGTGAACATGACATGGAACCCAACAGGCACAACCCATGTGAGGCGCCAATCAAATGATGACCGGTTCTGGCCACCCACAATGCACTGGGCTCTAGTGCTCCTCACAAAAATGGCACCAGCCGGGGCGCCTGGGTGGCTCAGTGGGTTAAGCCTCTGCCTTCAGCTCAGGTCATGATCTCAGGGTCCTGGGATCGAGCCCCGCATCAGGCTCTCTGCTCGGCAGGGAGCCTGCTTCCCTCTCTCCCTCTGCCTGCCTCTCTGCCTACTTGTGATCTCTCTGTCAAATAAATAAAATCTTAAAAAAAAAAAAAAAAGGCACCAGCCCGCCCTACCTGAAGACTTTTATCAAGACAGTTCAAAAGGAAAGTAATAGTACAATTCCAATCGTGTTAGTGAAATCATGCAAACTTGCACCCTTAAAATGTTAACAATAATTACTTCTGACGGATGGGGTTATGGAAAATTTCAGTTTAGTTTGTGACATTCAGTTTTTCCTAAACTTTCTACCATGAATATACACTAGTTTTATGAGCAGGAAATGTTTATTGTTGTTTTTTTTTAAGATTTTATCTATTTATGTGACAGACAGAGATCACAAGTAGGCAGAGAGGCAGGCAAAGAGAGAAGGGAAACAGGCTTCCCGCCAAGCAGAGCCTGATGTGGGGCTCGATCCCGGACCCTGAGATCATGACCTGAGCCGAAGACAGAGGCTTTAACCCACTGAGCCACCCAGGCACCCCTGGTTTGTTTTTTTCTAAAGATTACCGCATTTGTAACATTTATGTGACTATACTTAGATAGTATAGAAATCTATCCCTTAAACAGCAATCTACTTAAGAGTAAGGTTTCCTCTGGGTAAGGAGAGTAGTGCAGATAAGCTAAGAGGGATCATTTGAGAAGTTCCTGGAGTGAAGAGCTCTTAAAATTACCCAAAGAGTCTGTTAAAGTTGAAGTTTCTACAGAGATTCTGATTCAGCTGGGCATGGTCGGCCCTGTACTTGAATTTTTTAATACCTGCCCACAGGCAGGTGACTGAACAGGTACTATGAGGCCCTTGCTTTAAGAACCAGTACACTGACCAAGATGACCATTTCTCTGTTATTTAAATCCCTTTTAATCCTGAAAAATCTTTCTTAGATATAATGATTTCAAATCATTGGAAACACCATTTAAAATAAAAACACACAGGGGTGCCTGGGTGGCTCAGTCAGTTAAGCATCTGACTCTTGATTTCCACTTAGGTCATGATCTCAGGGTTGTGGGATCGAGCCTCACATCGGGCTCTCTGCTTGGCAGGGAGTCCATACTGGGCTTGGAGCCTGCTTAGAATTCTCACTCCCCCTCTCTCCCTCTAAAAATAAATAAATAGGGGCGCCTGGGTGGCTCAGTAGGTTGAGCTGCTGCCTTCGGCTCGGGTCATGATCTCAGGGTCCTGGGATCGAGTCCCACATGGGGCTCTCTGCTCAGCGGGGAGCTTGCTTCCGCCTCTCTCTCTGCCTGCCTCTCTGCCTACTTGTAATCTCTCTCTGTCAAATAAATAAATAAAATCTTTAAAAATAAAATAAAATAAAATAAAATAAATAAAAATATAAATAAATAAATAAACAAACAAATTAAAATAAAAACACAAACGCAGGATGGGAAACAAGTAAAAAGCATATACTAATTCAGTGAATTTGGGAAAACTCTTCAAAAGATTATTTTTAACTATGAAATATTCTTAACACACAGCCAAGTAAATATTGTTAACAGATATTCACATATACAGATTATCAACCAAGAGTAATGACTCTGTTTAAAATTTTAAACTTACAACAATTCCCGCACAAGATTCTCTGCGTTGTTAATAATCTTGGCAAAATCTGACGACCTATGGCTCATTTCTGTGGAAGGAAAGATAAATAACAAGAAAAAAAAGTTCCTGTTTAAAACCAATCACACAGAAGTAACGTTAGAAGTAGCTACACAGGGCGCCTCAGTGGCTCAGTGGGTTAAAGCCTTTGTCTTCGGCTCAGGTCATGATCCCAGGGTCCTGGGATCGAGCCCCGCATCGGGCTCTTTGTTCAGCATGGAGCCTGCTTCCTCCTCTCTCTGCCTGCCTCTCTGCCTACTTGTGATCTCTGTCTGTCAAATAAATAAATAAAATCTTAAAAAAAAAAAAGAAAAAGAAGTAGCTACACACTTTGCAAATAAGATGATAAAGGGAAAACTCAGTTATTTTGCACTCAAATTGTGGGCCAAGTCTCACTTCGTCTATGGGGAAAATCCAAACTAATTTTCAAATTGCAAACATTGGAGACTTCTAGTCACAGAATGATTTTCAAGTGGCATACTCATTGAATGAGCCATTTACTAATTCATCCTTCTGTCCCTGTGATTTCTCAACATACTTCTCACAAATATGAATCCATGTACAAGGACTGCCCCATAGAAATAAGCCACTCTGTGGCTCTCACTGCACAGAAACCCCAGCGTGGCTGGGACCAAACCCACAGGAACAAAATTTAATAGCAGTGATCCTACAGTTAACCCTATAATCTCTCCATATTGTGCATCCTTGGGAGTTACCCCCCCACAAAAAAAAAAAAAAAAAAGGAAATTAAAATTTAAAATTTTTAAAATTCAAAGGACCCCTTCCTCAATGATAAAGGAGAAACTTAATGCAATTATTAAGGTGCAAGATGTGAGCAAAGGCTTATAGACTTTTGAACTTTTACTAGGTTCATTTTCAAGTTCAGTAAAAGAGGGCTGGAGTCCTGGGATGCGTATGTTCAGCATCCTCTGATCTCGGACACTATAAATCGCAAAAGTAATCATGAAGTGGTAAACGGACAAGCAAGAACCCCTCACCAGCATGTATGCTGATTTCAAAACTGCTTCTAGGAGAACATGGGTGGCTCAGTCAGTTGAGTGTCTGCCTTCAGCTCAGGTCATGATCCTGGGGTCCTGGGATCAAGCCCCACGTCAGGCTCCCTGCTCCAGCTCAGTGGAGGGCCTGCTTCTCTCTCTCCCTCTTCTGCTGCCCCCACCCTCATGCTCTATCTCACTCAAATAATTAAATAAAACCTTTAGAAAAAAATTTTAAAAGGTTTCTATCAAACATACCAATATTTAAAAATATATTTACAAAGGCCTAAAGGAGACAGAGGTGAAAATTCAAGGCAGATGCATTTTCATCAGTTCTCTTTGGAACCTGGATATTTAGAGTCAAAAAGTGAATCTTACCAAGAACACTAATCCCAATTCCTTTGTAGTCTAATAGTTCTTTTTGGATCTCTAACAATACCTAGAAGAAATAAGAGAAAATAAAATGATTTGAATATTCAGTCCAGAGCTCTGCCTCTGGACATCAGATCAGAGAGGGATTTTCCCAAAATGAATTTACTTAGATAAAAAAATTCACCTAGATTAAAAAAAAGAAAAATCAAATAGAGAATTTTTCTTATGACAACCCTTAATGATCAAGATAAGACCATTGGGAAAACCCAGATTCCCCAGACAAGTCTGCTCCACAGTTACACTTACCACTCTCTGAAAGCAAAAGTGCAACAAAATGCATTGAGTCCTGGGTTCAGGGAACAACAAAAAGATCAATTGGGCTGAAATTAAGCAGATAAATCAATTTCCCATCTTGCCAGTCTAAGGTGCTCAATTGGGATAGGTTGGGTGTACAGAAATTAGGAAGCTTGGCCTTGAATAAGATCAGTCCAGGAATAATGACATACTGATCCCTCTTGCCAACAGAGCCATGCGGGTGATACTCCTGTCCCCAGTTTGCAGAAGAGAGAGATCAGCAGAGGCTCTGAAGGGTAGGCACCTAGCCAGTCTCTTGACCCCTCTACTAAGATGACTGCAGCCCCTCAAGCACGTTCTACCTTACAGGGACACATGGGCAGGTGGGACCCAGTATACTGGCAATCCCAAAGAGTCAGAAAACAGGGGCACGGCTCACCACCCCTTGCAAAACACAGCTGACCTGGGAGGAGCCGTTTTCTCCCCCAAAGTGCGAAGAACGCAAGTAACTACGCGATGGGGAAAAAACCAAAAAACAACACCAATCCTTTATTTATTTATTTATTTAAAAGAGTTTATTTATTTATTTGACAGAGAGAGATCACAAGTAGGCAGAGAGGCAGGCAGAGAAAGAGAGAGAGAGGGAAGCAGGCTCCCCGCTGAGCAGAGAGCCCCATGTGGGACTCGATCCCAGGACTCTGAGATCATGACCTGAGCTGAAGGCAGCGGCTTAACCCACTGAGCCACCCAGGCGCCCTATTTATTTGTTTTTAAAGAAGACAGATAGAAAGTCTTATCAGAGATGAATGCTAAAGTGTTTTTGTGAAATGACATGATATCTGGGATTGGCTTTAAAATAATCCAGGGGCGGCTGGGTGGCTCAGTCCACTAAGCATCTGCCCTAGGCTCAGGTCAAGATCTCAGGGTCTGGCTCCCTGCTCAGCAGGGAATCTGCTTCTCTCTCTCCCTCAAAAAAAAAAAAAAAAAAGAAAAAAAAAATCGAGGGGCAGATAGGGAAAAAGAGGGTGTAGATAGGTGTTGCAAGTTAAAATCCTCAGAGACGTGTGCATGGATTCCCCTGCCTACCTTTGTGTCTGGGAGAACTGCCGTAACATGCAAAGAGAGGGGGGAAGCTCTAAAAATGTACACGAAACAGGTGAGACAAGCTCTCTGTAGAAGCATCCTGCCATCAAATTTCCTTGGAAGACAGAGACTAAATCAGATGTCACAAAACAATCTAAACTGGATGGCAACTTGTCTGAAATACAACATTTAACAATAAAGAATTAGACAAAAGATTTCCTGGCAAGGGGGCGTAGTTTAAGAATTTTTCATTGTTGGGGCACCTGGCGAGCTCAGTCCGTGGAGCATGTGACTCTTGACCTTGGGGTAGTGAGTTCAAGCCCCATATTGGGTGTAGAAATTAATTAAAAATAATAATAGGGCACCTGGGTGGCTCAGTTATTTAAGCGACTGCCTTTGGTGCAGGTCATGATCCTGGCGTCCCAGGATGGAGTCCTGTATGGGTCTCCCTGCTCGGCAGGGAGTCTGCTTCTCCCTTTGACCCTCACCCCTCTCATGCTCTCGCTCTCTCTCAAATAAATACACAAAATCTTTAAAAACAATAATAATATTAAAAGCTAGCATTTTAAAAAAGTATTTGTCACTGGTTTTGCAAACTATGGGATGATTATTATTATTGATGATTATTATTATCAGCACTGGCCGATTAAACACACTTCATGAATCCTTTCTTTGGTGAACACAAACAGATAGTAAAGGCATCTTTGCACCTGTTTAAGACAGGATTTCTCTTACAGGCAGTATCCCTTGAAATGAGTTTATGATCCAAATCATTACAAAGAGTTTTAAAGACTTCTACCCAAAAAGCATGCCCCTCTAGTCCAGTGGCGTTTATTTTTTCAAACTGCAGAATGCAATCGTTCTTATGGGTCACAATACATTTTTTTAAATAGAACAGACTAGCATTGAACACAGTACAAAAAGTATGTATGTCATAGTTATTTAGGCTAAATATTTCACAAGGCTTTAATTATACATACACTTCGTCATTTTGTAAAATATATTTCTCATTGTGGTCTCGGTCAGCAATAAAGTTTGAAAAGCTTCTCTAATCCTTACAATCAAATCAAATCAAAACTCATAAAAAGCAACATCTGCCACGTCCTCCCACCCCTTCACCCCTCAGAGAAGGCATCTGAGGAGAAAAATCCTCCCAAGAAAGTAAGAAATAACTGTCAACTTCCATTATAAGAAAGGCATAAGAAATTGCACAGAGAGGGACACCTAGCTGGCTAAGTTGAGATTCTTGATCCCCAGGTCCTGAGTTCGAGCCCCACAGGGGAGAGAGTACTTTTAAAGGAAAAAAAAAAAAAAAGAAATTGCACAGGGAACAAATACTCAGAAGGCTCCAAACCACGGAGACAAGACAAAGTTGAGGAGGGTACAAAAATCACTTGCACAGCTCTAAGCAGGGAAGGAATTTCGCCTAAAACAGGCTGCAGTAAGTGGGAAAAACCAAGCCTTGCTCTTTCCACTACTATGAGCTCTGCCCCTAGGAAAGCACGAAGTCCTTTCCCTTCTAAAATTGTTAAGATTCTCTGTTCTTACAACACAGAAGAGGCTCTATCCCAGGGAGATTTCTACTCTGTTCAACAATAGATAATTGTAAAGCACTTGGCTAAGCCCCATGTTGCTACAACATAGTATCAGAGTCAATGTGGTTAGAAAAATGAAAATATAACAACAGAGATAGCAGCTTGTCAATCAAGGCACACCACAAACTGCCTTCTTCACAGTTGGTGGGGGCGGGGGCGGACTGAAGATGATGTGGGAAGGAGAATGGGCGTTTGGGGGGAGGAGCCGAAACCTGGCGAGGGGCCTAGGGAGGCAGGGAGTGAGTTCCACTTGCACTTGAAAAGTCTGGTTGTGGCCCCGGGGAGAATTTAATCATTCCATTTCCTCCGAAACAAAGTGAAGCAAACTGGGCTGGCCGCCCACTGCCTACCAGAATTTGAATACTCGAACGCCTTTAGGAGTCAAGCCAGTTAAAATTTAAAATAATAATAATAAAAAAAAATTAAAAGCACGACTGAAAAAGGCGGGGGAAGGGAAGGTTCTCTTGGGAAACAAGGAAGGAAAGCCGG
This sequence comes from Mustela erminea, assembly GCF_009829155.1. Classification (NCBI taxonomy): domain Eukaryota; kingdom Metazoa; phylum Chordata; class Mammalia; order Carnivora; family Mustelidae; genus Mustela; species Mustela erminea. The sequence continues at coordinate 74,998,761 of NC_045625.1, forward strand.
GACTGAAGGCTTTCAAATTTACATTTCTGAAAAGCAATGTTCCCAAGTGCTGGCTAAACCAAACACTCCTTACAAGAGGTCAGGCGCGGGACTCCAGTCTGCAATCCCCTCCAGTTTAACGCGCGATCCCCATTCACCATTCACTCAGTGTCCATTCACGGATCCACTCAATACTGCCTGGCTCGCAGCAGTGCCCTGCAAGGCGAACCCAGCGATGAGAGCTTTTTGCTTTGCGCCGCGCCCGGGCCCAGGACCGGAGAAGGCAGACCCGGAGTCTGCAGGTGCGCTGCGCCGGTGAGTCACGTCGTGCAAGCCGCTCGCCGGCAGTCGGCGCCAGGGGCAGCTGCACAGTCCTGTTGCCCAGTTTCCTTCTCCCAAGCGCATTCTTCCAGAAACCCACTTGCGAGGGGTCCCGAACTGGGCGTGCACGCTGGCGCAGAGGGTTCGGAGGGCTCCGACCGGGGAGAGGGGATCCTAAGACCCCGTGCAAAGATGCACAGCCACCCGAGCACGGGCTCCCGCTCGGACCCCACTCCCGGCGCGCGCCCGTGGGGACTTACCGAGCGCGGTAGCTTGGCAGGCCCGGGCCCGAAGTTGACCACCTGCGTCGGGGCGCTCATGGTGCGGCAGCGTAGGCGACAAGGACAACGGAGAGAAGCGTGCGCGGCGCGGGTCTGCTGCGGGCGCAGACCATCTGTCTTCTCCCAGCGCCCTGCGGCGCCACCATTGGCCCGCGCAGGAGCAGGCCCTGCGCTAATTGGTTCGCGCTACGGGGCTCGCATCCCCATTGGTCGTGCTCAACAGCCAAGGCCCAGGAGCAGTTGCTCCTCCTCTCGTGTACTGTTTCAACTCTTTTCTGATGAATGCAAGGCGCGCGGGAGATTGCGCCAGCCTTGGGACTCCGCAGAGTGCCCGCCCTAGCATCGTGGGCGGCGGGAAAAGGCTGCCCCTGCTAACGTGAGTTAGTGCCTCTGCATCCTGGATCAAGTCTGTTTCCGCCCTCCAACCTTGACCCCAGCCCCTCTCTCTCGGTCGCACCGGAAGATGTGGAGGAAATCGCTCCCCAATCCAACCACCTCTCCTTCACCAACCCCTGGGTTCTGATGCATATTTCAGAGCCAGCAGTTATTAATTCACCAAGCTTTTCTGAGCTCCCCCGCGGACCCCAGATACTCCAGTGGAGAGGCAGGGCTCCCAAGAAAGGAACTGGCGTGTGAAGGATGGGCCGGGAGTGGTGGGTGGGGAATGAGGTTCTCCGCACGTGCCCGGCGGCCAGGAGTTCCAGCAGGATGAAAGGATGGAAGCAGCCAAGGACTCTGGGAGGGGCACTAGCCCCGGACACCTGGATTGCACCCCCCCTTCCCCTTCCCGGGAGTCCTTGTAGGTTGCTGATTCTCCCTTTACTCCTATGAAAAGAGCGAGCTAGAATTAGACTTTAGCTCTCAGTTTGCGCCACCGCCGACAAGCTGTGAGTTTAGAAATGTGAGAGGTATTAACTGCAATGCAATATCCCTAGGGAATCGGCGCAAGCCTGGGGAGAGGCCCAGAGCCAGGCCGGGCGCAGGGCCAGAGCTGCTCAAACTTTTACACAGATGCATCCCTCTCAAAAGAACCCCCATGGGGTTCTGAAACCAAGAGGCCCCCTTCCCTATAGGAAAGACATTTCTTTGAAGTCTGGAATTTCATCATTTTTTAAACTACAAAGTTTGCTTTCTACTGCATCATGTAACCTAGTTTCTTTGAACATAAAAATATTGTACCAAATCTTTGAGCAAAATTGATGCTCCAGGAATATAAGCAGTGCCCATCCTGGGACTTTCTTAACACCCTCCACAGCGTCAATTATCCCAGTGTGAAAAGGCTTGTAAGCTAGCAGGGTTTGGGGCTTTTGCTTGTTTTTTTGTGGTATGTGGGTCGGATAGGGCAGGGGGCAGAGGTTCTGCTTTGGATTTGTGAGTTGGAGGGCAAAGTTTCTAGAAGAAGCTGAAGTGAACAAGGTCACTGCTTTCCATAGCACCTTGTTTAAAAACTGCAAAATTGAGCAGAGGATATGAATCTCAGTCCATAAACTAAGATTGCAAGAATCGTCACTTATACATTATTTTATATCATGACTTATCTGTAGACCCTTAGCAGCTAGTCCCCTGGGGAAGTGGGGGAGCTGGCCTTCCTCCTTCCTGGAGTCCCCAAGCACGGGGATATACATGGTCCTAAGGTTTGGGATGGAGGGGAAAGCAGGCATCCATTTAGTCCTCCAGCCCCAGAAAATATGGCTGTGTTGCGTCCGCCATCCAGGTTTATATGGCGGATTCAGCCAATTAGCTCTCTACCACTCCCGTGTCTCACAAGGTGATGAAATGTGGATGTTTTTGAGTTTGTGAGTGAAGAACGAATTCTTGAGAGCTTTTTGGGTCCAAAAAGGTGATTGTCTTATAGCACAGAGACAGAACCCATGGGTAGAAAGAGTTATACCAGGATTATGAGGAGATTATATATACATATATATATATAATTTATCTATCTATATATATTATATATAATACACACACACACGTTTTAATGAGTGGGGTTTAGGGATAGTGTATGTCTCCAAGGAATGTGGAAACAAGGCTTTCTGGTCCTTGAGGGGCTCAGTGCCATTAAGATAAGGTTATTTTTAGTCTTTCATAAAACGTAAACATTAAGGCACCCAGGCAGCCGTGAGTTCCTTGAGGAAGGTCAGGCTCTGCATGTCTCAGGTATCCATCCGTGGGCTGTCCCCTCAGTGGACTGTCCGCGATTAGGAGATTTAGTTCAGGCTGGATTTCTCTTGCCTTTGTTTCCCTCATCAAAGGGACACAGGAAATTTGGGTGGGGGGTTGGGGCGGGTGTCATCTCACCAGCCACCACCTGTCACGTTCAGTCATTCCACCTAGGGCCTTACAGTTTCTGAGATGATATTACAGGGAAGTGAGGCACACAGACCCTCAACTCAGGGACGTCGTTGTGAGTGTGCTTGCTACAAAGGCGCACACACAACTTCTGTCTTTCCACAATGTCAGATTTATTCAACCATAAAGCAAAGTTAAATCACAATTAGAAGGTGGGTTCAGGATTCCAAACTCAGTGACAGTTCACCGTGTGATTCAATTGGCTTCTTACACAGTGCACAGAGTAGGACAGAAGACAAACCACGCAACAAACAGGATAACAGAAGGGAGCAGGAAGTTAATGAACCAAATGCGAAGTCAGTCTGTGGGTGTGAAGCTGAGATAAGGCCACAGCCTGGTCCAGGTCAATTCTTGGCACTTACTGCTTCTGATGTTCAAGCAGGGAAGGCTTCCAGTTCTGTTCGGAGATCAATCAGGCAGAGCCTTTGGCAACAACTGCCTTTTTTAAGTGGTCAGACATAGAGGTGTCAAGTCTGAAGATTCTGACAGTTTACTCCCAAATCCTCCCCTTTTCAAAGGGATTTAATCAGTTTTGGGTCTCTGCAGACCTCCTCTGGTCCTGCTGCTTCTCAGTTCTGGGGTGTCAGCTGACATTGGTCTCGGTGATATCTCCTAGCTGTAGTACCTTAACTTAACTGTCTGCGTCTTTGCTAAACATGGGTCCTTGCTTGACACAGGCTCCTGCTTGACGTGAGAGACTCTGTTTTGCCCTCTACAGACTTGTAGACCTCTGCCTCAATGTCTCTCTTCCGCCCAGCACAAGGGAGCCTCTTTTTCATCCTAGAGAGAATCCACTTCTTTCTGTTTCTTCCTCACACTCTGTGCACAAATACCTTTGGTAACTGGTTCTAAGTCTCTCCTGCTGATTTTTCAATACAGATGTACAAGGACAGCCCGGGGAATTCCTGCATTTCAGGAAGGTCCCTATTCCCTTTTAGTGGCCTGTGTTGAGTAGGTAAAAAGAAGCTTCTTTATGAAAGACATGTGTTGTAAATGTTAATTTCCAGAAGAGTTTTTATTGGGCCCTTATTATACACACGTGAAAATGCTGCTGTTTCCAGTCAGATTGGCCGTTCCATTTCCAGAGGCATGAGGAGAGAAGGCAACTGAAGAGAGAAGAATCCCATTTGGAATGAGGTGAGATTATTTCTGTTGCCCTTTTTGTAGCTGGAGCTGAAGATCCTTCTTCTGTATCATTCATTATTCCCAGAGGAAATGAGAGATGGACAAGGGAGTCATTGTAGTTTAAGTAGCAAAAAAGAAACAAAAAGTCAAAGTCCTATAACATTCTTCATTCTGACCCCAAAAGACAGAAAAAGTTACTCATCCTACTCATTTTGCTTACCTCAGTTTATTTTTGTCCCCTACTTTGCTTCATTTTTAAAAAATTGAGATAAAATATACGTAACATGAAATTTACCATTTTAACCATTTTTTAGATATATTTCTTTTTTTTTAAGATTTTATTTTTTTCTTTGACAGACAGAGATCACAAGTGGGCAGAGAGGCAGGCAGAGAGAGAGGAAGGGAAGCAGTCTCCCTGTTGAGCAGAGAGCCCGATATGGGGCTCGATCCTAGGACCCTGAGATCATGACCTGAGCCGAAGGCAGAGGCTTTAACCCACTGAGCCACCCAGGCGCCCCCCCATTTTAACCATTTTTAAGGGTAGTTCAGTGGCATGAGTACATCCAGTGTTGGGCAACCATCACCACCCTCCACCGCCAGACTTTTTCATTTTCCCCACTGAAACTCTGACTATACCTATTGAACAGTAGGTCCCCACTCCTCTTCCCCCAACCCCTATAAACCACCATTCTGCTTTCTGTCCCTATGCACTCAATGGCTCCGAGTATCTCCTGTAAGTGGAACATACAGAACTTGTCTTCTGTGACTGGCTTATGTCACTTAGCACAATGTCCTCAAGGTGCATCCATTTTTTGAGCAGGGAGCCCAAAGTGGGGCTTTATCCCAAGATCCCAGGATCATGACCTGAGCCAAAGGCAGATGCTTAACTGACTGAGCCACTCAGGTGTCCTCTGTCCTCTGTTTTTATATGATCAGTATAGAGAGCATTCTACTGCAAGCTTTGCACAAGTAAAAGCTCTAAGGGAATCATTTTAAGAGAAATATTCTCTGTGGACCAGTGGGCAAAATTACACAGGGGACTGCACACCGCTTGTATCTTCGACAGCCTGAAAAGATTCTGGTATGGTAAAGGCATTAGGATTTTTTTTTTTTAACCTGAGAATGTACTTATTTCAGTACTGTTTTTTAAGGAAAGGAGCAAAACTGCTTGCCACCATCCATCTGGTGTGTAGACATGGTGTTCGCCACACCCAGCCGGACTCACAGGTGCATTTTTGGATCAGCATTCTTCACCTGGGCTACCTCACGCCAGGGTTTCACAGAGGCATGAAAATGGCTGCAGAGCACTTGTTTAATCACCTGTCCGGGTCTATATGTGTCAGAGTGCCTGGGCGGCTCGGTGGATTAAGTGTCTGCCTTCCGCTCAGGTCGTGATCTCAGGGACCCAGGATCAAGCCCTGAATTGGGCTCCCTGTTCAGCGGGAAGCCTGCTTCTCCCTCTGCCACTCCCCCTGCTTGTGCGCTGTTGATCTCTCTCTCTTTCTCTCACTGTATCAAATAAATTAAAAAAAAAAAAAAAACCAAAGTCTACGTGTACCTATTATAGAAATCATCAAGTCTCAGAATGACTACTGTAGTGTTAGTGATGTGGTGGTGATTTTATTTTTTCCTTTTATTTATTTACTTGTTTTTAGGATTTTATTTTTAAGTAATCTCTACATCCAGCGTAGGGCTCAAACTCACGACCCCGAGATCAAGAGTCATGCACTCTACCCACTGAGCCAGGTGGGTGCCTCTCCTTTTATTTTCTTTCTGGGGACCAGAGCAAATACCAGACAAAGGAAAGCCAGGGTAAATGGGGACAGAGCCCGTGGAGGACTCAGAACTTCCCGTTCCTGCTCCTTCTTTTTCTCATCCCCCAAACTAAATCCCAACTCCAACACACACTGCTTCAGAAACAGACGGTGGTTTTACCTAACTGATTGACTACCTTACGTTTGGTACAGAAAGGCAGCGAAGATTAATAAAAAATAGCAAGGATTCAGAGCTGCAAATGAGAGCCATTTCTGCAATCCTAGAGATGAAATGGAGGAAAGGCAGGCTGGAGGGCAGTGACTGAGAAGCATGGGGAGACGAGCTCAATACATCATGATTTATGCACGTGCTGAACTGCTGTACCGCTATTACAGGTGATGCATGCGAAGACCTTTATTATTTTTTTTAAGATTTATTTACTAAAGACAGAGGGAGAACATGAGCAGGAGAGTCAGGGGGAGAACATGAGCAGGAGAGCCAGAAGGAGAAAGAATCTAGCAGACTCCCTGCTGAGCGTGGAGCCAGACACAGGATTCGATCCCAGGACCTTGGAATCAGGACCTGAGCCAAATCAAGAGTCAAACTCTCAACGGAAAGAACCATCTAGGCACCCTCCTACGAAGACTTTTAATGACATAGGAATATACTCAGTATGAAAAAATCAAATGAAAACAAAAGCCACTTTCCATCACTGCAACCATGAACCAGCTCCATTCTGCAAACATAACAAGGATTTAGCCACTTAAATTAAAAGGGTCCCCTCGTTGGGGTCACAGTTCCTACTCACAACTTGGGCAAAAATTTATAGTCCCAAACCAGAACATTAACAAATGCATTCATTCAGTCCCATTTATTCATTCCACAAATACTGCATTCCTACCATGTACCTCAAAGACTGCAGGCATGGTCCTTGCCCTCCCACAGCGTCTGCGGTTTGATACGTTTATAGAGAATCTTTTCCTATTTTGCAGATGTCATCAGCTCAGTGAGGCCTGCCATGATCACCTTGATAATATCAAAACCTCGCCCTCAACACCTGGGGCTCCTGATTACTCTTACCCTGCTAACATTTCTCTTTTTTCCAAAGCATGAATCATCTTGCCCATGCAATAGAATTCATCCACTTATTATTTATTCATGTGTATGAAGGGAAGGAGAAATTCTTCTCTGTCCTTCAGGATCTTCCAGCTGGACTAAGAATTAAATTGACATGAGACCCATTCCCAGGAGGAAAAAGCAGAGTTTTATTACATGCTCATGGAGGTTCAGTAATGAAATGGGGACCCAAGAAATGACCAAAGCAGGCAGATTTCATACTTCTTAGACAAAGAGACAATAAACCTGTGAGAAATTGACAAGACAAAGAGAAGTTAACTGGGAGCTTCACTTACAAAGGAATTCTCAGCTGAGTTTGGGCTAGGGTAGCAAATTAGATTAGTAAAAAGTAACAAAGGTTGTTCATTCAGGCTTCTCTGCTCTAAATTTTCCATCTCTCGTGAAAAGGATGTCTCTTTACGGCCTGGTAGGGGAGGGGACTTTTCAGAGGAGAGTGTTATTTCCTGCTTTCAGGGGGATGGGGGAGGGGCTGAGTGTCCTTCTTGCGCAAGAAAATTTTATTTTTAATAATCAATATGCCAAAGTGGAACATTTCAGGGAAGCCTGTCCTTGGCCCCTCCACCTATACCCTGTGTGGTAGAATTCAGAGTCTGTGGATTTGCTGGTACACCTAGATGAATGTCTAGTCCAGGGTAAGCTCACAAGGATCTGTTGACTGAGAAAGACTGAGATTATAAATACTAGATCTGGACACCTGGGTGGCTCCCAGGCGCCAGGCGTGGTAGTTGGTTAAACAACTACCTTCGGCTCAGATCACGATCCCGGAGTCTCAGGATCGAATCCCGCATTGGGCTCCCAGCTCCACGGGGAGTCTGCTTCTCCCTCTGACCTCCTCTCCTCTCACGCTCTCTCTCACACTCTGTCTCTCAAATAGATAAATAAAAATCTTTTAATTAATAAATAAATACTAGATCTACTATGATAATTTTCCTAAACCAAAGAGGTCGGTCCCAAGGTTGAACTCTCTTCCTCTAGGGACAGAAAGCTGCTTGCCTTTATTTTTTTTTTAAGGTTTATTTATTTATTTGAGAGACAGACAGAGCCCGTGCCCAGGCGTGCAAGCATGGGGGAGGGGCAGAAGGAGCAGGAGAATCTCAAGCAGACTCCCCCTGAGAGCGGAGCCTGATGAGAGACTCGATCTCATGACCCTGAGATCATGACCTGAGCTGAAATCAAGAGTCAGACACTCGAATGACTGAACCACACAGGTGCCTTGCTGCTTGCCTTTAGTAATAAATGATTCCCCACCCCATTCTGCAAGGTTTCAGAGGAGGGTACACCACACCTTCCCTCACCATCCTATTTAATCTCTTAGCAAGTCTATTAAACCTCAGAACTTTTCTCCACCCCATCACTTCTCTCTGTCTCTGCTTGCCTAGCCAAGGTCCCATGGTCTCTCTCTTCCCAGACTCCTAGACCTGGCCCCCTTGCTTTCACTTTGCCCTCTTAGAATCCATTCTTCAAACAGAGCAACAGTTTAAAAAACACACAGAAAAAAACACACATGAAGTAGATGTTATAACTGCGCTGCTTAAAGCCTTTAACATTGGGCCATTACCTTTAGAAAAAGACCCAAATTCCTAACAGGCCCACAAGATAATACCTGGCCTGGCCCTTGGTCCCCCTCTTGGCTCCTTTTTACTCCATCAGTCCTGGAAGCCTCTCAAGCTCTTTCCCTTCCTAGCATTCTCTGGCCTCCCCAAGGCGGGCTCTGCCCATCCCACAGTTCACACCACCTCCCACGTCTTGCCTGGTTACCTCAGCCACAGTAGCCCCAGCAGACCCTTCGGCCCCTTACCATATTTCCTACGTTATTTCTCTCAGAACTTGCCAGTCTCTGAAATACTCGTATACTTAGTCACTGTCCACCCTCTCACTAGAACACACGTGCTCTGAGAACTGAGACCACACCTGCCCTATTCACACCGTCCCCCCAGCATCAGCACCATACGCGCTTGGTAATACTTTTTGAGCAAATGTCCAGGGCAGGAAGAAGGAATTAACAAGGCTGACAGTCTTTGTTGCTAGGAAAAAGAACTTGCATCTCCTAATGCTCCAGAATTTTCTATAGTGAATATTAAAAACAATAATCATTTTTTAAAAGTCGGTTATTTTTAGGGGTATCTGGATGGCTCAGTTAGTTAAGCATCTGCCTTTGGCTCAGGTCATGATCTCAGGGTCCTGGGATCAAGTCCTACATCGGGGGGGGCGGTCCTTGCTCAGCGGGGAGTCTGCTTTGGCCTCTGCCCCTCCCCCCACCCCTCCCGAATGCTCATGTGTACGCTCTCTCTCTCTCAAATAGATAAGTTAATTTTTTTTTAAGTTGATTATTTTTAAAGAGTAGGTGGGGACAGGCATTCGACCCTGAGAAAGTCTGGTGATCCTGGCCTACCACTTTGCCACATGGGGACTGCTGGGGCCCATCCTGCCCAGGCATGTGCTGAGACTGGAAGGCTTCCTTCTGCATCGAGTATGAACACGTCGCCGTGCAATTAGAATTCTAGGCACATGTTTTCACTGGTAAGGGAGGCTGCAAGGGGGACTCAGCAAACCTCTCACTGGCACTGGACCTGTCCGCACTACCCTGACCTGGTGCAACCCCCAGAGTTCACGGCAGCCCTCGGTGAGTTGCAGGTTGTGGAAGCGATGCATTTTGTCAGGGAAGAAGGGGTCGATAGAGGAGCAGGGGGCAGGGGGTGGAGACAGAGTGCCTGCAGAGCCGCAAGGAATCTTGGAACGTCCTCTCGAATCATCCACCTACACATTCTCAGAGCCGGCCTCTCCCAGCATTGTCCTGGGGCAGCAGGAAGGAAAATGACTTCCCCCTATAATCCCATGAAGTCCCTCCCCTTTGACTGCCTGAGGATTGGAGTGGAAGTTTACAGAACTGAGGAAGCGGATGAAAGATTGAAGACTTTTTCATTGATAACCATCTTTATATTGATGATGTCGGTCCTGGCAACCCTGTAACTCATATCGCCAAAAATCCTCAGGTTACACGGGATGACCTGGTGCCAGGCTGGCCCCGAGTCTCAAATCTCTAAGCATGACTAAACTTCCTTGCATTACTAACCAGGTAGACTGACCCTTTGGAACTCAGGGGTCGCAGGAAACTGTCTGCACTCTAAATGCCAAGGTTACAGATGGAAGAAAATGACCAAGTGTGCTTCTGAAGAATAAAATGAAAAGCACCTGTCCTCTTTCAAACACCAAGGGATGCTTCTCAGGTATGAAACTGAACTACTTCTGGTGTGTCTTACATCTGTCCTGGACTGTTTACAGCATTCACATGGTAGATCTCAGGCATTTACTGCAACTCCTCCAGCTTCTGATGAGGAAAAGGGATGGTTAGGGCTGGTCCTGCCCTCTGTGGCTCCACGGCTGCTACCTCTTGCTGAGGACTAACACCTGGTCCCACCTGGCAGAAGGAGAACGGAAACCCAGATCAAGGATTTGTCTAGGGTCACCAAGAGTCTGGTCAATCAACCCAAGAAGATAACAGACCATTGTGTTCTGAGTCCCCAGAACATACCCTTTGTCTTATACACACTTCCTTGCTTTCAAAAATGACTTCAGGGGGCACCTGGGTGGCTCAGTTGGTGAAATGTCTGACTTCAGTTCGGGTCATGATCTCAGGGTCCTGGGATCGAGCCTCACTTTGGGCTCCCTGTTCAGCAGGGAGTCTGCTTCTCCCTCTGCCTCTGCCTGCTGCTGCTCCTGTTTGTGCACTCTCTCCCTCTCTCGCAAATAAAGAAAAACTTCAAAAATACTGGGTGATGGACATTGGGGAGGGTATGTGTTCTAACGAGCACTGGGTATTACAGAAGACTGATGAATCTTGATTCTTGAATCTGATGTACTCTTGAAAGAATACATTATACGATAATAGTAAATTTTAAAAAATTAAAATTAAAAATAAATAAATAAAGATCACTTCGAGGTGTCAGCAAGATTATTTAAATTCTCCCACAAGCTCAGAAAATACAAACTGAACCCTGGGCGATCTGAGATCTAGAAAGGAAAGGGCATAGGCTGGGGAGGGAGTTGCATTTGCCCCACTTAGCCCCACCTCCGCTCCTCCAGGAAAATGCTGCGACCTCTCCAAAGTGTAGGCAAGAACTTCATATGAGTGTTCCCGTGCCTTTTGACAGGCATTGCTCCCCTGTTCTGCCAGCCCCGGAACTGGTCCAAGGTATCCCCAACAGCCTTGGTTACCCTTCCCCCATTTTTTTCTGTAGATCTGTGGTCCCTTTCCATCCCAAGCTCATTATCAGCTGATTTCATCCACTTACCAGCAAGTTAGCTGCTGCTGTTAGGCTGGTCTTCAGTCCTTCTGGAATTGCGAGTATAGAAGCAGGGTGGCAGAGGGTGACTCCGAGGAGAAGCACCGGTGATCTAAATGTAGAGACGTTTGTATTAGAAACCCAGTGGTTGGAAGAGTCCCTCTTCTTCCCTACTTTTTGAACTCGGTGCATTTATACACAGTCTTGGTCCTCAGGGAAATATCTGGCACTTTGCCTTTGTCTTCTTGGATCTCTGTACCTAGGAAAAATGTTAACAGCATGTGTAATTTTCCCGAGGCATATTTAAACATGATTGCTTTTAAAATGTTCAAATATGGGTGCCTGAGTGGCTTAGTCAGTTGAGCATCTGCCTTACGCTCAGGTCAGGATCCCAGGATTCTGGGATTGAGCCCCATGTTGGGCTCCCTGCCCAGTAAGGAGCCTGCTTCTCCCTCTGCCCCACCCCTGCTCATGTTCTCTCTGTTTCTCTCAAATAAAAAAATAAAATATTTTTTAAAATAAAAATAAAGTGTTCAAACATTATAGAAATTCAGAGCATAGGCAGAGAATGTCCAACTTTGAGACACTTTTACTTTAGGTACTGAGTCTATTTTTTGAATTGATAATACATTCACATGGTTCAAAAATCAAACATATAAAAGATGTACAGTGAACATTTCCTCATCCTCCACCCAGCTAGCTCCTATCTCAACTCCACTAGTAGATACCTTTGTCATTTCCTTTTGTGTCTTTTCAAGTTTCTTCAGCAAATACAAGCAAATATAAATATATAATTATTCCCTTTCTCCCTATTACACATAAGGTAACATAAGCACTGTTTTACATCTTGCTTTTTTATTGTACATAATAGATACCAAGCAAATTTTGATTAAGAATGTAAAAAAAAAACAAACAGAAATAAAAGCCCTATGAATATATGTGCACATGCATACACACGGGTCTGTGTGTGTGCCTGGGGCATGCACACGTGCGTGCGTGCGCGCGCGCGCATACACACACACACACACAAACACACACACTCTTGTTCTCCTTTTCTTTCTTTCTTTTGTATAACTAAGCAAGATAAACGAATTAAGCTGATGATTGTTCAATCTACTCCTCTCCATGGGCCAGAGGAAGAAATATACCAGGGATAAGATCTGACGAGAAGATTCTGTTTGATGGGTTGTAGCAGAAGGTGGGAGTAGGTGAGCCCATGGAGGGGCCAGAACTGCTCAAGTTCCTGTCTTGCTTGCTCAGAAGAAACTGTGAGATCAGCTACTTTAGGGACAACCAAATTTGTAGCTGTCTCTCTACTTGGAACCATTCCACCCTTTGATTCTTTCTATCACCAGGAAAGGAAAATGAGAGTACACCAAGAGAGAGAAACTAGAGAATGGGCTTCTTCTTCTCTATTCTTTACTAAATACAATGTCAATATAAATACAGACCTCCCCCATCTGTCTGAGAATAAGACGTCCCCACAGTCCAGGTAGCTTCAGGCCCGGAACTGGTGGAGCTCACTCCTTAGCAGGCAGCCAACAAAGGCTTTTTGCTATGAAGTTCAGCCAACTCTCTGAAAGCAGAATTATTGTAAGGAATCCTCTGACCCATTTTTAAATTTCTCCCAGCACAAACAAAAACTGAAAGTTAATGGGTCAACCAATGATAATCTTTAACTTCTTGAGCGCGCGCGCACACACACACACACACATGCTTCAAAGGAACAAGCAAGCATATTTTTCAGAGGGACATATCCTATTCAAGAGACACGACACTACTCCCCTTCCTCACAACACAGATGAGATATTTCCTGAAAAAAACAGAGAAATCCCAAAGTGTTTTGTTTAAGAACAACAATCCCAGGCTGTTGAGAGGCTCTTACATAGTTAGGTTGGGGGAAATCACACCTACACCGGGAGTTTTTCCAAGCCTTCCAAAGTAGCAACTCCAACCACTGCCCAAACAGCAGAACTCAACTCTGTCTGCATATCCCCTGCATTTTCAGCCACTTCTGTCCTGCAAGAAAACATCAGCCCGTGCATAGTAGCATTGAGCCTCAGGAGCAGAAAATGCCAAGGACAGTTGGTGATTCTTCTTTCTTCTGCCTTCTTTTTATGCCCTATAATGTCAATAACAGGTATCCTCTCTTTATTAAATATCTGATATTTCAGCTGGGGAGATACAGGGTGCACCATCTCTTCGTGTCTTACTCCCTCTAGCCAACACAGGAAGGACTAACGTTTAAACCCTGTTAAAATGAGCAAGACTTGGGATGCCTGGGTGGCTCAGTGGGTTAAGCCGCTGCCTTCGGCTCAGGTTATGATCCCAGGGTCCTGCGAGATTGAGTCCCACATCGGGCTCCTTGCTCGACAGGGAGCTTGCTTCTCTCTCCGCCTCTGCTTGCCTCTCTGCCTGCTTGTGTGCTCTCTCTCTCTCCTTCTTGCTGAAAAATAAATAAATAAAATCTTTTTTAAAAATGAGCAAGACTTAGGCAAAGAGTTAAAGGCAGAGTTGGGGTCAAAACCAAGAGAAGACTCAGTAGCATAAATCAAACTGACATTTCGATAGTTGAAAGAATATAAGCTGAAATGCCCTTTGGATGGTATTGTCTAGCTCCCTCGTTTTATGGAATTCTAGAATATAAATCATTTAGATGGTGCAGTTAATGATGGAGCAGAAGGCAGAGTCCAGTGTTCAAGCCTACTTCCTGCGACTCCCTGTTTTCTCAGGAAGGGAAGTCAGTAGCCTAATGTTGCACTGATTTATCTTCAAGGGACTCTCCTTGTCCTGTGGTGCTGGGTGTCCCATGCAGATATGCGCTGGGCTGCATCCCTGGACTCTTTCCACTGAAAATGACAGAAACTCAACTCTGACCAACTCAGGCAGAGGAGAAATGAATCCATTCATGGAACTGGGAGCCAAACCTCAAGGCGGTGGGCAAGGGTGAGGCTTTGCTTCAAGGACAACCTGGACAAAACCCCCACGCACTGTAAGCTGTGATTTTGCACATGTTTTTGTCCCCCATTTTTGTTTTTCTTTTCACACCATTTTGTTCTCTCAGACTGGCTTTCTCCTCAGGCCTGAAACCATGGCCAGGGACTGTCCCGTCTTTGCCATGAGAGAAGGGACTGTCTTCCCTTGCTTCTAGTTCAAAATCACCTTGAAAGGACTCTGGGGCCTTTGGGTCACACACCTACTCCTGCACCCAGGGGTGTGGAGCAGTAGGACTGGCAGCACCCCAATACTGAAGTGAGGTAGGATCAGCTTAATCCCACAGTGGGATAGTCTTCACAGAGGAAAGGCAGAGGGCTGAGAAAGCGAACACTATATATCCCCTCTCCTTCCCCTCCTTTGCATAGTTTGGCTTGATGACCTCATTCAAATTCTGTCAATAATCAGAACTCTTAGCTGTTTTGCTGATGTACACTGTCTGTCAGACATTCCAGTTCATCACCCATGCGGGTAAGACTACTCAGTATGAGGTATTGGCCCAGTGGAAAACCAAGTTTCAACAGAAAATCAATGATTAACATTTTTATCCTGAACCAAAGTGCTAGGTGACATTACAAAAGAAAGACATTTTTATTTTAAAATCACTAAATCCTTATTGCTGCAAATTGCACATGACCTTAAATGAACTCAGAAGATCATATATCATTGGGAAATACTGATCGTGTAAGAACACTGTATCCTAGGGCTTCAGCAAAAAAAGAAAAAAAAAAAAATAAAGACTGTCTCTCTTGCCCTTCCTGTCCTGGCATCTCAGATTGAACTTCTGAGATTTATTAATTTCATTCTTCTCGGCTTAGACAACTCGGAGAGTTGACACCTCTTTCTTTTACTGGTTAAAAAAAAAAAATACAGAATTGTTTCTTCTGCAAAAATTCCAATGACTCTTCAGTTTCATTTATGATTTTCTTTACCACAGACATTTTTCAGCCACAGGATTCCAGAGCTTTCCAGCATCTCACTGGTCTCAAATTATATGAAGGCTGGCGGCAGCAGCAGTGGACACTCAGGGCTCCTTTCTTCATAGGAGTGGAGGCGTTCTGCGCGGACACTGCCCACTGGCCACAATTGATGGCTTCGAGAGTGAGCCCCCGATGCAAGGGGCGTTCATCACAATCTCCCCCAGGATTTAAAAAAAATTGTGGTAAAATACAAATAACCAAAAACTCTACCATCTTACTCATTTTTATATGGACAGTTCAGTAGTATTAAGTACATTCATACTGTTGTGCAACTAACCACCAGAAGGCATCCAGCTTGCAAAACTGCAACTCTTTACCCCGTTAAACAACTTCCCCTCCTCCCAGCTCTGGCTGCTGTCATTCTACTTCCTGTCTCTGTGCATGTGACTACTCTCTTGTACATCGCATAAGAAAAAAACCAGTATTGGGGCGCCTGGGTGGCTCAGTGGGTTAAGGCCTCTGCCTTCGGCTCAGGTCATGATCCCAGGGTCCTGGGATCAAGCCCCAAGTCGGGCTCTGCTCAGTGGGGAGCCTGCTTCCTCCTCTTTTTCTGCCTGCCTCTCTGCCTACTTGTGATCTCTGTCAAATAAATAAATAAAGTCTTACAAAAAAAAAAAGAAAAAAAAAACAGTATTTACTCCCATAGGACTATCATGCTCACCACACTTCTGACATGGGAGGGGTGAGTGCTTTTCCCCACCAAGCAATTCTGCTACACCAGCTGAGGATCCTGCAATTTAACTTGCTTCTGACCTCTCTGCCTCATGTTAGCGTCAGATCCCACAGGGCAAGGGCTCAGTCCCTCAAGACTTTTAATGCCAACAGCAAGGAGTAGGTCCCCAGTTTACCCACGTCTTCTGTCTGACTTGGCTACAGCTAGAGGTTTGCATGACCGCCCCCACTGGATTCAATTGTTTACTGCAACAGCTCATAGAACTCAGGGACACTTACTTCTATCTACCAGGATATAACAAAGGATATGGAAGAACAGCCACATTAAAAAAATACATAGGGCAAGGTCTGGGAGAGTTCTAAGGGCAGGAGATCCTGTCCCCTGTATGGCCCACAACACCCTCCTGGTACATGGATGTGTTCATCGACCTGGAAGTTCTCAGAAGCCTATACTACTGGAACTTATTTTGAGGTTTTCTCACGTAGGCATGATCAATTATTAACTCCATTTCCAGCCCCTCTCTTCTCTTTAGAGAAGGAGGAGCCGAGCTGAAAACTCCAAGCTACTAATTATGTCTTGTTTCTTTGGTGACCAGCCCCCAACCAGGAGCCATCTGGAAGCCCACCCAGAGTCACCTCATCAGAACAAGAGATGCTTCTAGTGCTCTTATCACTTAGAAAATCACAAGGGTTTTAGGAGCCCGATGCCAGGATTCAGGAGCCCATGTATACAGATTTTAAATATATGTATTGTAAAGACTAATATATCTATTTTCTATTACCTCATATATATATATATACCACATTCTGTTTATCCATTCATCCATCAGTGGATGCTTGGGTGCCTTCCACATTTTGGCTACTGTGACAAATGTTGCCATGAACATGGGTGTGCAAGTACATATTTGAGACCCAGCTTTCAGTTCTTTGAGGTATATATTCAGAAGTGGAGTTGCTGGGTCATATAATAGTTCTATTTGTAATTTTGGGACAAACTCCATACTGTTTTTAGTAGTGGCTGCACCATGTCACATTCCCACGAACAGGGCACAAGGCTTCCTCTTTCTCCACGTCCTGACCAACCGTGGGTACTTTCTGGAGTTTGTTGGTTTGTTAGAGTAGCCATCCTAATGGGTGTGAGGTGATTTCCCTAGGATTTCTAACTGGAACTGAGGAAGATGGTCATTCTCTCCAAGGACAGAAGCCATGGTTAAGTATTATATTTTCTTGACAAATGTATGTTGTTTCGGGGATGCTAATTAATTCTACTGTTCTTCCAAGTTCTGAACCCAGCTGAAACCTATTCAAGGAATCCCAATAGGCCCTAAAGGGGATTAAAGTAGCCACTTGAGTACTTTTCAAGGGGAGCTGCAGCCTAGGAAGGAGGGCCAAATCCAAACTATCTTTGGATAGCGCCTTCTTCCTTCACAGGATGGAATGGACTTACCAGGCAATGGCAGGCTGTGGGGACAGGCAGGATCCAGAAGATATCCAGAAGGAGGAAGCTGAGCCTGTGTGATGAACAACCCCCCTGCTGACCTCAAACAGGCAGAATAAGGCCCTCCATCTTGGGAGAAGGAAGGGCGCCTGACAAGGAGAATGAACGCTGAGAGCCTAGAAGTTCTGAGAAATCAGACACTCAGCTTTACGGACTTCAGCTGACCCAAGAAGGGAGGGGGGAAAACGTCTCTCTCCTGACGTCCCCAGTGTTTCTAACATTTGGGTTTCTTAACACACACAGCTTGGCCCTGCCCAAGTGCAGCCATTCTTCCTGGGAAAACGTTGAGTGCTCCCCGGCCTCATCAGCGTCCCCTTGTGAGTCCTCCTGAGCTCAGCCATGGGACCCCGAAGGCTCTGAAGTGGGTCTCCGTGGAGCACGGATTAAACTCCCCCAAGCCCATCCCAATGCTCTGGCCTCAAAATGCACTCCGCAGTCTGTCTTCCATCTTGGATTTTCCCAGGTAAGGCATTCATTCATTCGCTAGAGCTCACTGGACATTATGCAATGAATTCAAATGAGGCATAAATCCATTCCAAAGAATAAATGCCGGATATATTAAAATGCCCTGATTTGAACTGTATGAAATGCCTCACATTATTAAATTCTCAGGGAGGAATTAAAGTCTAAAAAAAAAATTAATATCCTTTCTCTTGAAGGTTGAGCTCTACAGAAATTAAAAATCCACAATTATTTCCTGCCCACTTTCCCTTCAGTTCAGGGTCAGTCCGAGGGGGCTCGTTCAGCGACGGCGGGAGAGTCGAATTCTTTCCACAGCGGCCTCCACGGCAGCACAGTCTCGGCTTCCGGTTCTCCAGGCGGTCGCTTCCTGCGCTGTTTGTGTGGAGTCGCTGACTCGTGAACGGAAACTCAGCTGGGAGAGACCCACCTTGGCGGGGTCAGTCCTGCCGCCACGGAGTCCTCCCCACGGCTTGCACAGGGCCATCCCTGGCCTGAGGCCCCTGTGCTGTGGGGGGAGCTCTCCTCAGAAGCGGCTTCTCCTCAAAACCCACCTCAGGGAGACATCTTGGCCTGGGAGGTTAAGACTCGCCTCATTCCGGCAGGGACCCTGTCTCTTCCTCATGGGCCTTTGAAGTCCCTGAGGAGATGAAGCTGCTGCTGATTCCGCTGAAGTCCCCGGCAAGGGCTGAAGCTTCAACGTTGTTAGTCAGACGGCCGCCGGCCCGCAAGGCCCATTTCTCAGCCAAGGCGCGACGCATTGACTCTCCTTCAAGGGAGAACGAGGGAGACGAGACATAGGCGGAGAGGCATCTTTTTGTTGTAGAGAAGAGTGACAGGGACAAACCCTAAGTGATTACAATCTCTCTGTGAATTGAGGAACAGAGTTAGCTCCCGTGAGTGGAAAGTTCCATGCTGGTCCTGTTTATAAAAGGAGATACCTGAGTGCTTGCTTTGGCCGCACATTTGTTGAAATTGGGACAAAAAGGGAATACCTTATAGGTATGGCAAAATCATGGACAACTGAGGGTTGTAGGCCTGAGGCTTTATTTTAACCTAAAGCACTAAAATCTTAAGCCCCAGTAAAAGGTTCAGGGTAAATCTGCTCCTATCAGTGAAAGAAAACACCCAACTTCACCTTATCAGTTGTATTCAAAACCCAGGCCTTGAAGACTATGGACTTCACTCTGTATATGAGGAGTGATTTCTGCAAAAAGTTATTATTTATTTTTAAGTAGGCTTCACGACCCTGAGATCAAGACCTGAGCCGAAACTAAGAGTCCAACGCTTAACCAACCCAGCCAGGTGCCCCTGGCAAACGTTATGTAATTTTATATTTAATTGTTAAAAATAAAAAATGAATGGAAATCTATACCAAAATTTTTGAAGATTAGCCAATTTAAACTTATTATTTAGTTACAAGATTATTACATTAACTTCATTGGAGAAGAGAGCAACTATAGAAAATAATATAAGCATCCATAAGGAACGGGAAACCAAGAAAACCATGTTCCATAGCTTTAAATTTGCCTTTCTTGCCAATCAACCCAAAAAACAGCCAACTGTTCACTTGACTCTTAGCAGTAGCTTGAACCAGGGTATGACTGATAGAAAGGGTATGAAGATAACACCTTTGACCCCTCATAGGTTTTCAAGTCTTGGAACAATATGTGAAAATGTCTCCTACCTGATGTACAGCAAGGCACTAGATTCTTTCCTGCTTTCCTTTTTCTTTTTTCTTTTAAAAAACATTTTATTTATTTATTTATTTGAGAGAGCGAGAGCATGCACGCGGAAGGGCAGAGGAAGAGGAGAGAGAAAATCTCAAGCCATCTCCCCACTGAGTGCAGAGCCCAACGTGGGGCTCAACCCCATGACTCTGAGATCATGACCTGACTCTGAGATCATGACCTGAGCTGAAATCAATAGTTGAGCGCTTAACTGAGCCACCCAGGCGCTCCAATGTAAATCTTTCTTAAGAAAGATTTAGTTGGACTTTGGCGTAAATAAATTAGAGCTATTTACTAAGTTGATTTTAGGTTCTTTTTTAATTGAAATATTTTTGACATATAACATTTTGTTAATTTAAGGTGTACAACGCATTGATTTGATACATTTGTATGATTGTCATTGTAGCGGTAGTCAGTACCTGTACCACATCACACAGCTATCATTTCTTTTTAGTGGTAGGAGTAATCACGATCTAGTCTCTTAGCAAGCTTGATGATTATAATAAAAAATTGTTGCATTTATTTACTACACTGCGATTACATCTATAGGACTTACTTAGTACTTGTTGTAAGTTTGTAGCCTTACACAACACTTCTCCTATCCCCTCTCCGCATTTTTGTTTTTTCACACCATGGCCAAATTTTATCATATAAGATAAAATGACCTGGGATTATCCAGTTTTAAGATCCTTGTGAAGTTTTTTTTTTGGTATTTCTGGCATAGAGATAAAAGCCTCCTCCACGATGAAGGACGTTGAGGATTGTCTTTCGGAGACCTTAAAATAAACCACTGGTCAAAGTAATCCTCACTGGTCACTCAGGAACAAAGTTAATGATTATCTAATCTATAGGAGGTGTCCTTATTTAAATCTAAACTGCTTGGTTGTTTTTCTGTTTTTCACTATTAAATTCACACTAGTTTAAAATTTACAAACTGTACTAAGAGGGAATGAGCCCTTTCAACCCTTACAATAAGTACATTATGTGCCTTGTGAGCAACATCAAGTGAGGCCTTAAATCATAGACATTTGCCTTTTAATTCTTTGATCAAATTACATTTTTAAGATTCTGCATAGACGCATCAGTGTGAAAACTTGGGCTTTCACTGTAACGAAAGGGTTTTTTGTTTTTGTTTTTGTTTTTTTAGAGGGGAATCTCACATAAATTACCAGCTCAAGAAAGCTGGGCTTTGCAAGGAATGCACAAATGGAGAAGGACTTTGCCCTATAGAGGAACTAAGCAAAGGTGATTTTACACCTGCTGCAGTTTGGTCAAGAGTGGGCAGAACACATGTCTGAAGCATTCTCCCCAGTGTTTTCATACCACAGCTCATGACCCCATAGTGGATTGTGAAACCTACTTTAGTGGGTTGCAAACAGAATTTTCTTTAAAGGAATGAAACAGAACAGAACATACTAGAGTGTCACTAGAAGTACAGTAAGAACTGTTTGATGAAATTTTCCCCTCGCTCTGTGTGCACACAAGGCACTTGTGGGCCAGGACAATCACCTTTTCCTTTGTATAAAGTATAATTTTTACTGTGGGTTGTGGTTAAAAAAAAAAAAAAGGCAGTTTGAATATACTATGTAGGAAGCTGCCAGGGGTACAAAGCTCTGAGAGGTTACATGGTAAAGCTCATTTTCCACATGGATACTAGGACAGACATTTAAAAAAAATAAATGGACACAGGACATAACATACAGGATGACAGATTATATGTTTGTATTTTCCAAGGTCTCTGTGATGAACTCAGGGTCATGAGTTCAAGTCCTATATTGGACTCCACATTGGGCATGGAGTCTACATTGAAAAAAAAAATCAAATAACTTAAAGTGGAGTAAAATATGAAAAGCCCCCGTTTGTCCCTCCACATAGTACTACTGCCTTCTGCAGAGTCACCGTCAACAGCTTGATATGTATTATTATTTTCTAGGCACGCACAGACCCAAATGTATATCAGATGTTTGTAACCAAATAAACATAAAAAGTGTGCAATAAGTATTATGGCAGGACTTGTTTTTCATATCAGTATGTCCTTTTTGTCTTATTTTTTAGGTAATCTGTACACTCACCCTGGGGCTCAAACTCAACACTGATATCAAGTTGCATGCTTTCCTGACTGAGCCAGCGACGTGCCCTGTATCAGTACATCTTAAAAATATTTCCATGTCCATACTACAGAGCTGCTGTTTTTATCTGCTGCAGAGTACTGCGTGGTAGGAACTGATAAGTCCTAATTCAATAATTTCCACATTTATGTACAATTATATTGTTTCTTTTTTATTATTTCAAAATATGCTTCAATACACATTCTTATTACTGACTTTTAGGACACTTGTGTAAATATTTCTTTAGGCTGGATGCTTAGAATCATGGTTATTAAACCAGAGGCTAGACACGTTTTAAATATTGATATACACTGCCAAATTGTCCACCCCCAAAACTGTATGAAATTAAACTTCCTTTAGCAACAAGAGTGTTCTTTGCCCACATAATCTCCAGCACTAGCAGTCATCAGTCATTCTGTATCTGCCACTTCAAGGACTGAGAAATACTATTTGACTTTAATTTTTGATTTCTTATGAAGTTGAATGTTTATGTTTTTCTATATAAAAGTATTTTTATATTCTTTGTCCATTTTTTTCTCTGGTTATTAACTATGCTTAACTTGTTAGGTTTTACATATTTTCCCAAACTTTTGTCTATTTGTGTACAGAAGTTTGACTTTTTTTTTTTTTTTTTTTTAAGATTTATTTAACAGAGAGAGAGAGTGAGTGCAGGGAAGCACGCACAAACGGGATGGAGAAAATCTCAAGTAGACTCATGCTGAGCTTGGAGCCTGATCTCAGGACAGTGAGGTCAGGACCTGAGCTGAAACCAAGAGTGGGACACTTAACCCACTGCACCACTCAGGCGCCCCAGAATTTTAACATTTTTTTTTTTAGTGTGGACAAATCTATCAGTTTTTCTTTTGTGGAGACTGGGTTTTGCATCTTGCTTAAGAGGGCCTTCCTCACCCCATTTATTAAAAGTCGTTTTCTGATATTTCTAGTTATTTTTGTATTTCATCTGGATTTTATTTCTTTTCCATGGTATGAAAGAAGAAAATGTTTTCCAAGTAATGACTAATCAGAACATAATTTACTGAATAGTTCAAGTCTTCCTTACCTATTTGTAATGCATTCAAGTACTAAATTCCTGCGTATACACACATATCTCTGTTCCTGGATTCTCTGCTCTGTGCCTTTAACCTATTTGATTATTCCTGTGCTGGTACCACACTATTTCATAACTTTGGCTCCCTGGACTGCTTTGATTTCGATAATGTTTTGTGCATGGTCTTCCAGATGAGAATTGTGATCAGGTTGTCCTGTCCATTTAAAAACCTTGTTTTGGTTGTATGAAATTGCTTTGAATTTACAAGTTTATTTGGTGGAATGGACACATTAACTGTATTGGGTCTTCCCCTTAGAACTGTGGCATGCCTTTCCATTTGGGGTGAGTCTTTTTTAATATCCTTCAGCATAGATTATTTTTTATTATTATTCATAGGCGCCTTCACATTTCTCTGTTAACCTTATTTCTACACGAATGGGATCTTCTCCTCCATACATTTCTTAACTGGTTATTGCTGGTGTATAAAAAGGTTTTTGGTATTGGCGTAGGGTGTTGTGCCCTGACTGCTTACTGAGCTTCTCGTAAATTATAATACCATGCCAGTAGATGATCATTAGTTTCCTTTTTGTCCAAAAACATTTATTTACGATGACAACTGTCTTACTTTGTGTTGTGATTACTTTTTAGTACTATCTTTGGGCAGAGGAGAGGGAGAGGGAATCTCAGACACTCTGTGGAGCGCAGAGCCTGACTTAGGGCGTGATTTCACGACCCTGAGATGAACGGAGATGAAATCAAGAATCGAATGCTTAACCAGCTGAGCAACCCAGGCATCCCAGTATTTACCTTTTTAAAAGAAGTTCTCATACTACCTTTCCAATTTCTCCTTAATTACTTGGTCTATTTACATTTTCTACTTCTTTTTTTTTTTTTTTTATTTCCAGCATAACAGTATTCATTATTTTTGCACCACACCCCGTGCTCCATGCAATCCGTGCCCTCTATAATACCCACCACCTGGTACCCCAACCACCCACCCCCCGTCCCTTCAAAACCCTCAGATTGTTTTTCAGAGTCCATAGTCTCTTATGGTTCACATTTTCTACTTCTTATGTATTTTTAGTTCCATGTTTTTTTTTAAGGTCCTCACATTTCATCTAGTTCTTTCAAATTTATTGGAATGAAGCTATATAGTCACATTAGGAGCAAATTGTAATAGTACTCCCTTCAAATTAAAAAAGTCTCTATATGTACGTTATCTTTCTAAAAATTATTCTCATTATACATTTTTGTTCGTTACTTCTTACTATTTTTATATTTTTAAAAGGTTTGCCTTTTAGTGGTTTTTACTTTAGAACCTTTTAATTTTATTGATCAAAATATGTTTTCTATTTTATTAATTTCTGCTTTTAACTTTTAAATCCCTTCTTTCAGCTTACCTTGTTTTCTGGTTTCTAAAGTTAAGTTTTATTTCACTCATTTTCTGACTTCTCCCCTCCGTCCTTTCCACCTTTTTTAAAAAGACTTTATTCCTAAGTAATCACCACACCGAGTGTGGGGCTAAAACTCACAACCCAGAGATCAAGTTACATGTTTCGCTGACTGAGCCAGCCAGGTGCCCCTATTTTCAATTTTATTGCTTTTCTTTTTTTAAAGATTATTTATTTATTTATTTGACAGAGATCACAAGTAGGCAGAGAGGCAGGCAGAGAGAGAGAGGAGGAAGCAGGCTCCCCGCTGAGCAGAGAGCCCGATGTGGGGCTCGATCCCAGGACTCCGGGATCCTGACCTGAGCCGAAGGCAGAGGCTTTAACCCACTGAACCACCCAGGTGCCCCTTGCTTTAACATTATTATACAGTACAAATGAGATGGGAGGGGGTGCAGTTCCATGATTAAAAAAAAAAAAAAAAGATTTTATTTATTTGACAGAGAGAAATCACAAGTAGGTAGAGCAGCAGGCAGAGTGAAAAGGGGAAGCAGGCTCCCTGCTGAGTAGAGAGCCCTATTTGGGGCTCCATCTCAGGACCCTGAGATCAGGACCTGAGCTGAAACCAGAGGCCCAACCTACTGAACCACCCAGGCGCCCCCAGTTCCATGATTCTTGACCTATGTATGGGTTCGTATTACCACCACCACAATCATAATCACAATCATAATCCAGAAGTTCATCACTGAAGGGTACACCTCTGCACAGCCTCTTTGTAATCAAATCACCCCCCTTCCCCCAAACTTGACAACCACGGATCTATCCTCTATCACTATAGTTTTGCTTTTTCAAGAATGTCAAATACATGAAATCATGGAGTATGTAACTTTTGGGCTTCTTAGCATAGGACTTTGAGATCTATCCAAACTGTTACATACGTAACTCATTCCTTTTTATTGCACATGTGGATAACACTATCATTTGCTTATTCACTCGCCTGTTAGAAGAAGACATTTTGGTGATTATGAATGGAGCTGCTATAAACATTCACGTACAGGTTTTTATATGAACACGAGTTTTCATCTATTTAGAGTGAACACCCAGGAGTGATGGTGGGGTCATATGGTATGTTTAATGTTTAGAGACTGCCAATCTGATTTGAGTGGCCACATTATTTTGCATCTCTGCCAGCAGTCTATGAGAATTCCCATTGCTCTGCATCCTTGTGCCACATATTTTTTTAATTTTAGCCATTCTGATAAGTGTGTAGTGGAAGATCTACTGATTTTGGAGAGATGTGTTAAATCCTCTCTCATAACTGGTTCATTTTTCCTTACATTTCTAAAGTTTTCACTCCGTAAATTTTGAAACTGAGTTTTTAGGTTGCAGATGTATCTTAAAAAATCTTTCAGCAAGGGGTGCCTGGGTGACTCAGTTGGTTAAGCATCTGCTTTTGGCCTGGGTCATGGTCTGGGGTTCTTGGAATCAAGCTTCACATCGGGTTCCCTGCTTATCGGGGAGTCTACTTCTCCGTCTCTCCCTCTGCCCCTCAACCCTGCTTATACTCTCAATCTAAAATCTTTTAAAAAAAATAATGTTAAGAAAAATCTTTCAGCAAACTATACTTTTTATTAGTCAAAAAGAAATGCTTTGGGCACCTGGGTGGCTCACACATTAGGCATCTGCCTTCATCTCAGGTCACGATCTCAGAGTCCCGAGATCGAGTCCCATGTCGGGTTACCTGCTTGGCAGGGAGCCTGCTTCTCCCTCTCCCACTCCCCTTGCTTATGCTCCCTCTCTTGCTGTCTGTGTCAAATAAATACATAAAATCTAAAAAAAAGAAAGAAAGATAAAGAAATGCTTTTTTCTTTGTCTCCTTTAATGGTTTTCATTTTGGATTCTATTTATTCTTTTTAGCCAGAAGTTAACAAAGCCACATCCACTTTTGTTAGCATCTGTCTGGCATGCCTTTGTCTGTTTCTTTATAATCCATGATAATTTAGATTTGCTTTTTTGTAAATAGTGCATAGTTGGATTTTGTGTTTTTACTCAAGCCTAAGGAATATAATAATAAATAAGTATTTAGCCTACTCACACTTACTGTGAGAAAAGCATTTGGTCCTTTTTTTTTTCCTATATAACTTGTTGCTTTTCTCTTTCTTGACTTCTCTTCGATTTTCAAATTCCACTCCCCATTTCTGGTCGTTGGTAGCTATGAAAGTTGTTGACATGTATTCCCTTCTCTCTCCTTGTCTTGGCACACACTAAGTCTGCACTCTGCTTCCCTGCTCTGAACTCAGGCATGGCCATGTGACACTCTTTGGCTAACAAAATGAGAAGTGGCATGTGTGCAGAAGCTATAAGTCAGTGAATGTTGCCTCACTCTCTTTTTCCTTGGGTATTACAACCAGTAACATTCTAAATAGGGATGCTTCATCAGCTGGCTCCCAGGTTAAAGGTGATATGGAGTTCACTTTATTTTCCCATAGGCAGTAATATTCATTCAGACTTTTCTGATTATAGACATCTCATGATTACGGAGGGGAACAGCAGGTCACATGGCATCATCAGTTGCTTTGATTTAAAATCTTATCATGGGGATGCCTGGGTGGCTCAGTGGGTTAAGCCTTTGCCTTCAGCTCAGGTCATGATCTCAGGGTCCTGGGACTGAGCCCCACATCAGGCTTTCTGCTCAGCAGGGAGCCTGCTTCCTCCTCTCTGTCTCTGCCCACCTCTCTGAATACTTGTGATCTCTGTCAAATAAATAAATAAAATCTTTAAAAAAATAAAATAAAATCTTATCACAGATTCACTGTTCAGTTTGTTTAGTAATTCTTAGAGAAAATTTCTTTTAGTTGTTGAGTAAAAAGTCTAATACTGAAATCTTGTGTTTTCTCATTAATTCCCCAAGTATTTGTGTGCTTATTATATGCCAACTGCTTACTACTTGTGTAATTACTATACATCTGAGTTTGTGGAGGACTTGTACTTTTCTTTCATAATATTTACCTTTCATCCCTTTGCAGGGCATATTGGGGGATCTCTCAAATATTCCATCTCATGAATTTAAGCTTCAGCTGAACCCATTCTGCGATCTAGCCCATCTTCTGAGTGGTTTTTCATAAGCCTATTTTTAATTTTTAGAAATTAAATATTTCTTTTTCCTAGCATCTTATTCCTTATGGATACAACATGCTTATGACTCTCTGAAGAACTTAATCATATTCATTTTTAAATTTCTTTTGTTTCTTCTACTAATTACTTTCTTGAACAGGTTAATTTGTTTTAATTTGCTCTTGCCTTTTACAATACTGGTTTTCTTCCTGATTCTTGGCATATTTATAGATACGGATCTAAGATTATAGTTTGAAGTGATTTTCCTCAGCCAAATAATTGTTTCACTTTCAGCAAACACAAATGCTGATCGTGGCACCTCTCGTGATTAGAAAGGGAGTGGCTGGTCCCCACAGCCAGAGTGAATGGGTCCCCACAGTCAGAGTGAATGGGTGGCAGCACATCTTCAGTCCTTGGGGTCATCTGGATAACACCCTTCTTCTCTGATCCCAGTGTGTTCTGCATTAGAACTCCTACCTCAAAGTAGGTAGGAGCCTTTCTGAGCCTTAGCCTGGTGTTAAAGTCCAGAATTAGGTGCTTCAGAGGTGCAAGGAATAGCTGAACTGTTTCACTCTTTAATTAACTGATCCTTTGATAATCTATTTTTTATCTTCTAGTAATTCCACTCTTCATTTTCTTGTTTTCCAATTCTGCTATTAATCTATTTTTAATATTTCTCCAGTCATTTCAGTGAGATTCTGGAAGAGTAAAAGAATGTATTCAGTCATCTCTGTTAAGTGATAGGCTCCAGCATATAGTTTATAATCAGAATCTTTAAAAAAAACTGTCATCGCCTATCTTGCTGATCCTCTGAAAATCTTGAGATTAGGGATTATCCATGTGAAATAGGACTTCTTCCTGGACACAGTACTGGACAGTAATGGAAAAGTAATTATTGCAATAGTAATTATGACCCTTTGTAATTATGTGTGGATTTAAGGGAGGAGTACAAACTCCTTGCTACAACTGTTTTAAAAACTTCAAAAAACTCCTCTTTGCATAAGTTGCACATACTCTGGTAATCATTCAGCAAAGGTACACAGTAACTTCTCAGTAAATGTACAGGCTTGTAACTTCCTCTAACCCAGATGAAAATACTGTATTTCAGTGAAGTGACATTGCTTCAGGTGTGGTATTAGAAGTTTAACACCAAACTTCTAAAATCCTCACTTTAAACGACAAAATATCCACATCGATGATTCTTCTTTTTTTTTTTTTAAAGATTTATTTGAAAGAGAGAGCGAGTACCTTTGCAGGTGCATAAGCAGGGGGAGGGGCAGACAGACAGACTACCTGCTGAGCAGGGAACCTGACATGGGGCTCATCCCAGGACCTTAAGATCCTGACCTGAGCTGAAGGCAGACACTTATCTGATTGAGCCATCCAGGCACCCCGATGATTCTTAAAGAAATCATTTCAAATGATTTTTTAAAAAGTCACATAAACGATGCAACTATTTTAAAACTGTAATTTTGAACTTGTTTGTCTTTAAAAAACTGTGGTAAAAGAAAACGGAGGTTCTCAGCATAAACTCACTTCTACTTCTTCCTAATGCTGTTTCACCCCAAACTTGCCAGAATGCATCCCACTTGAAGAGTACAAGTCATTCTTAACATATTTTGCAATGTGAACTGTATTCCTGTTTTTTCCTTACCGTATTTCCCTGTTTTCCCGGTTCCCTAAGTTACTTCTCTCACCATTTTGCACTGCACGCATGGAGGTGAGCCGCCTCAAATTCACTGAGCAATCAAGTAATCTACATCCACACCTGTTCACATCTCTTTCTTCCGGTCCTAATAGCATTAACGCATCTCATGCTCCCGCCTCTGGCTCCTGCTCCTCAGGTGAGCCTTTCACTCCCCAACACCTTTACTATCTTTGTCAAGTTTGTTCCTTTCAATCTATAAACACTTAAGTCACTCTCAGTCTAAAAAAATTCTTTTCGAACTCATCGCTTCCTCTTTTCATCCAGACTCCTTCAAAGAGTAGTCTATACCCACTCTTCAGTGTCCCCTCAGGGTGGCCCTGTCCCCTCAACTTGTCTCAGTCTGGCTACTTGTCTACCACTTCACTGAATGACTCCCTCTAAGGTCACCAGGAACCTAACTGCCAAAGCCAAACACATTCTCTGCAGCAGGACACTGGTACCTCTTTCCTCCTTCTTGAAATGCTATTACCGCTCTCCTCAAAATCCCTTCTCTGCTTCTGACTTAAACTTTTTTTTTTTTAAAGATTTTATTTATTTATTTGACAGATCACAAGTAGGCAGAGAGAGGAACGGAAGCAGGCTCCCTGCTGAGCAGAGAGCCCGATGTGGGGCTCGATCCCAGGACCCTGGGATCGTGAAGGCAGAGGCTTTAACCCACTGAGCCATCCAGGCATCATCATCTCCTGAATTCTGTTAGGCAAACGTGATAACTACTACACTATGGAAACCCCACTCATCTCCTGAATTCTGAAGATGCTTTATTTTTTTAATTTTAAAAAGATTTTATTTATTTATTTGACAGAGAGAGAGATCACAAGTAGGCAGAGAGGCAGGCAGCGGGTGGTGGTGGGGGGAAGCAGGCTCCCCGCTGAGCAGAGAGCCTGATGCGGGGCTCGATCCCAGGACCCTGAGATCATGACCTGAGCCAAAGGCAGTGGCTTAACTCACTGAGCCACCCACGTACCCCTGAAGATGCTTTAAAATTCAACCTGTCCAAACCTTAACTCTTCTCCCTGATGCAGTTTTCTTTCTTTAAATATTTTATTTATTTATTTTATTTGAGAGAGAGAAAGAGAGAGAGAGAGAGAATGAGTGGTGGAGAGGCAGAGGGAGAAGTAGGCTCCCCGCCGCCAAGCAGGGAACCTGACACACAACTTGATTCCAGGACCGTGGGATCATGACCCGAGCTGAAGGCACACATAACCAACCCAGTTACCCAGGTCCCCCTCCCCCAACCCGCCCAATACAGTTCTTACTCCCTCTATCCAACCTCCATGATACCATCCCCGACCTCAGCCACATAAATAGGAGTCCAGCCTCTGCCTCCTACCACCTCTTTACTTCCCACAGGCAAGTCTTGCTTATTTTATTTCCTAAATAAAATTCAAACTTATTTCTTCCCTTGATATCTTATTTCAGATCCCTTTTCCTCTTGTTATTGCCTAATTCAGAAGTTACCAAACTCTTGTTTGGTGGATCTAGTTGTTAGACACCCCTTTTAAAAAAGGATTCTAGGGGCGCTTGGGTGGCTCAGTCAGTTAAGTGTCCAGCTCTTGATTTCAGCTCAGGTCATGATCTCAGGGTTGTGAGGTCAAGCCTTGTGTCCGACCCAGTGCTCAGCGCAGAGTCTGCTTGAGATGCTCTCTCCTTCTATCCCTCACCACCTCCATCTGTGCACGTACACTCTCTGAATTTAAAAAAAAAAAAAAAATGAAAAGGGAATCTATAATCAAATATATTTAAGAAGGGCTGTGTAACCTATGCCTGTCTTAGAAATTCAGAATGACCGTTAGCTTGCAGTAGCCCTGAGAAGTCATACAGTAAAGAAACCCGCTTAACTTTAAATCAGGATCTCCCTTACTTTTGTCCATGGAACCCTTTCAGTAAAGACGGGGGGAAGTCTTTAATTTTTATTTGAAAATTTAAAAACGACACTCCTCAGAAGAGTATGGCATCATCTCTGATCATTCATGATCTAACATGCAATCCTCCACATGTCATTACCGTTCTTCAATCCTTTTACTAGCTGAGGAGAAAGAACCAGCTCCGTGCAACATGGCTTGTAAGTCTCCTTGATAGCACTGTCTGATGACATCCCACCAACTCTGAAATCTACGCGGCCTTCCCCAAATACATCCCTCTCATGCCTTTGGCTCTATACTTCCGCTTATGTTGTTCTCTCTACCTTGAGGATTCTTTTCCTTCCTCCCCATATTCACCTGTTTCCAACAGGTGAAACAGACTTTCAAGACTTTAGATGTGAGCTCTTTAAATGACCTTTCTTGGCCCCAGTTCTCTCTTCCCCAAACACGGGCTACATTCCCTAAGTGGTCCCATTAGAGGATGTGATCTCTGCTTGTGCGTTTCCTTCTCTCATGCTACCTACTGGTTAAGGGCTATTATCTTTCTTTATTGTTTTACTCCCACAGCACTCAATCCATGATCCATGAACTCAACAGTACTGCAGTGGTCCTTTGAGAACAATCAGGCAGGGCCTTATAGAAGAAATCTGACACACCAGCTTTTCTCTGATTTTACCTGTCAAGTCACAGTCTGGTTGAACTTAATCTATGCATGTTCTACATAGGGAGGCATAATTTGGTCCTGAGATGTACATTCATATGCTTTTTACATATTCTGCCTTTAAGTACCTGACCTTGATGGGGGAGGGTCAGGCATACTTTCTGATAGTCCTGCTCTGCACTTGCAATGCTCACTGGCTTTTCTCTCCACGGCTTCCTCAAGCCCTTCTTCTCTCTCTCTCTCTCTCTCTTTTTTTTTTTTTTTAAAAGATTTTATTTATTTATTTGACAAACAGAGATCACAAGTAGGCAGAGAGAGAGAGGGAAGCAGGCTCCCTGCTGAGCAGAAAGCCCGATTTGGTGCTTGATCCCAGGACCCTGAGATCATGACCTGAGCCAAAGGCAGAGACTTAACCCACTGAGCCACCCAAGCGCCCCACGCCCTTCCTCTCTTAACAAGGTCACAGGACACAAAAGGGATTAAGAGCAAAACATGGGTTCTGGTTCAAATCCCAGCTCTACCACTTGTTTAAAGCTCTGTAATTTTGGGCAACTTACACCATCTGTCTCCTCAGCCTCCACATCTATAAAATGGGCCCAATAATGGTTTCTTGGCTTATATAGTTGCTATAATCCAGAAATAGGGTTAAGTACTTTGGTAAATGTTTGCTGCACTGGTTATTATGAATTAGGATATGCCAGTGGTTTCTGGCCCGTGATTTACAGTATTTCCACTTTTACCCAAATGTTAAAACTCCCCAATTTATTACCCTGTCTTTTCGAGGGCCTTATCATGCTTCCATATTTTTTTTCCTCCCTCCACAGGATATTAATTCCATCAATGTAAAGGTTTTATTTTGTTCATTGCTGAAAGCAAAAGCACCTGGAATAGTATCATACATATTAGGCCCACAGGAAATACTTGTTGAATGAAAGTTGGAGAGTGTCAAAAAGAAAACATATCCAAAAGTTTCGTTGCAATAAAAAGAATGAATCTTTTCATTCTTTAATGGGTCTCTCTAACGTCTTCCAGTACTATATTTTAAAATACTATATGCCACAATGAAAACATAAGTAATTTATTAAAATTTGAAGGCAAAAACATAATTTTAAAAGGTTTAGATCTATGTCAGGTGTGATACAGTATGGATGCTTTCTTGAAATTCAAAATCAGATCCAAGAGTATCACTTTCAGAGTGTTCTAACAGATTGAGTTTACTTTTAGTCGTCTTGGATGAAACAGTCACTATTCTACTTTCTTTCTTGCCAGAAACATGTTTTCTCAAAAACTCACTCTTAATTGGTTCATTAACCAAAGAATCATTTTGTCCGATTCCTTTACTATTCCTATTTACAGGTGAGTCAGAGCAAGAATGCAGATCCTTTCTGGGCTGTTTTTTAGCACAATATTTTTTGGTATATTCACCTGTTTTGGTCATTTTCTCTGAAGAAGATCTGTTATTTCTAGACAATTCATCTTCTTTTCTTTGGCTTCCAGTTCCAGACATCACATCTGCTGAAGGAGAACATGTTCTAGCAATGAATTCTTTGATAGAGTCCTGCTGCTGTTCATTGACTGGGACTTCCAGGTTGTCTCTAGACGTTTCTAAGGTCTCCTGCGTGGAAACGGGCACACGGAAGGAGTCAAGAGGCAAAGGAATTCTAGCATCACCTGTAATTTTCTGAAACTGGAGAGAAAAACAAAAGACGACAAAACAAAAATTCAGTGATGAACAAAGTCAACCATTAAAAAGTTGAGTCCATGACCTCAATGCTACTCTGTGATTGTATTATTAAGAGAGTCGTTGATTGGGGGTGCCTGGGTGGCTCAGTGGGTTAAAGCCTCTGCCTTCGGCTCAGGTCATGATCCCAGGATCCTGGAATCAAGTCCTGCATCGGGCTCTCTGCTCAGCAAGAAGCCTGCTTCCCCCCCCCCCGCCGCCTGCCTCTCTGCCTACTTGTGATGTCTCTCTGTCAAATAAATAAATAAAATCTTAAAAAAAAAAAAAAAAGACAGTCATCGATTAGTCAGAAGATTTTAGACCCAGTTTTTTTCTAATTCTATCTTGCCAGTTGATTCCCAACTTAACTTTGCTACATCCAAGGCAATGACTACTACATTTTCAGACTTTGTGTCTTGGATGATTCTTGCTCACTTCCCGGGGCACTGGGGTGGCTCAGTGGGTTAAGCCTCTGCCTTCCGGCTCAGGTTATGATCCCAGGGTCCTGGGATCGAGCCCTGCATCGTGCTCTCTGCTCAGCAGGGAGCCTGCTTCCCCCACCCTCTGCCTGCCTCTCTGCCTACTTGCGATCTCTCTCTCTGTCAAATAAATAAATAAAATCTTAAAAAATAATAATAATAAAGCCCTATTCCCTAAGAAAATTAGTTTCTTTTCTATCCTCCAGGAACATGTAAGGAGTATCCAATTTGTGATGAGACTATTCTCAAGCTGTCAGTTCCCAAGCCTGTCTAAGGTTGGCTGAGACGGGAGGTGAAGGGAAGGCTCCAGGGCAGGCCGGGAAAAAGCAGATGGGTTGTCCACTCTCGCTTCCCTAACTGGGAGGCTCCCTATAATATACTGTCTATTAGTTACGTCTGGATTACTTAGTTAAGAAGATTATCCATATCAGTACTTGTACCTTCATTAGTGTTCCTTCATTGTAAGCTGACTGCATACAAATAGAAACCTAGATGAAATATGAATAGAATAGACATTTACACAATTTAAAATTTGGAATGTTTTCTCTAATGTTTCATTTCTTTCTTCACTGAGGGTAGTTTGCTTTATATCATACATTTGCAAAAGACCTATCTTTCTTATTTGTAACTACACGGTATTATGAAATGGGTCCAAACTTACTAATTTCACATCTGGAAAGGACCCCTAAAAGGCTCCTCCCAAGTATGTGAGTTAAATAGGGACAGAGCATCATTAGTTTCTCTCTGACTTGGTAATTCCCTTTTGGCTAATCACCCTTAGAATCATAATATTCTTTTCTATCCACTTACTTGGATATTTTGCATCTGTCCTAGGGGGTTCTGCTTTGGTTCTGGTTTTTCTTCTTCAAGTGCCTTCTTTTCTTCCTTAGGCAGACTACTAAGAGTAGAATTCATCTGGGGACGACCCAGTAAATGAAAATCTGACTGATCTATACCAGCCATTGTGGCAAACTGCCCAAGCCTGGACAGGAGGAGGGAAGGAGGAAAAAGCAAAGGTTATTATAATTCCGTGCGAGCAGCTTCGATTTCCCTGTACCTATAATCATGAAATACCCTACTCCAGATACAAGCCCCTATTCTCTCCCAATTTCTGAGCCCTTCCAGATTCATGCTTTGGGACCACATTAGCCCACACAGCCTTTGCAGCCACCAGCCGATTTCTTACTCCATTTCAGCGCTTCAGCTTCTAGTAAGCACCCAGTGCATCACTTCTCACCTCACCCCCACCTCCTGACCACCTTTCCTCCAGTTTCCAAAAACGTGTTCATTCCTTCCTTCCCAACACCAACCCCTTCACCCACAAAACATCACTCCATCAATTTCAATCTCCAGTTCTTTCAGCATCTTCCTTTAGCAAAATTGTTCCTGGTTGAGAATAACTGATCTGTATCTATATGTGCCCTGCAGATTAATAATAATTTTTGTGTGTAGGACAAAAACCACTGTAATTCATACATATTTTACAAGGAAGATAAATAAAAGGGAAGGAAATTCCGATGCATTCTGGAATATTTTCAAGCAAAATTATCTTCATGTAGTCTTTCCCCAAAACTATACCTACAAATTATCTTATCAACAGGTTATTCTTTTATAATGGGCTCTCTCCTCTACCAAAGCAGGTTTAGCATTTTGCATTTCTTTTAATTCCTCACTTAACACCCTATATTACACACTAAAGACAACTACAGAAGCAATGAGAATTGCTCACATTTCTCAGTAAACCATCATTACAGATGCAAAGGGAATCATGCCACGGAGAGAAATTAACTAACCCGGCATCTTTAAGGAGGTCCAAGAAAGCATGGAACTTCTGAAAAGAATTCTCAATGCTGCCCAAAACACCTTCATCATCCAGCATCATGCCTGTCAAGGACTGTGCGTGCAGGGCTTCAGACAAAGAGAAGTTTATATTTCTTAACTGGGCATTTTCATGTTCCAGCTACAAAAGAAAATTGAAAATGTCTGACATGATTTTCTTCCATTGTCCTAAAAGAAACAGTTTTTAAGCAATAAAACTAAAACAGTTCAAATGTAATTAATTTGTAATTACTATTTCTGCCTATAAAGACAGAGACTACATCACTGAAGAATCAAAACCCAAGGGCTGCCTGAGTGGCTCAGTGGGTAAAAGCCTCTGCCTTCGCTCTGCCTTTGGCTCAGGTCATGATTCCAGGGTCCTGGGATAGAACCCGCATTGGGCTCTCTGCTCAGCGGGAGCCTGCTTGCCCGCACCCCACCCCCACCCCCGCCGGCCTCTCTGCCTAACTGTGATCTCTGTCAAATAAATAAATAATTATCTTAAAAAAAAAAAATGACATAAGTGGAGGGGCTCCTGGGTTGTTGCTCAGTAGGATATGCTCTACATTTGACTCAGGTCCCGACCTTAGGGTCCTGGGATTGAGCCCTACATGGGGCTTTCTGCTCAGCGGGGAGCCTGCTTCTCCCTCTCCTCCCTGCTTGTGCTCTCGCTCACGTTCTCTCTTTCAAATAAATAAATAAAACCTTTAAAAAAAAAAAAAAAAGAAAACCCACATATACCCAACAAAGTTTCCTATACAACACTTAGGTGGTATATAAATAAACCAAAGTAACCGTTTTAGTAAGGATCTTTTTAAAAATTAATTAATTAATTAATTTATTTGTCAGAGTGAGTGAGCACAGGCAGACAGAGTGGCAGGCAGAGGCAGAGGGAGAAGCAGGCTCCCCGCTGAGCAAGACCCACCCCCCCATGTGGGACTTGATTCCAGGACGGTGGGATCATGACCTGAGCCGAAGGCAGCCGCTTAACCCACTGAGCCACCCAGGCGTCCCTATTAAGGATCTTTTAAAAGATCTCTTTTCTAACTGGTTATATTCATAGCAGACCCTCATTTACATTAGAAAAATTAGTTGCTTAAGGTTCGCTTTAAATTAGAAAGTGAATTGGGGCGCCTCGGTGGGTCGTGATCCCAGGGTCCTGGGATCGAGCCCCGCGTTGGGCTCTCTGCTCAGCGGGGAGCCTGCTTCCTCCTCTCTCTCTGTCTGCCTCTCTGCCTACTTGTAATCTCTGTCTGTCAAATAAATAAATGAATCTTTAAAGGAAAAAAAAAATCAGAAAGTGAATTGCTACTCGGGCCTTTCGGCTAAGATCAAGTGTAGTATCTGTTCTTATCAGTTTAAATTAGAAAGTGAAATAGTCTGATTTGATCAAAGCATATTCCAACTTTGTTGGACATTAAGGATTAACTTTACTGAGCAAAATATTAAATGGCTAAGTTTAAAAGTTCTAAATCATACCCAACTTATTAACTGTACAATGATTAATATCTTCCTGGGCTTCTTGAAAATGTTTCCTCCCTCATGTGACTCCTCCCTCTCACCATCTATTCATCTAAAGCCACAGGTAAACCTGACTAGTATTTCTCAGAGAGGCTCTTTTGTTCATGACAGAGCTTTTACCTTACAGGTGCTCAACCTTTACTGAATGAATAAATGTTCGTCAATCCCATGTATGCACTTGGAAAAGTTCCTCACAAAACTCACCTTATAATAATTAATTACGTTTACATACAACTTCTGAGCTTATGTCCTGCTTCCATGCACAGTAGCCTAATGTAATTCTCATAGTATATATTTTTATTTTTCATTGCATTCTTAGTTTTCCAATATTTTATATGTATTAATTTAAATTATTCACTGTCAGTAAATAGTTTCATCATGTCTTTCATGTTACTATGTATGCTTTATAAGCATAAATGCTTTCTTTTTTTTCTTAAAAGATCTTGTTTATTTGACAGAGAAAGAGATATCACAAGTAGGCTGAGAGGCAGTCAGAGAAAGAGGGCAAAACACGCTCCCCGCTGAGCAGAGCGCCCGATGTGGGGCTTGATCCCAGGACCCTGAGAGCATGACCTGAGCTGAAGGCAGAGGCTCAATCCACTGAGCTACCCAGGTGCCCCCAAGCATAGGTGCTTTCTTGAACTGAAGTGTCATAAACAGAAAATAAGCTAACATCATAAATACACGCATGCACACACACACAAAAAAACCCTAAGATTTTTACTTTTTTTTTTTTTTTTAATTTGCCCCATGCCCAAAATAGGTGGACCTCAGTGCAGGGCTTGAACTCACAACGCTGAGATCAGGACCTGAGCTGAGATCAAGAGTCGATGCCTAACTGACTGAGCCACCCAGGCATCCCTAAGATTTTTCCATTTTAAAAACATTTTTTGGAATAGAGATCATATGACCCCTAAATATAAGGAAATACAGAAGTTCATATGATACAACCAACTCACAATATATTTTAGAATTTATAAACTGCATGTGTATGCCTTAAGATCAAATAAAAATAAAACCAAAACACTTTCAAAAGTATAAGAAAAAACTTGTTTACCTCACTGACTCGTTTATCAGCCTTAAGCCTTATTACTCTTTCCTCCTTTAACTGCTTTAGGCACTCCTCCAGTTTCTCCTAGTGTGAAAAAATAAAGTGTATTATAAACAATTCATAGTATCATATCCAAAAGCCTTTCCAGTTATAGATCTCACCAAGGATATAGGCACAGAGCCACAAGTAGACTCAGACTTCAGGATTTTTTTTTTTTTTTTTGAGAGAGACACAGCGAGAGAAGGAATACAAGCAGGGGGAGTGGGAGAGGGAGAAGCAGATTTCCTGTCGAGCAGGGAGCTGGATGCGGGGCTCAATCTCAGGACCCTGGAATCATGACCTAAACCAAAGGCAGACACTTAACAACTTGAGCCACCCAGGTGCCCCAGACTTCAGGATTATAATCTACTACTTATGATACCATACCGTGCTGGTGAAATTAATTACCAAAAATATCAAATTAGCATATTAAAAATTTATTTGAATCCAATACTTTTCAAGATAAATATGTGGCAGCTCACCATAAAAGGCATATGTGTATAATATAGTTGTCTGAAATAAATAAAAAACTAAGGCCAAAAAGGGAAAATTCTCCTTTTATTAATAGGTCCCTTTATAACTAGAAATCTTATTAACACAGTTAATCCACCCAAATTATGTTATTGCAGATTCAAATGCATTTTTTAAAAAGTAAACACCTTTAAAGCACGTAATAAAGCCCTTAGTAGGAATTTCCGGAATATTAATTTAATCATCAAAGCCCTACAAGGAAAGAACAATTATTAACTCCATGTCTTTTTGCAGGTGAGAAAACAGAGGCAGAGAGAAGTAGAGTAGGACACCCAAGACCATGTCACCTAAGACATTATGTTGTAGAACCACATTCTGAACTCAGGAAGCTGGGTGCCATGCCTGTTCACAGAAGTGGTCATTTCCCCATTCACCAACGTCCGTAAAATAAAATGCACACTGGTAAACCCCCCTTTAATTTCCAAGAACAAGACACTTAAAGTCCTTGCAGTGGTTGGCAGAATTCTAAGAGAGCCCCCCCCCTCCCGCCCTAAGATTCCTACCTGTTCAACTATAAATCTTCCCAGTTAACCAAATCCTAGTCTAGGTGCTGCAGTGAAGGGATTTTGCAGACGTAATTAAGGTTCCTCAAATCTTTAATTGATCTTAAGAGATTATTCTGGTGGATGTGACTAATCAGGTGGCCCACTGAAAGGGACTGGGGTCTTCCTTAAGATCTAAAGTAAAAAAGGGACAAGGGGAGATTCTCTGTGGCTGGCTTGGAACACGTCAAGTGTGATGTTGTGGCAAGGAAGGCAGGATGGAGGCCTCTAAGAGCTGAGCCTGTCCCCTGACATCCAGCCAGCACTGGATCTGTGTCCTACAACTCCAGGAACTGAATTAGGCTAATGAGCTGTGTAGTTGGGAGTAGGTTCTTTCCCAGAGCCTCATGATGGGAACACACCCTGACTGACATCCCGAGTTCATCTTGATGAGATGAAGCAGAGAGCCCAGTTGTGCCATACCTGGACTTCTGACCTACAGAACTGGGAGCTCGTCAGCAGGTGTTGTTTCAAGCCACTAAGTTCACAGCAACAGAAAATCAATATACTATTCAACCTTCAGGTTCATGAACAAAATAAGTGACTGTTACTGTTTTAAGCCACTGTTTTGGGGCTGGTGTCTTATGCAGCAATAAATAAATAAAATACCTCTATTTATTAAAACAAGGAGGTATATTTATATATTTTAAAGGCTTTTGAACAATCACTTAAACAAAGAATTTCAACTTAAAATTTAGTATGCCCCTGGTGCATGTGGGTTGAGGGGAGGAACTCTATTATATGCTGTCACTGAAAAAGGAAACTAGAACCAGCTTCTGGACAGTGAGTACATACCAATGATCTTACACCTAGGAATTTACCCTAAGGAAACCACCAGAGATGCGACAAAGACTTATCTACCGACATGTTATATGGGACTGTTTTAGAACTAAATCCTAGAAGTAAGCTACAAGCTTCCAAATTGGGTTAGTTTAAATAAAAACAGCATACCCATTTGAAGAAATGCTCCGTGAAGCCACTAAAAAACACTGACAACAAGAGGTCTTAACCAGAATTAATGACTGGGCCTCAGGAGTTCTATATACCGTGTGTTTTTTCAGGGAAGATAGTACATAAACTTAATCTAAGATTCTCTGGTGTATAAGAGTATTTAGTGATAGGACAAAATATTTTTGGTATCTTTCTATGGCAAAAGGGTAGATTGGGTATGTGTATATATAGAGGTGGCTTTTATTTTTTTCAGTAAGTTTTTCATTGTTTTTAAAATTTTGCTCAATGAACACACACTTTATACTCAGAACTTATGTTTAAAAATTTAAAAATAGTCTAATAACTTCAAATTCTTTAATGTTTCATTATACAGTTGAAGCCAGCCACATTTTTAATGGGGACAAAGACAAAAAAATTGCATAATTCCTCTACTCACTTCTATAATGGTTTTGATATTTAAAGCTTGGTTCACAGAAATTCTAAACAAACACCGCCGTCAGGGAAGGACAGACTGAAAGGCTCCATTCTCAACTGGCTCCAAGGATGAACAGCACATTGTGTAATTACCTGACACGGCTTCTCCCTCTAGTGGAGGGAGTCAGAACATCACGTTGGCTTTTCATGAGAAAGTGTACCCTCCTCCTCCAAAGTTTTAAGTAATTCATGCTCTTTAAAAAAATATGAGGGCGCCTGGGTGGCTCAGTGGGTTAAGCCGCTGCCTTCGGCTCAGGTCATGATCTCAGGGTCCTGGGATCGAGTCCCGCATCAGGCTCCCTGCTCAGCAGAGAGCCTGCTTCCCTCTCTCTCTCTCTGCCTGCCTCTCTGCCTACTTGTGATCTCTCTCTGTCAAATAAATAAATAAAATCTTTAAAAAAATAAAAAAATAAAAATAAAAATAAAAAAATATGAAATCTTACGAGACTCGTAATCATAGGAAACAAACTGAGGGTTGCTGGAGGGGAGGGGGATGGGGGGATGGCGTAACCGGGTAATGGACATTAGGGGGACACAAGATGTGACAAGCACTGGGTATTATGTAAGACTGATGAATCACTGAATTCTACCTCTGATACTAATAATACATTATGTTAATTGATTGAATTTAAATAATTTTTTTTTCAAAAGCTCAATGTCTACATTTAAAAAAAAATGGTACTAAAAGATTAGATAATAAAATTATGGGAGTGCCTAGTGTCTGCCTTTGACTCAGGTCACGATCCCAGGGTACTGGGATCGAGCCCTGCATCTGGCTCTCTGCTCAGTGGAAAGCCTGCTTCTCCCTTTCCCACTCCCCCTGCTTGTGTTCCCTCTCTTGCTGTGTTTCTCTCTGTCAAATAAATAAATACTATCTTAAAAAGAAAAGAAAATTACATGTCAGTCAGTTATGTAAATTAGACTAATGATCCTTCTTGTTATCTGCTCTCCTTGCCCTTCTATACATTGGTTGCTTTGATTTTTTCTGAAACAAAGCTCCCATCATACTATATATCTAATTTTATGTTCAATTTTTTTCCACTGTACATTAGATCAATCATTTTTTATATAATTAAGGGATTCATAGCCTTGATTTTTTAAAAAGATTTATTTTTTGAGAGAGAGAGCAGGTGTACCTGTGAGCTAGCAGGGGAGGGGGAAGAGAGAGAGAGAAAGTGAAAGAATCTCAAACAGACTTCCTACTGAGCAAGCAGCCCAACTCGAGGCTTGATCTCATGACCTGAGCTGAAATCAAGAGTCAGTCACTTAACCAACTGAGCCACTCCTAAACTTGAATTTTTTAATGGGCTATAAAATATTCCACTGAGCATGTCTCTTGGTTCTATAAGCATTCCCGCATTAAACATTTAAATTCTTGGGGCGCCTGGGAGGCTCAGTGGGTTAAAACCTCTGCCTTCGGCTCAGGTCATGATCCCAGGGTCCTGGGATCGAGCCCCACATCCGGCTCTTTGCTCAGCGGGGAGCCTGCTTCCTCCTCTCTCTCTGCCTGCCTCTCTGCCTGCTTGTGATCTCTATCTGTCAAATACATAAATAAAATCTTTAAAAAAAAAGAAAGAAAGAAAGAAAGAAAGAGCTGGATTTTCTTTAAAAAAAAAAAAAAAATTCTTTCTAGCCTTCCAATATAAAACAAAATAACTATTTTTACACATGAAGGCCTTTTTCCACATACAGAATTTTCTTGCAATAAGCCAATAAAAATGAGTTTAAGATCAAAGCAAATGAGCATTTTTAAGGTTCTGTGATAATGATCTTCCAAAGATTCCTAAGATTTTAGACTGCTTTCAGTAATATATCACTCGGTATATAACTTCTATTGTAACTGTTGGCTTGTTTCCTCACTTTAAAGTGCAAGAAATTTAAGGGAAGGGGGTATATCTTATCCTA
The DNA here is from genome assembly GCF_009829155.1 of Mustela erminea. Taxonomy (NCBI): domain Eukaryota; kingdom Metazoa; phylum Chordata; class Mammalia; order Carnivora; family Mustelidae; genus Mustela; species Mustela erminea. The sequence goes on from NC_045625.1 coordinate 75,041,244, forward strand.
GAACATGTGCCAGATTTAAAGTCCACGATAAGTAATTGCTGAATGAGATAAACCCATGCCAATATGAGATCTATGTGTATAATTAACAGTTACACTTCTGGGCCACCTGGGTGGCTCAGTGGGTTAAGCTTCTGCCTTTGGCTCAGGTCATGATCTCAGGGTCCTGAGATCGAGCCCCGCATCGGGCTCTGCTCAGCAGGAAGCCTGCTTCCCCCTCTCTCTCTGCCTGCCTCTCTGCCTACTTGTGATCGCTCTCTCTGTGTCAAATAAATAAAATCTTAAAGCAACAACAACAAACAGTTAAATTTCTCTTTCAGATTGTATTTTTAAAAATTCAGAATCTCTGGCTAAAACCTGGCCCTACCCCTTAGCAGTAGAACTTTGGGCAAGTTCAGGAACTCCAGGCCTCAATTTCCTCATCTCTAACATGAAGATAGGTTCCTCACACGACACAGTTCTTGGGAGAATTACATGAGTTAACACACACATAAAACTCAGAAGAGTGCTTGGTACAGAGGGTATGTTCAATTAATGCTAACGAATATATGTGAATGCAAACAGTAGCAAAGGACTTAAAATCAAATAGTCTCAACTCACTCACACATCCAGCCCCCTTGAGGAAAACTTTTCTTAAGCAGGTTTTAATTTTTTTAAGTAGTCTTTATGCCCACCGTGGGGTTTGAATTCACATTTCTGAGATGAAGAGCGGCATGCTTTATAGAGTGAGCCAGCCAGGTAGCCCTCTGGGCAGGTTTTAATTGTAAAATATGATATACATACTAAAAAGTGCATCTTTACATGCATGCATCCCTAGAAATTCCCTTTGGTTTTCCCAATTCTTAACTTCACTAAAAGAGAATCACAGTATAACCAGCCTTCCAGTCAATATTGTTTTTAAAAATTAATCTATGTTGTTGCCGGTAGCTCTAGTTCGTTAAACTTTATTGCTTTATAGTTTCCCACTAAATGAATACACATAATTTAATTTTTGACTCTTAAGGGACATTTGGGCTGTTTTCAGTTGGTGCTAGTGCAAATCACACACACGTCCTGTATGTGCCTCTAGTACATACACCAGCTGGGCAGGGGAGAGGGAAACTGGTTGGGTTGTGGAGTAGTAACACAACTTCAGGCAATGAATAATGCTGAATGCTTTCCAAAGTAGCTATGTAGATTTATATGCCTATATAAGCAGGGTGTGGGATTCCTATTATACTCCAGGTCTAGGAAACCCATAATTACCAGACATTTTTTGTTAATGGCATTGGAGTGTTGTGGCCTTTCATATTGGACACTTTTCTATGTTTATCAGCCATCTGGATTTCCTTTCTTCTTCTTTTTTCTTTTTAAATATTTTATTTATTTGATAGAGACACAGCAAGAGAGGGGACACAAGCAGGGGGAGGGGGAGAGGGAAAAGCAGGCTTCCCACTGAGCAGGGAGCCTGATGTGAGGCTCCATCCCAGGACCCTGGGATCATGACCCAAGCTGAAAGCAGGTGCTTAACAACTGAGCCACCCAGGTGCCCCATCCCTGGATTTCCCTTTTTTTAAAAAAGATTTCATTTATTTATTTATTTATTTGACAGAGCGATCACAAATAGGCAGAGAGGCAGACAAAGAGAGAGGAGGAAGCAGGCTCCCTGCTGAGCAGAGAGCCCGATGTGGGGCTCGATCCCAGGACCCTGAGACCATGACCAGAGCTGAAGGCAGAGGCTTAACCTGCTGAACCACCCAGGCGCCCCTGGATTTCCTTTCTTAATGAGCCTTTAGCCATTCTTATTTTCAATTCTTCTCTATTTCCAAGTAACAAACCTACATGACCATGTCATAATTAAGTTTTAGAGATTATTAACTTCCTACTTTACTAAATAAGATATTAATTCATTTACACTCTTTTCCTAAGTCCATTTCTCACACTGAAGTCACGTCCCCATTAGTTTTTCCACTGGTCATGAACTCTTGAACTTGCAGCGATATCCTTAAAAATCTGTATTGTTGGGGCACCTGGGTGGCTCAGTCAGTTAAGTGTCTGCCTTTGGCCCTGCATCGGAGGCCTCCCTACTCAGTGGGCAGCCTGTTTCTTCTTCTCCCTCTGCTCACCACTCCCCCTGCTTATATACTCTCTCCGAGACAAAGAAAGAAATAAAATCTTAAAAAAAAATCTATATTGCTAATTGACCATAAACTCTCCCCAAGCCCCACTTTGGGAATTGGACATTCATGCCTTTTTCCCTTCTTTCCACCTCTTGTTTACCTTCCAAACCTATCTTTTATGTTGTCAAAGCTGATATTTACATTTTGTTCTGTTTTCTGTTGAGATGCTAACAGCAAACAGTCCCTGGTCCTACCAGGTATGTGCTTTTACTCCTTTTCTTCCAACCCCCTACTTCCCACCCCCTCATGTTGCATGCTTTACTCAACTCTCAGACGAACCGGTTATTTTCTACTTAGGAACGAGAGCAGAAAGCTCCCCGGAAGCTCATGGTTGACTGCGAAGAGGTGGGTAGTCAGTTATAATAAGGAACCTCCCAAATACTCTTTTCTAGGGTGTACAACTGCACTGGGTGCCCTAGTTCTCCTCAGTTTTTTTCCTCAAATTTTTATTTAAATTCTAGTTAGTTACCATATAGTGTCACAGTGGTTTCAGTAGAATTTAGGGATTCATCACTTACATCTAACTCCCCAGTTTTTTCCAAAGTAAAATTATCTCATTTCAGGAGAATGAGGGTGGGGATGGGTGTCAACTCTCCCAAATACAAACCTCCCACACCCGCTCTCCGTATTTCAGTCACATTTTCACGAATTCCACTGTCTCCTCCCTGCGCACCTGAGGATGGAGCTATTCCTGCCAGGGGGATCAGATTCCCCTCAGCGGAAGCCAGTCCCTGTGCAATTCTAGGTTGTGGTGTTCCTCTGTTCACAGCTTCCCACCCTCCCACTCGTCTTCTGTCTTTGTAAAAAATGTTGAAAAATCCCTTCTCTTGATTGTTGTTAAAAATTTTGATACCAGCACTTTAATATCTTATCAAAATGGAGAAGAGCCGCGAGGGTCCTCAGCACATCTGAATCAGGTAATCCCTGGTTACAGTTCCTGACCTCCTTGGGGCTTCCCCAGTGCCTACTGCTGCTTTTAGAAGTACAATCTCCCTAGTGTCTTGGTGCGGGAAATGAACACATCTAAAATGACCATGACTGCAAATTAGATGGTCTGGGGTCTTGTCTCTACCATGCAACTTAGTAACAAAACACTTTAAGGGCTACAAATTGTAGATGCTCGTTTAGACGATAAAAGGCATAATTTGACATCAATTCCAGATTTGTCCCCCTCTAACATTTTATAATTTTCCAGGTACTTAGCTTAGAATTTCCCTATGTTACTGTCCTTAATTTTTATTAGGAAAATAAAAATCTGGCTTTCTTTTTTAAAAAAACAAATAGTAAAAGGGGCGCCTGGGTGGCTCAGTCAGTTAGGAAGGGAAAAATTCCTTTTTTGATTTTTTCTCTGAATTCAAATGTCTATCTTCCACATTGGTCTAAGCCAAGGAGGGAATGACAGAAGCCGTGTACAAGCTCTTCCGGTGTCCTGATCAGGCTTCCGCCTGCCCAATAACCACTACGGTTTAAAAAATTATCTCTGGATTTTTAAAGTGGTAACTTTGTACCTCTAATGCTTCTTGTTTTAAACTGGTTTTCTCAGGCTGCTCTTGAACACTTTCGGATGAATCGTCGACCTCTTCAATTTCTGAGGAGGAAGGACTCTCTACTGTCACAGTCACAGGAAAACCTGATTGCTTAGAGAAAGAAGGCAAGGTTGTAGAAGAGATAACAAAAATCAGATACCAAATATTATAGGACATTTAATAAAACTGATCTAAGGTATCATGTCATTATCTATAAATGTCTTCTACTACTTAGTCTAAAACAAGCAATGACAAAGTAAAATGACAGTGACTTATTTTTGCTGTCAATGTATGGAATTCTGTTAAGGTTAATATTTGGAGTCATCCATATTATTTTTAATTTTCTTTCACGTAAGCCAAGTGAGGAGCCAGGGTGCACATTTTATTCAGACCAACTTTACACTGAAGATGAGACATTTACTCTCCACTGTACAAAAAGTCTGGAAGAAATGTAGTTTTTGGAGGAAAAATCCATCAGGAGGGGAGTGGTAAGAATTAGAAGAATGATTAGAAAGTTAATGTTATCTAGTGAAAAAAATTTTTTTAAAAGTAAATCACTTACACATACACGACTAAAATGGACCCATCAAAAATCTCACCGTATCCTCCTTCAGCCACCGTAAACCAGAACTACTGTAACAGTAACACAACTCTCAGGTTTCACTGCCACTGGAATGCAGTTTAGTATGTTGTTTCCAAACACTTGAAAACTGACTTGATCACGACCCCATAAAGTCTACAGAGCAAAAAGAGGAGCGCTGGGATTGCCTAACTGCACAGAAGACAAGTCACTGGGGTGCCATTTTAACCACAGGCAACAAATCCCAAAGTACAGGAAAGTTCCAATGGTAGAAAGAGGTGTACACCCTTTCTTCTGGACATGCAGGGGGCAGGGCTCACACCTGGGGGGGGCTCGTCTCCCCATCCAGCAGTGTTACTCTACTAAGAGCAACTCTGCAGTCTCCCAGCACAAGGGGGAAGGAGAACCTGACACTCTGACAGGAATGGCTGGTTCTAAGACCATGAGGCAGCAGGAGAGGGAATGTGTATGATCTTGGTGAGAGAGGAAGTGCTCTGAGAGACGAGAGACTCTGGCTTCTTTATTTTGCCTTTCAAATCTGGAACTTGCACATGTAGCCCTCAAATAACATTTCTCAAAAACATAAGAACATTCTTGAAAATGACAACTCCATGTGTTAGGTCAGGAATAGCGGTCAAATTCCTTTCACTGGGTTAACAGGTGACCTGTGGGCTGGAGAAATGGCTTCCCTGTTTACAGATGGAACCACAAGATGCCCAGTGTGTGTCACAGTCACAGAACTACATGGTGTCATTGGGAGAGCAACCTGACAAGTTTCAAGTGGATTTATTTCAGAGAGGGAATGTTCCCTGCAAGGCTCTGTTTAGTCTAAAACACGAAGAGAATGACCTCCCACCGTTCTCACTTAATCTATATATGGTAAATATGAGAACTACATACCTGCAGATGATTATATACATCACGAGTTTTGATTAATGGAAAACCCCTAAAGAGATATCAACAAAGTAAGTTAAACATGAACATCATCAGTTAATGCCAGTTAATAAAATTTGCTAGAATTATGTACAATAATACTATTAGTAGTATATATGAATTTTGTATAAAAAAATAAGCTCAAAGTAAGGAGCCGGGAGGCTCTGCTATGGAGAAAACTGAACAGGATTTAGCAGATTGGCTTGTCATAACTCCCCGAACTGCTGAGGGATGTCCTCACTTTCTACGTTCAGGCTGGTTTAGACTTCCAATCTAACTTCTTTGACTAATAATCATTCTCCAATGGACAACTCCTTGTGATCAGAATGGTCTTGAGTTTAGTAAGTATCATAAAAAGATGATATGAAATCACAAAGTCATAAAACTGAAGTGTAAAGACTGGAGCCTGGGAACTAGAGTTTATGCAATAATAATTAATAACACCATTTGCAATGGAGAGTACATTTATCAATATAATGTGAGCATCAATTATTTTAGAAAGTACCTACCTCAAGTCTTATTTAAAATCAAGTCTTTGTATACAAACGTAGTGATCCGAAGGGGCACGTGCACCCGAATGTTTATAGCAGCAATGTCTGCAATAGCCAAACTATGGAAAGAACCTAGATGTCCATCAACAGATGAATGGATCAAGAAGATGTGGTATATATACACAATGGAATACTATGCAGCCATCAAAAGAAATGAAATCTTGCCGTTTGCGACGACGTGGATGGAACTAGAGGGTATCATGCTTAGCAAAATAAGTCAATCGGAGAAAGACAATATCATATGATCTCCCTGATATAAGGAAGTGGAGATGCAACATGGGGGGTTAAGGGGGTAGGAGAATAAATGAAACAAGATGGGATTGGGAGGGAGACAAACCATAAGTGACTCTTAATCTCACAAAACAAACTGAGGGTTGCTGGGGGGAAGGGGGTTGGGAGAAGGGGGGTGGGGTTATGGACATTGGGGAGGGTATGTGCTATGGTGAGTGCTGTGAAGTGTGTAAACCTGGCGATTCACGGACCTGTACCCCTGGGGATAAAAATACATTATATGTTTATAAAAAATAAAAATTAAAAATAAAATAAAATAAAGTCTTTGTTTCCTTTTTTCTTTTTAAAGATTTTATTTATTTATTTATTTGACAAAGAGAGAGACGCAGCGAGAGAGGGAACACAAGCAGAGGGAGAGGGAGAAGCAGGCTTCCTGCCAAGCAGGGTGCCTCATGTGGGACTCTGATCCCAGGACCCTGGGATCATGACCCGAGAGGAAGGTAGGCACTTAATGACTGAGCCACCCAGGCGCCCCAAGTCTTTGTTTTCTTGAGCAATTGTTAATCCCCAATTTCTTGAAAACTACCCCGTAAATTATTTAAAAATAATCTATAGCAAATTAATTCACTCAGCAGGCCTAAAATTATAGTTTGACCATTTAAAGAGACTTTTATACTTCTAGGATAAAAATTGCTAGGCACTGTTATCCTCTGGGTAAGTAATCAGCTAAAAGTAGTTAAATCTAATTTACTAAATCTGATTCACTAAAATGATTTAAGCCAGTTGACTGAGTTAGATTAAGTCTAATCCCTCCTCCTCACCCATTCTGCATTAAACTATTCCCCAGGCTGGAAATGTCTCTTTTCCCCCATTCCTTACATATCCAACTTCCTCCTCTTGCACTGTAGGGTCCTGCCCAATTATACCCACCTTTAATGAAACCTTTACTCACCTGTACCAGTGGGGAGAAGTTTATCTCTTCTTGACTCCCACAGGGTTACATTTGTTGTGACACAAGAAATAGCTTGCAACTCCCAATTATAATGGTTTTTATTTTGTTTTGTTTTGTTTTTCTTCCTTCAAGGACTCATTAGGCAGAAGCCACAGGTGAGTTATCATTTTTTCCTCTAGAGAAACCACTAGAGACCACCCACATAATAGAAGCTCCAAAATGGGGGCGCCTGGGTGGCTCAGTGGGTTAAGCCTCTGCCTTCAGCTTGGGTCATGATCTCAGGGTCCTGGAATCGAGCCCCGCATTGGGCTCTCTGCTCGGCGGGGAGCCTGCTTCCCCCTCTCTCTCTGCCTGCCTCTCTGCCTACTTGTGATCTCTATCTGTCAAATAAATAAATAAAATCTTAAAAAAAAAAAAAAAGAAGAAGAAGAAGCTCCAAGACGAAAATTTCTGAGTAACTTAAGTTAGGAAGATATATACTGTACCTGTTCCTTTTTGCACGTTCTGCTGTGCGCCACGGCAGGAAACCAGACACGCCGGGAGGTAGAGGTTCAGGAGCGTAACACTCTTTACCAAGGGAGTGTTTTCTTCCATTGCTTACAGGTTTCTTCGTGGCCAATCCTGTTTGCAAAAGCATTAAAGGACAAAATCAAGATGCACTAAATGGTGATGCAGCAATCATCATATGTTCACACTTTATAGAACAGGCACCTGCCAATAATGTGAGGCCATTAACAATAGGATCGTTCTGTAAAAATCCTTTTACATAGACTAGCAATGTTTACAAATACAAGTTCTCATAGAGTAACAAGTTATCATTTTAACTAAAATATATGAGATGTGCATATCATGCAAAAGTAAATAAAAAATACATCCCAAAGAATTAAACATGCATGATACACCTTATGTATCATGCAGAAACATTCATTTTATTGAATCTCAGAATATTTTTGGTATTTCTGAATCTCAAAGATAGAGAAACACTGATACATCCCTGATTCCTGCCAAAGAGAATCTGAATTGGACCAAAATTTCAACTTAAGTTTAGTTTTCCTATGTGAAAACAATCAAAGTAATTAGGACTGAAAGCTGTTAAGTGGCAGGTAAGTCAATGCTACCCTCTGTCAGTCTGTCACCTTCAATGCTCATTTGATTTCATATAGAAAATGAAAAAGAAATAAGACCCAATGGATAAAAGAGCAAAATATGGAGATTTGGTCCAATTTCAGTATTAAAAAGTCAAGCATCCTTATATGAAATGGTTAGTAGCAACAACTAGAACTACATGCCAATATTTTATTTAGAATAAACCATATATTAAAATTGACATTTAAATATTTTTTCTGTTACTCAAAATAAGTAACCTAGGTTCATTATATTATTCCTCAAATCTATTTTACTATACTACTTTGGCAGCATTAGGGTAGCATGAGAAGTAAAGTATATGTAGCAACAGAGGGTAAATATTTCATAGAGTATAGCTTATTGATAATCACATGACCTTGTATGATTTCTCTGGATGAATTTATATACCTCTTAAAATATATAAAAGTTCCATTCACTTTGCGCTATTTTTTGTTTTTAACTTAATTACTCTCAAGGAAAAATGTTTGTATATTTGTGGTTTGTATGTATACACTTCTCCCCTGACTTTCCGAAACTAATGCAAATATCATTTGTAATTAAATCCAAAATAATTTGCATGTATCTTGTTAGGAGATACAGTTCCCATTAAAGTTCCTATCTTCTTTCTGCACACATGATTACAATGTGAATGTGACACAACTCACACATTTAACCCTATACTCACCTGGATCTAACTACATAGCCAGACATTGCTGTGGCTTACCTCTATGTCTCCATATAACTGAGGCAAATACAAAAAAAAAGCCCAAGAAATAAAATTACTCTTAAATAGCTCAGTGAGCCTGTAAACTTCAGTTACAGTTCCACTTTGTTTAATCATGCTAAGGAAAAAAAAAAAGGACTTTGAATTTTTTATTCTCATTCCATGAAGTCCTATTATATACCACCAGATACTAAAATTACAGAAATCCCAATATAACATATATATTTTTTACCTATATATAATTCTATTTCTAATATTATATCAAGGGCACCTGGGTGACTCAGTTGGTTGGGCAACTGCCTTTAGCTCAGGTCATGATCCTGGAGTCCTGGGATCGAGTCCTACATCAGGCTCCCTGCTCAGCAAGTAGCATGCTTCGCCCTCTCCTCCCTCCTCCTGTCCACTCTCACTATTTCTGTGTCTCCTTTTCTCCAATAAATAAATAAAATCTTTAAAAAACAATAATATTATATCAAAATACCAGTTTAGACACTTTCAAGAATGTTTTACACATTATGCAAACTTTTAATAATAATATCTAATTACTGTGACATCACAAATCTCAGCTTCTTGCATATACTATTTGACTACTAAAATGTTTTAAAATAAAAATTGGTAGAAGAATTGTTAAGCTTTCTTTTGATTTAATAACTCCTACTTAGTATTTTATTGACCAAACAAGGAGATTAATGGAGAATAAAAAACATACCTTTTAATAGTTAAAAAAGAAAAGAAGTCGTATTTATGGAGATGTTTACAATACTATTAAAAAATTATATAATATTTAGGTTATTTTGAATTTTCCACTATTTATTTATTTATTTATTTGAAGTGGGCTCCCCCCCATGACCCCAAGATTGAGAGTCATGTGCTCTACCGACTGAGCCAGCCAGGCACCCCAAATCTTTCATTAATAAAAAATAGACTCAACTCAATGAAACCTTGTGAATACATAAATAAGTATTAACTATGAAATCATACAGAATTTTAATTCAATTTAAAATGAAGTGAAAGAAGGAAAATGGCAAATTTTATTTGAGCTCTGTGAAATCACATCAATATTCCATCCACCCTGTCACCTGTGTACCTACATTGTCTATGCTAATAGACCACAGGAAGAGAAAACTAAAATCTTAACCAAGAAATATATTCAAAATAATGAACTTTTTAAGAACACATCGCTGGTTAATTAAAAAAATGGAAATATTAGCATCATTTTAAAAATTGTTTCTAATTCCATAAATTCTCATAATCTGTATCTGAACATTTATAGTCTTTCCTATATGCAGTATGGTTAATCCTGGTTGTTACCCTCAGTATCACATAATGGGAAGAGATTCTAATTTTAGCCATCGGAACACATATAGGGCTCAAGTTCTAGCCGCGTTAAAATGCCAGGAGAGGAAGAGTTACCGATTCTAATAGTAGCTTTCCCCTTCCGACCATTTCCCAGAATTATAGTTCTCTTTTTCTGTCTAGCAGTTTTGAATGGTTCCTTCACTGACGGAGAAGTTATCCACTGGTACTGGAAGAGAAATAAAAAACACTTATTTCAGGGACGCCTGGGTGGCTCAGTTGGTTAAGCAGCTGCCTTTGGCTCGGGTCATGATCCCAGGGTCCTGGGATCGAGTCCCACATCGGGCTCCTTGCTCGGCGGGGAGCCTGCTTCTTCCTCTGCCTCTGCCTGCCTCTTTGTCTGCCTGTGCTCGCTTGCTCTCTCTCCCTCTGTCTCTTACAAATAAATAAATGAAATCTTTAAAAAAAAAAAAAAAAACACTTATTTCAGTTACAGGTTATTTATAAGGGTTTGATCTCAATTGGAAATTAAGCTATTTTGAGTTAACAAAAGGTTTGCAATCTGCATTTCTGGGACCTCAAATTAAAGAATCACACAATGTTTTCAAAACAGAAAAGCCATTTGATTTGACTTAATTGATTTAAGATGGCAGAAAAACGCCTTGATAGTTTTATTTTATGAGGATAAAAGAAAAACATGCAATTAAAGAAAAACTCTTCTAGAGAACATGTTACCTCTGACTTGGCACTCCTTCCATTCTGGAGAACTTTTTTGATAACTGCTTTCATCACAGAATGATCTAAAGTAAAATAAATCGGAATTATAGTAATTGCTTCCCAATGAGCGGTTATTCCCATTTAAAAACAAACAAATTACAGAAACAAATTACAAAAAACCAAACTAATTACTGCTTTTCACATAAGACTAAATATAAAACCCACATTATGTGGTTATATACGTATTTCCCCCTTTTTAGTATTCCAATTTCTTCCTCAGAAACCGAACACGAAAGTATACCGCCTCCCATATTGCCCACAATGACTGTTCTTTTGGCAGCAGCAAAGATGAAATCTAAACACTTTGTGTCTAATGTGGCTTTGGATAACTTTGGATAGAAAGCGGAAGTCTGGGCAATGTCCAGATGCTTAGGTACCTAAAGGGCATCTAGTCTGCCAAACCAAAGTCGTGATATTCTCTCAAACTGCTCCTCTCATCAGACCCCCTTTCTCAGTGAGTGGTACCAACCAGTTGCACCCGTTATCATCCTGCACTTGCTTCTTTATTACTATTTCCTTCATACCCCACACCCGATCTGTCTTATTAGCTATCCCCTAAAACACAACCGAACTGAACTGCTTCACCAGCCCCAACCTGCTACCCTAAGGCAAACCATAAACAGCCCGTATCTGGACTCCTGAGGGGAGTCATAGTCTCCTGACCGGTCTCCCCATTTTCCTTCTTTAACTCTCCCCCACCCCCAGGTCTATTCCCTACACCAGAGTCATCTTATTGAAACACAATCAAGCCTTTTCCAGCTCAAAACACTCCACTCATTTAGAATAATCCATGTCCTTACTCTGGCCTTCAAGACCTTGTAAGAGCACACCCCTGGCCAGCTCTGCGACCTCCCTGCATAACTTGCCCTCTCTCACTCAGAGTTCTGACCATGGTGGCCTCCATGTTTTCCTTAAATTCTCCACCCACCCTGTCACCTCCGTGCCCATGTACGCATTGCCTGCAGGTCTCCCAATGGCCAGCCACTCTCTTCATTCAGCTTTCCCCTCAAAAGTCATTTCTCCAGTGAAGCTGTCCCTCATCATATGGAATACAGCCCTACTGCCCACTTCGGGGTCTTTACCTTTGGCTGTTTTGGTACTTCCCGCCATCTAAAATCACACTACTTTATCTGCCTACTCATTTCTACTTGAATTCCTCCACTAGAACATAAGCTCCAAGAGGGTAAGACTTTGGTTGACCCTGTTCACTGCCACATTCCTAGTGCCTAAAGCCTGTGTCTGGAACACAGAAAGGATTCAAAAATTACTTGCTACCCTGAGAAATGAATGAAATGCTCTTTGCAGCAATGCAGAGGCAATAATTCTCCTGGTGGAAGCTAGCTCATAATCTAGGTTCGCCTTATTCAGAGTGGCAGCCAAGAGCAAGTTACACGTATATCTCATGTTAGTTAGTAAATTATCTGCTGAAACACATGGGAAGTACAAGATTAGGAAAGTATAGCATTAGGAAAGCAAACACATTAAGTTTTAAAAACTGTCAATACACGAACACAATCTTTCTGTTTTGTTATTTGTTCATCAATTAAAAAAGGAGTGACATACCAACGAGTGGATTTTTTCTTATATCCAGAACGACCAGAGTTCTGTTGGTTTCGAGGGCCTTTAGTAAAGCCTTTGCTCCTTCATTGGTGAGGCCACACTGCTGCAGGTCAAGTGCTTTTGAAGAAAGACAAAAGGTCACTTGCCAATTCTACACAGATTTGACACACATACAACTCTCACATATTCATGTAAAAGCTCAGGTAAGATTTCTGTACGAGAAGTCATGGCAGGTTTTTAATCTTGGGTGTTGAAGAAAGAAAAATAGAAAAGTACATACATACACATATAATACAAAATCCAATAAAAAATTCTTAGATGAGCCATGACTAGCCTGCTCTTAGTACCAATAAATGAGCCAACATATTTTCTAATTACAGAGGTGAAGAATAACTCTATAGATAGTCTGTGAGTGAAACACCTCACAAAAGGAGTCTCAGGGGCTGCCTGGGTGACTCAGTGGGTTAAAGCCTCTGCCTTCAGCTCAGGTCATGATCCCGGGGTCCTGGGATTGAGCCTTGCATTGGACTCTCTGCTCAGTGAGGAGCCTGCTTCCCTCTCTCTCTGCCTGCCTCTCTGCCTGCTTGTGATCTCTTGTCTGTCAAATAAATAAATAAAATCTTAAAAAAAAAAATGTGGTTCCTCATCAGCAAGGATGCTAGTGGCAGAGTCAACTTCACAGGCAAAAGCTGGGTGGAGCTCAGAGACCACGCTGCATTCTTTCACTACGATCTTGAGTTCCAAATCACTCTTAAAACTACTTAAAAGGAAAAAGCCAAATACCAGATATGTATTGTTATATATATACATTATATATAATGTATATAATATATATTAATATGTAATAATTAATATATAATATGTAATATATATTATAGATATGTATTGTTATATATATATATATTTATATATATATATAACTATTAGTTTTAGAAAAGAAAAAGAAAAAAGTCTAAGAGGGTGTAAATAATAACAAATCCGAAGAATGTGTGAATAGGGAACATATGCTAAGAACTTACCATGAAAGAATGATAGTCAAGAACACTGTCTTGTAAAGGTCAAAGAACAGAACAAATGATCCTAATACTAATAGTTCTGAGGCTGAACAACATACTCATTTAAACCAAAGGGATCATCACAAAAGCGCAAGTATAAAAAACACTACTAACTTAGGAGGAAACTATCATATGAGCCTCCCCTACTTTTTAAAAGAAGATTTTATTTATTTATTTAACAGACAGAGATCACAAGTAGGCAGAGAAGCAGGCAGAGACAGAGAGCGGGGGGGAAGTAGGCTCCCCGCTTAGCAGAGAGCCCGATGTGGGGCTCGATCCCAGGACCCTGGGATCATGACCTGAGCTGAAAGCAGAGGCTCAACCCACTGAACCACCCAGGCACCCCATTATGAACCCTTTTTTAAAAGTGTTGTATAGGGCGCCTGGGTGGCTCAGTGGGTTAAGCCGCTGCCTTCGGCTCAGGTCATGATCTCAGGATCCTGGGATCGAGTCCTGCATCGGGCTCTCTGCTCAGCAGAGAGCCTGCTTCCCTCTCTCTCTCTCTGCCTGCCTCTCCATCTACTTGTGATTTCTCTCTGTCAAATAAATAAATAAAATCTTAAAAAAAAAAAAAAAGTGTTGTATAAACCATTACACTAAAGTAACTGAGGTCTTTTAAAACCCCATGACACACAGAAATAAGCCAGACATATGGAAAGAACACGATGCAATCCTCACAAACTCTTACCACAAAATGGACAAAGGATATAATTAACCAACTAGTCAAATTAATAAAAATAGCCACTACATGTCACTAGTATGTAAACTGAATACAAATTAAAATAAAATGAGATTGTTCCAAGATCACATAACAAAAGGTCAAGATCACATAACAAAAACCTTGAAAATGTACATGCCATTCTGACCTAGCAGCTAAGAATTTGACCAAAGGAAGTAAGAGACGTAGGCAAGGATGTGAATCAGAGTACTGTTTTTAACAGTGAAAACCTGCAAAGAGCTCATATATCTAGCAATAAATAAGCAAAATGGACCACGGCATATTCATATAATGGCAAGTACTAAAAATGATGTGGGAGATGTAAATGTAGTGACTTCTTAAGATGGTCATACCATATGAAATTTAAAAAGCTATAAAGTTGGGACGCCTGGGTGGCTCAGTTGGTTGAGCAGCTGCTTTGGGCTCAGGTCATGATCCCAGCGTCCTGGGATCGAGTCCCACGACGGGCTCCTTGCTCTGCGGGGAGCCTGCTTCTCCCTCTACCACTCTGCCTGCCTGTGCTCACTCTCTCTCTCTCTCTGACAAATAAATAAATAAAATCTTAAAAAAAAAAAAAAAGCTATAAAGTTTGGAGTAATCCCACCTGCATAAAAAAGAAGGGGTTAAAAAAATAAAAAAAATTAAAATAAAATAAAAATTAAAAAGGAAGGGTTATCACTTTTATAGCATTACAGTTTTTACTAGTGACACAAGTCAGCATTTGTGAGGGGAGAGGCCTCACATGTACTGTTAAGGTGGATTATAAACTGGCACAGGATTTCTGGATGGGAATTCGGCAATGTGCAGTAAGTCATAAAAATATGTCACATTATGAGGTCTTTCCACTTTTAGTAACTTAATCTATAGAGCTAATGCAATGGTCACAGAGATGTGTTCACTACACACGGTTCCTGACAGAGCAAAGTACAAAGTGTTTAAATCTAATCGCAAAGGATTAAACTATTGTACATCAACATAATGGAGGACTCTATGATACATCATTAAGTAAGAGAAGAGCATGAAATAGTAACTGAAGCATGAGTTCACTCTTCTAGTCTCTGAAGTATATGAACATGTTTATAGAAAAACAAACACTGAAGGTACGCTAAAATGTGTATTAAGATTATGAGTAATTTTGTTTAGTTACTTTGTATTTCCTATAAAGAGTATATGCAACTCTTAGAGAAGCTTAAAAGCACCGTAAAAGGTATTGGAAAAAATAAGGCTTAAAAAAAAAAATCCCATGACTATGTTATCCAGCCAAAAGCTAAACATACTTAACATTTAAAAAATTCTAGGATTTACCTCTAAGCCATAAATCCTCACTGAGAGATTCTGCAAAAGCACTTGCGCCAAGGTCACCAATGAGCGTGTTGTAGTTCAAGGTGATACGCCTCAGACCAGCCATACAGTCCAGATCAGGCCTCCTGTAACGAAGACTCTCGGCCCAGATTTCTTCGTGCCTTCTCATGGTCTGATACTTCAAAGATTTAACAGGATGAAATTAAGATATCTGGATAAGGAAGCAGGGTATGCCTACTGAGGACGGCTTATCACGTCAGACATTTATACGCACATATAAGCATATAAGCCAAGAGAGTCACCCCGAGAGGCTCAACAGTCGATTCTAGCTCAAGAGTCTCAGGGACCCAGATTCTAATTTGCCAGTGATTAGATTCTAGCCAGGGAGTGACCTGTGGCTGATTAGTTACATAAACTTTGACAATCAAATTACATTCTATACATTTTATTTTCTTTATCTGCCAAGTCAGGGAATTGGTTCTAAATTCTGTTATTGCTGAGGCTCTAAGTTCTATCATTCTGTCCTCCTGTGGTTTCCAGACCCTTGACTGGGCATCCTGCAGTAGACTTTCTGTAACATGGATCTATTTATTGACAAATTATATACACGAAGTTACACATTCAGTTCTGCACATACACTTCACCTACATTATAAACTACACGGTTATTTTTTAAATACTACAAAAGGAATATAAAGGTTCTGGTATTTTCTTTACCCAACTCAATGGATCTCACTATTTTAGAGTTTGCACACCAACTTTAGAGGCCTCCAGTATGCAAAGCCAGTTTGACCTCCCTCAGGAAATTGATGGTTTGATTTTTAACCACAGATAAAGTCGTAAAGACACATTCAGTTCTCTGTATTCATAAGACAAATTTTGGTTAACAGGGAACACGGACTTTAAAAGAAAGAAATCTTATTACATGCTCAAACAAAAAAAGACTCAAAGTTCCTATGCCAGTCTAAATGGAAAATCATTGGTGCCGTTTTTCTATGAACAATAACTTATAAAAGCAAAAAGTAGAAATCACAGAAAAACACTTTCACAGTGCTTATAATGTGCCAGGCACTATTTTATACAAACTAGTTCATTTAATCCTCCTAATAAAGCACAGAGGCTAAGTAATGTGTCCATGGTCAGAAGCTATGAAACTGGTGAGCTGGAATCTGAAACTGGGATATTCGGCTTCAGAATCCATGCTGCTGACTGTTTTCTATATCTGGGGTCAACGGACTTGCTCTGCACAGGCCCAAATGTAATTTTTTCAGCTTTGTGGGCCATAAGGTTCTGTTGCAAATACTTAACTCTGCTGTTGTAGGACGAAAACAGCCACAGTCACAAAGTCAGCAAATGGGCCCGGCTACGTTTTAGAAACACTATAACACCCGGTGATGGGCTGTTTCAAAGAACTAAAAATACATGAAAGTATTATTTATAATGTATTATACACTAGATCTTTTATTACTACGGTTAAATGGATTACCTTTCCTTAGTGGTAGAACCCCAAACTGAAAACTGGTAATAATCTTTCAACAAAACCAAAACTGTAATCATGTATATCAAAAGACAAGAAAAGATGTGCCATCTTGTATAGGAGTATTAATGTGCTTTAATCACAGAATATGTTTTCATGAAAGTTTAAACAGAAAGTCACCTTTAAGATCTTGGCCATGTGATCTGCTCCCTGCCATGTCAGATTACACCCCGTGAAGTTTACTGTCTTAAGAGTGATAGAGTTCTTTATACCTTGACAAATAACTAAAAGGGAAAAAAAAAAAAACCACACACACGATAAGATGAAGAGCCCATACAGTCTGGTCAATTCTGACTTATTTGCTTTTCCTGAGTCTACCGGAGGGTTTATAGCTGTAGTCTTAAAATCACTATCTACAATCTTCCCAGGCAACGGATGGATTGGTGCATTCTAAAATATGTCAGTAATAAAGGGTTATTCTAGTTTACAGCAACAGTTTAATTTTACCTAGATGCTAGAATTGAATACGAATTGAATATTCTGAACCTGGCAAACTTTAAGCCCAACTAGTCAGTAAAGTACTCTGTACCTTTTGAGATATAAGAAAGAAAAAGAAAAACCTAAAAAGTCTAAAACTCTTCCCATATATTCCTATATTCCTATTTCCAATGATACAACCCAAACTCATTTATCAGTTATCCGTCAATTTAAATGTCAACTCTAAACCCAGAGTTTTATTAGGTGCTGTACTAGAGCAATATACTAGAGCAATGTAAGACAGAACATGTCAAGTCTTAATCCCCTCAAATTAAAATGCAGCCTTCCTTACACCCCAGACCACTAGTGGACACAATGAACACAGTAATTCTTCAGGACCCCAATCAACAATTACTTTCTCTGTGATTACCTCTATGATACACCCCCCCCCCAACACCACTGAATTTGCTGGCCTTTTATATACTCCCATAGCACTTTGCATGTATTTCCTATTTTAGTACATAACACAGTGCATTTTGTCATTATGATTGCATACAGATGTTTTTAACTATTTAAGGATAATAATTCTTTTGTCTTTACATTTTGCTATTTCCCTTCCCATAATTATTTCTTGATAATAAAAAGATGAATGAAATAATATAGTATATATTATACTGCATATATATAGTATTGCACTACATATATATTAACAATATAGTATATACTTGTGTGGCTTGTGGCTTAACATAATCTAAGTGAAAGTGGTTCGGAGAGTATCCAGCATGACAAACTTTCAGTGTACAGGTGAGAGGAGACCATGGTTTGATCAGGCCTGGGAGACAATACAGGCAGAAAAGGTACAGACAGCAATTAACATGCAAGCAGGGAGACGTGAGATCAGTCTGGTTGGAGGAGACGTAAAAAACATTGAAACTTACTTTCTAAACCTCCATCTCCAATTGGGCAGTTTGCAAGAGACAGGTGTACCAGAGAGGTGGATTTATTCAATCCCTTTAGTGGGAAGAAAAAGTTAAAATTTTTATGGGTTGAGTTTCCCTCCAAAGCAAATATCCAATGTTTGCAGGACACACTGGAGAAGCCTTACCTTTGTCAAGGCAGTCAAATCTCTCTCGCGCAGCACTAGTCCGTTCAGCTCCAGGTTCTTTAGTGCACTTGATATACTTAAGCAGCACTTGAGAGCTTTACATAACTGGAAGGTCACATCTTTGTTTCTTATCGCAGGAACACGACTTCTGCAAACTTTACTTCTGTCAGAACCTAAAGCAAAATTATTACAAAATATGTATTATCACCATGAGAAAGCATCTGCTCTGTGTTCTTAAAGCCCTCTTTGAGGGACAAATGTAAGCCCAAAGCATCAACCACACAAGATACAGAAATATAAACCATGGGTATAGAGGCTCCTATGAAAGCAAGATGCTATATCTAAGTGTGGCTTCAGGATAACCCTCAAGTTGAATCTAGAAAGGGAATGACCACATAGTCTGGGTGGGAGGAGCTTAACGTCAGAGGACACCTGCGCAAAGACATCCAAGCCTGACACCTGCTGGCCACGGAAAATACTGCAGGTGGGGACGACTAAAGGCCAAGACACAAGGGGGAGGAGACAGAAATTACAATACAGAGGTTAGCCAAAGCAAGGCTCCGATAAAAAGTCTCTGGCTTTTACCAGGAAAGCTGATGAGGACAGAGGCTACCACTGGCACAGTAAAGGTGCCTCTGCCGGTTAGAAAAAGGTACCTAAATCAGATAGATTAGAAAAAGCACCTCTTCCTCTGGCCAATTAGCCCCCTGAGGCTTGGCAGAGATTTCAAGCTTCTGTGCAGAGCAGAAATCTCGAAGCCCATACACAATAATCCTGTGCCAAGCATTATTTTAAGCATGTATTTTCATTTTAGAAGATCACTGAAGGGGCGCCTGGTGGGCTCAGTCAGTTAAAGTGGCGGTTCTTGGTTCCCGTTCAGGTCATGATCTCAGGGTCCTGGGATTGAGCCCCGGGTCGGGACTCCATACTGGGAGTGGAGTCTGCCTGTCCCTCTCCCTCTGTTTCCGCACCCCTGACCCCCATCTCTCTCCTTCTCTCTCTCAAATAAAGAAAAACATCACTGAAGCCCAGTAAGCAGATGAACTGAGAGAAACTGAACTCAGAGGCAGCCACATTAGCTAGAAGTTGGCAAGGTGAAGCGCCTGGGAAGCGCAGTTGATTAGAGGACCCAGTCTTGATTTCCGCTCAGGTCTTGATCTCAGGGTTGTGAGACTGAGCCCAGTGTTGAGCTCAGCACAGAATCGCTTGAAATTCTTTCTCTCCCTCTGTCCCTCCGCTGCTCATGCTCTCGCTCTAAAATAAATAAAATCAAAGAAAGGAAGGAAGGAAGGAAGGGAAAAGAAAGAAAAGAAAAAAGAAGAGGAAAGCAAAGCAATGCTGGTGAGAATAAATAAGCAAACCTAGGAGGTTGAAATCTACAGTCTGGAACCGCTGGAACAGGTTCAGGGAAGGAATTCTGAAGAGAGTGGTCTCTATGACACATTTTTCTTACGTTCAGTGTGAAAGATTAGGCAAGATTAAGTACAGTGGCCTTGACTTTGAGGTCTCTTCCCACTGTAATTGCTTCTGATTACTTTGGATACATCAAGTCCCTTCAGAGGTATGGAACAGTTACTACACCTGCATGAGATGAGAGAATAATGTGACTTCTCTTCACTAGGGGATAAATAGAAATGTCCTTGCAGAAGAGATAACAGATGATGTGAAACCCAGAGCCTAGAAAAAGCACATGATAATTGTTCAGATTTTTTTGGGTTTGGTTTTAAAGATTTTATTATTTATTAGAGAGAGAGAGAGAGAGAGAAGCAGACTCCCTGCTAAGCAAGGAGCAGGATGGGGCACTCGATCCCAGCATCCTGGGATCATGACCTAAGCTCAAGGCAGACGCTTAACCAACTGAGCCACCCAGGTGTCCCAAGTGTTCAGGTCTAAAAAAATATATCCATAGTCAACTTCTCTCCTGGATCTTCACATCCTGTGTCCTGGCTCTTTTGTCTCAGCTTGTAAACATACTCAAGTGGGTCCATTTTATTTTCTATTTATTTTTTTATTTTAAGGATTTTTATTTATGTATTTATTTGACCCAGACAGAGAGACAGCAAGAGAAGGAATACAAGCAGGGGGAGTGGTAGAAGAAGAAGACTTCCTGCTGAGAAGAGAGCCCGATGCAGGGCTTGATCCCAGGATCCTGGGATCATGACCTGATTGAAAGGCAGACACTTCACTACTTAGCCACCCAGGTACCCCAACGGGGTCCATTTTTTAAGATTTTATTTATTTATTTGACAGATAGAGATCACAAGCAGGCAGAGAGGCAGGCAGGGGGTGGGCGGGGTTAGCAGGCTCCCTGCTGAGCAGAGAGCCGGATGTGGGGCTCAATCCCAAGACCCTGGGATCATGTCCTGAGCTGAAGGCAGAGGCTTTAACCCACTGAGCCAGCCAGGGGCCTCCAAGCAAGTGGGTCCATTTTAAAAAAAAACATTCTTCAGGCTTAGGATTTTCTAGATCTTCTTTGTGGGTTGCCTCAGTTTCTCCCATATCTCAAACATTCCCCCATAAAGCCCAGATCTGCACCTGCAGCCCTGAGATGTCTAGCAGACATGCTAGGATGCCCGGCCGGGCCCTCCTAAAGCATTAAAGATGAAGTGAGATTTTCCTCCCAACCCAAATTCCCTCCTACTGTGCTCTGTGCCTCACAGAAAGATGCCGCTATAAACTGTCATCCAAGCTTGCTGCCCTCCCCACCAACTGGTCACCAGGCCCCGTCCATTCTTTCTCTTTGATCTCTGAAATCCAGTCCTCCCTTTCCATACCTTAATTTGGGCTCTCAGATTACTGTTTGTCCTCCTCCCAATCAACTGCCTTCCATATGGAGGGCACAGCAAGCTTCTAAATAAAAAAATCCATCTATCATCCTTGTGTCTCCCACAACCATCGGGATAAACAACTATTTGATAGGACAAACAAGGCCCCTCCCTGTGTGGCCCCTGCCAGGTTGGTTTCCAGTCTCGGGTCTCACTTCTAGAACCCTTAGTTCTTGTCCTGTACTTTAGTTTTGCCATATTTTTATATTTCTCAAACTTTCACACAAGCAGCTCCCTTCTGCCATTTGAATAGCTTCTCACATCCTCAGAAAGGAGGCACCTCCTCCAAGAAGTCTTCCCTGAACATTCCTTTCATTGTTCTCTGCTTTGCAGCACCAGAGGTCACTTCTTCCAGAACACTGACTACTGTGCTTGTGTTTACTTGCTGCCTCCCCCAGTAGAAGAGGAGATCCTCTAGGCCAGGGGCCTTGCCTCCAACAGTGTTTAGTGCTGGCTGAGCTCATCTGAGTGCCCAGAAACTTTATACAACTTGTGCAATTCTTTTTTTTTTTTTTTTTTGGTCAAATTTATTTTTTAAAAAAAAAATTCCAGTGTAGTTAACATACTGTGTTATATTAGTTTCAAGTGTACCATGCAGTGATTCAATAATTCTGTACAGGGGCGCCTGTGTGGCTCAGTGGGTTAAGCCTCTGCCTTCCACTCAGGTCATAGTCTCAGGGTCCTGGATCTCTGCTCAGTGGGGAGCCTGCTTCTCCCTCTCTCTCTGCCTGTCTCCCTGCCTACTTGTGATCTCTCTCTCTCTCTGTTAAATAAATAAATAAAATCTTTAAAAATAAATAAATAAATCATTTTGTACATTACTCAGTGCTCACCAGGTAAGTGTACTTTTAAACAACCTGTTAATTCTAAGAGGAGATGGAAAGAATAGTTTTAGTGCCACTTTACAAGTGTGGGGATTGTAGTTCAAAAGTAACTCGCTCAGGCCACATAGAGTCTATCCACTATAAGATGTCACTAAAAATAATAATAAAACAAAAACAGCTCCCCCCCCCCCCCAAGAGCTATGTCTTAATCAAACCGAAACGAAGCAAAAGCCTGAGCTGTATCAATTTTCCAAATCGCTTTGTTCTCTGTCAGGCTAACTCATCCAGAAAACCAGGCAAGATCTGTCGAACGCTTAATGATGCCCCAGACCGCGCGAAGTGCTCTACAAGCAGCAACTCCGTGCATCTTCGCAATCACCACGTAAAGCGCGTCCTGTTGGCCCACATCACGGATGGGAACGCTGAGACCTACCGGGCCGTAACTGACTCACTCCGGGCCACTGAGCTGGTAAGAGTCCCCGGGGTGCTGCACCCAGACCGCGGGACTGGCCACCCCGGTTGGTGCCCCGCCTCCACCCGGCACCGTCTAAAATCCCGCTTCGCCGCACCGTCTCCAGGGCCCCCGAAGCGGGAACTACAAACCTGTTTCGCCAAGCCACGGCTGGAAGAAGCTCTTGACAGAGACTAGGGGCAGATCTTTATTAATCTTGAGGGTGCTCAGGAGCGGCGCCCAGTCCACGAGGCGCAGGCGGTCGGCGTTGAAGTCCAGCACGCCCTCCCGCAGGCAAGCGCGCACCGAGGGCAGCGGCACCGAGTCCTGCAGCGCGCACAGGTATTCATAGTGCGAGAAGAAGTCGGCCGCACTGTCGCGGCGCAGCTTCACCGAGTCGATCATGGCCTGGCGTTGGCCTCCAGGGACGCCGGCGGCGGAGACAATGCCCGCAGGCGCCCGGGAGTGCCGGGTCGCTCACGGCCGGGCAGCTGCGACCCCGCGGCTACGCAGCACCGGCAGCTCAGCCAGAAGACGCGGGGTCCCAGTCCACAGCCAGGCCAGACCCTCGACGCCGCGCTCCCGCCCCGCCCCCCGTCCCCCGCCGCTGGCCGTTGGCTCCCGCCCCACCGCCCTTTGCCGCGCGGGACCGCGATTCAAGCCGGCGGGCGGAGCGCGGAGACGTCAGCACGCTCGCTGTGCGTCAGCACGCAGCGGGAGCCCCGCCTCTCGTGGGGACCCGGCGTGAGGGCAAGAGGCGGGACCTCCGAGGCGAGGGAGGTGCGGAAGGTAGGAGGTTTTCGGGATTTGAGGCTTGCGGAGAGGTTTTTCTGGTCGAGTAACAGTGAGAAACGGATGTAACAGCACATTTAAGAAGTGGTCTGAACTTCTGACGGGTGTCTTGTTTGCACCGCCCAGGAGAGAAGACCCTTAATTAGGGATGTGCAAGCGATTTAGTGGCTGTCCCCTGCTGTCCAGTAAATCTTTGCTGTGTTAATTCCTACAAGTAACTCTTCACTTCTGCAGTTTCGACTTACCTCACACGGCTGTTGGCATATTTAATGAGTTCCATAAATTCAGGACGATTACTAGCGATTACTGGTAATCGCTTTGTTTTCTGTTGACATTTAACTCTCTCATAATTAGTATTCTGTCTTCTAGCCTTTTTTTTTTTTTTTTTTTTTTTGTAAAACGATAGAAGTTTGTTAGATGAAAATACAGAAAAAGCTCTAGAGTGAGAGGGGGTCCCGACAGGGTTGCCTTTAGGGTTGGTCTTTTATAGAAAGCTAACCAGGGAACGTAAATGCTTTTAACATTTCTTTCTTTCTTTCTTTCTTTCTTTCTTTTTTTTTTTAAGATTTTTAATTTATTTATTTGACAGAGAGAGAGAGAGAGCGCGCACCAGAGAGCACAAGCAGGGGGAGCAGCAGAGGGAAAGAGAGAAGCAGGCTTTCGGCTGAGCAGGGAGCCTGATGCGGGACTGATCCCAGGACCTGGGATCATGACCTGAGCTGAAGGCAGATGCCCAACCAACTGAGCCACCCAGGCGCCCTGCTTTTAACATTTCTATTGATATCACCACTGAGCAAGGACTATCCATAACACCTTCAATGGCTTACTTCCTTTTTAGGGTCTGGTTGATTATCCCCCTGCCCTTTTAAAAAAGATTTTATTTATTTATTTGAGAGAGAGAGAGAGAGCAGAAGCCAGCAGGGATAGGCAAAAGCAGAAGCAGACTCCCTGCTCAGCAGGGAGCCCGACCTGGGTCTGAGTGGAAGGCAGATGCTTAACCAACTGAGCCACCCAGGCACCCCTCTTGCAAGTGATTATCATAAAAAAGGCACCCACCCCACTTGCTTAGGTCAGGGTGGCTGGACCCACCCTGCATACCCAAGGCATTATTTTTTTCTCAAAGGGTTTTATTTATTTATTTGAGAGAGAGGGAGGGAGAGCACAAGTGGGGACCAGGAGGCAGAGGGAGAAGGAGAAAAGCACTCCCCACTGAACAGGGAGCTCCAGGCAGGGCTTGATTAGAGGACCCTGAGATTGTGACATGAGTTGAAGTCGGTTGCTTAACCCACTTGAGTTACCCAGGCCCACCCTCCCAGGCATTATTTTAAGCACTGTTTAAGTATGAAATAATTTAATTTTCCTAACAACTCCATAAGGAATATATGATTGTATATCCGCTAAGTAGGTAGAACTCAGATAATTGGCCTCTGAACCTGCATTTGTATACAGTTTCTAGAACGGTGATAATCTTTAGGTGTTATGTTTACAGCATTCCTCTTCCACTATAGAGCCAAACTAAAATGGAGTCACTTATTTCAGGGACAAAATGAAGATGGTCAATTGCCACACATAAAGGAAACTTAAGTAATTACAGGAATATACAGCTCTGCTTAGAAATCAGCAAAGGACACCAGCCAGTCCCCAAATGCCAACTCTGATCTCACCTTCTCTGGACTTCCTTGTTCCCTTGACTCAGTTACCCTGATCCAAATAAGATAGAATTCGACTAGGCAACCAGTCAGCTGGAAAAAAATCAAATAACTTCTGCATTACCCCATAAAAATCCCTTAGCCTGCGAGAGACTCAGAATTGATTGCTCCCAGAGGTTGAAGCTCAAAATCCTTGAAATAAGCTCATCTTTCTGTTTTGTTTTATTCAATATGTGGAGTTTGGTTTTTTTTTTTTTTAAGATATTTATTTATTTATTTATTTGACAGACAGAGATCACAAGTAGGCAGAGAAGCAGGCAGAGAGAGGAGGAAGCAGGCTCCCTGCTGAGCAGAGAGCCCGATGCGGGCCTCGATCCCAGGACCCTGAGATCATGACCTGAGCCGAAGGCAGAGGTTTTAACCCACTGAGCCACCCAGGCGCCCTGGAGTTTGGTTTTTGACACCATCCACTGGTTAAGTGGAATCATTTTACCTCTCATTTACTGTATTTCACTGATCCATCCTGACATTTTTCCCAGACCTCCAACCCAGCTTACTTTCCCGTGGAGCCTCAGTTCTGATGCCTTCTTCTCATCTCTAATACTGATCTTCTCTGGACCTGGTTTCAGAGCAATGAGTTTATTGGATCCAGTCACAGACCTGTGTCAACCTGGTCAACAACATAGGCTTTCTTATTTTAACTGCCAAGTCATTCTCATTTCTTTTTTCCATCCCTTTACTTAAAACAACTCACAAGGGCTCTTCCAGACCTCCTCTATTCTTTTCATGTCACCATTAGATACTGTGTCCCTGCTCTCTGACCTGAAGAAGATACCTCTTATTTCACCAGCAAAATAAGTTTTCAGGCACAGACTTCTTCATCTTCTTTCCATGCCTTCCAATCCATGCTTCATAATGCAGCCCCTGCTTCCTGTTCGAATCCTTGCATGACTTTTCATTTCTCTTAGGATAAAGGCAGTCCTCCTCACAATTGTTTAAGATATAGCTACTCAATGTGGACTCACAGACTAGCTGCAGTTGACAACGGTTACTGATCTATAAGATGAGGAGCTTGCTTCAGAATGTAAATGCACTAACCATCCTGTTCATTTCAGCAGATGAGATTCTCTTGATGATGGTAGCAGTGTGTTGGTATATTCTAGAGCAAGCTCCTTATCTCACTGTCCACTGACACTTTGAGTGTCTGATCTACAGGGCACAGCATCCCTTGGATGTGATGGAGGCATGATCTCTACAACCTTATCTTGCACCCCTCTCCCTTTCATTTTTCAGGAGTCTAGCCCACAGTGGACTCCTCTCAGACCTACATACTTGTGGTTCATTGTCCATGCTTTCCCCTCTACATGAATATTCCCTTCCGTCTGTCTGCACCCGGTTAATGCCTTCTCATCCTTCTCAGGTCATGTGTCACATTGCCAAGGAAACATTCCCTTACCCACTCTACTCATCAAATCCCCCCAACCTAAGCTCTCATCACACCATGTCTCTCTCATTCATAGACTTCATCACATTTCACAGTGCATTTAAGATAGAAATAGAGATCACCATATGGTCCATGAGAAGAGATCATGTCTGTTTTGCATCTCTAGGGACTAGCAGTTACTACATGCTACATATAACTGTAGCACTAGTTACAACACTTCTTAAATGAACAAATGAATGTACCTAATCAATCATCAAGCCCTGGCAGGTTTTCCTTTATAGCGTCTCTCATACTCCTTTCTTCTATTTGCATTGCCATTATTCGCCATTTATTATCTGACATGTGGATTGCAATGATTGCTTCAGGCTCTCCTTACATCATTTATAAAGCTTCCCAAGGTTCATGGGTCATCCTGTTGCCCTGCCCAAACCTTCCATGACACCTGTTGCCAACACAACAAACCCCTAACTTTTAAGAATGAAATTTAAAACTTTCCATGGTTTGGCTTTAATTTCACTTACCAGGCTTGTTTTAAATCTATGGGTCTAATTATCTCTACATCTTTGCTTCCTTCTAGCTGTGTATTGTGTCAAAAACTCTTCTAGTCACCACCCTTGTGTCTCCTTCTCTGGAAAAGCTTCACAGACAATCCAAGCAAGATATGGATCCCTTCTCTCCTCTGAACTTGGGAACAGTTTAATAGGACATATCTGGCACTGCCATAAGGCATCTACATCTTATCTTCCCTGCTGGTATCTAAACTTTTTGAGAGCACGGATACATCTCTGTGTTCTGTGCGGTTCTCAGCATTGCTGTTATACACATAGTCAACCTAGTCAGTGAATATTTGGTGAATGAATGAATGAATGAATGTTGAATGAAATGAGTTTTCTGGCTCTTTCTGTCTTTTTCTACTTTTCAAGGTTCTGTAGTTAGTTACATTTGGACAATAGACTGCTTCATAGCAACATAATAACCCAGTTCACAGAGTGTTGCAAATAGCTGCTAAGAACATCCCTCTGCCACTTTAGAACAGCTTGTTCCCTCTCAAATGAAGAGCAGGATTCCATACTTATTAAATGCCTTTGTTCACTTGGCCTTTAGAGACACTGGGGGCATCAGTGCTCTACATTCAGCGAAATGCCTATTTTGATTATAATTTTCTCTTGTGAATAACAGCTATCCAAAGATGTTCCTGTACAATTTTTCACCCTTTTATATTCATAAAATGTATTTTAACTACATAAAGGCATAAAATAAATCGAACTCTATTTATTTTTGGTAAAAGTATAGGGAGAGGTCTTTATGACACATTACCAAACTTGTTTGGGGAGATTTTAACCATGTGAAATGTGTTAGAGAGGCACCAAGAGTTCAAGAATTCTCAATATTCAGACACAGTTGCCTCTTATATAGGCACAGTGGCAGTCATCTATATAACAATAATTTGGAAGATGCTGTATTAGTCCACTCAAGCTGTAATAATGTGGAACAAATCATTCTAAAACTTTGGTGACATCAGCAAGAATTTGGGGGTTTTTGATCTATGGACTAGCTGTAGTGACTGTTTCAGACGTCCAGGTGGCTGGTTTTCCTCCATGATTGGATCCATTTGAGGTCTGTCCCACATACCTGACTCCAGGGCCCAACTGTGGGTTAGCTGCCTCCAGGGCACACGCTTCTTACTGTGGCCACTGAAACACAAGAGGTGAGCCCACTTAAGCCCATTTAAGACCTCTGCTGGCATCATATCTGCTCACACTACACTGACCAAAACTCATCCCCAAACTCAACGATTGTTATTACATTGCTGGGAGAATTGGTGATGATAAGATGAGCACAAATGAAAGGTTTGAGATTCACGTCTTCCTTACTAACATTGACAGTCAATGGAATATTCCTGGGGAACTGAAATGGTAGCTTTTTGTGATTTCTATCACATTACAGTTTGCCAAAGCCACTTAAGTAAAATATACATAATATAGCACATCTCGTTTTAATTTTCCCTACCATTCCACCATGTATTATCAGTGTGGTACCTAACAGATAAACAGAAACAGAAACTGAAGCAACGCATTGCTAGCACAGCTACTTCACAAGAAATACTAATGGAAGTTCTTCAGATGGTATCAGACTCAAATCCACAAAAACAAAACAAGACAAAGAATTCAGATTAATAAGACAACATAAATTCACATTTCTTCTTTCTTGACTGATTTTAAAAGTACATAAATGTTATATTTATATTTGGATGATCAGGCACATAACAGAACTGTGGTATATCTGACAATTCAGACAAAGGAGGCAGTGAGAACAAAGCTGTGTTAGAGTGAGAATGACACTAGAGCATAACCTGAATCCATAGGAAGAAATGAGAACCAGAAATGGTAAATAGACTGACCTAACAAACTCCATTAATATTTATTTGCTCTTATTTATTCTTTCAGCTCCCCTAAAAGGGGTAAGATTATTTACAGTCATACTTAACAACAGTGTATTATTGAATATGTGATATATATAAATGTAATAAAACCAAAAAGGGATGAGGGAGGAGTTAAGTTTCTATATCTGACTGGAATGAAGTTAGTTTAAATTGAAGTAGATTCTGATAAGATATAGATTGTAAGCTTTAGAACGGCCATTAACTAAAAAAAAAATTGATAATAATAAATGGAGTTAAATGTTACACTAGAAAATATCCATTTAATATATACAAATATATTCTACAAAGTAGAATAGAGGAGCAACAACAACAAGAAAACCTCCAAACATGAGACATGTAGAAAACAAAAGTAAAATGACGTAGATCCTACCATATCAATAATAAAGTTAGATGTGAATTAATGAAACAATCCAATCAAAAGGCAGGATTATCAAACTGGATAAAAAACAAAAAAATGTGTGGACAGGAGGTACTCCTTAGATTTAGAGATACAAATATATTCAAAATAAAAGATGAAAAAATGTACATCTTGCCAATAGCAACCAGAAGAATGCTGTAGTGGCTAGACAAATACTGGACAAAATAGACCTTAAAACAACAACGGAAGGAAGTTGCTGGATATAAGAGGGAGATTTCATGATGCAGAAAGGGCCCAAACTGGGGTACCTGGGTGGCTCAGTTGTTAAGCCTCTACCTTCGGCTCAGGTCATGATCCTAGTGTTCTGGGATGGAGCCCCCATCTGGCTCCCTTCTCAGCAGGAAGCCTCCTCCTCCCTCTGCCATTCCCCCTGCTGTGTTCCCTCTCTCGCTGTGTCTCTCTCTGTCAAATAAATAAAACCTTTAAAAAAGAAAAGAAAAAAAAAGGGTCAATCCATCAGAAGTCATAAAAATTGTTAATATGTGCAACGTGTAAGAGAACACCAAAATGTGAGAAGAAAACAGCAAAATACATGAAGAATTGAAGGGAGAAATAGAGAATTCAGCAATATTAGTTGAAGACTTCTATACCTCCGAGTCAGTAATGGATAGATGAAGTAGGCAGAAGATTGACAACTAGGTAGAAGACTTGAACCATACCATAAACTAACTAGACCTAACAAAGATCTGTAAAACACTCAACCCAACAAGACTTAAATCCATCATCTTCTCAAGTACATATGAAACACTCTCCATGGTAGATCATGTTCTAGGCCATAAGATGAGATTGAAACCCACACACACTGTAGGTGGGAATGTAAATAGTGCTGTCAAAATGGTCTGACAGTTTCTCAGAATGTTGAGCATAAGAGTTATTCTGCACTTTCTGCTACAAGATATATACTCAGCAGAAGTAGAAACTTGGGTCCACACAAAAACTTTCATGTGAATGTTCATAGAAGCATATTAATAATGTCAAAAAGTGGGAATAACCCAAATGTCAATAAAAACTGCGTAATATTCATACAATGAACTATTTTCGAGCTATAAAAAGGAATGAATTATTGATACATGCTGCAACATGGATGAACCATGAAAGCATTATGCAAAGTGAAAAAAACCACTCACAAAAGACCATATATTGTATAACTCCATTTATTATAAATGCCCAGAATAGGCAAATCTGTAGAGACAGAAAGTAGGTGAGTGGTTGCCTAGGGCTGAAGGGTTGAAGACAATGGCAAAAGACTACTGATGTGTCTTGACTTTTTTTGGGGGGAACAAAAATCTTCTAAAATTGGGTTATGGTGATGGTTGTACAGCTCTGTGGATTGCACTGAATTGCTTACATTAATTGGTGAAATGATGGTAAATTATGTAGTGTAAATTATATCCCAAAGCTGTTAAAATTATGATAAATTTTATGCTTAGAAATTTGGAAATTCATCCAAGATTATAATTTCTTTAAAAAAATGCAACCTAAAAATAACCCAAGAAAGAAAAGAGTATCTAATAACCCCAGTTAAGTACATTTACAGAAAACAATTTCCAAGGATAAGTGACTTTCTTGGTAAATTCATCCAAATATTTAGGGAAGAAATAGGAATCTTAAAAAATTTCCAGGAAACATAAATAACAGAATACACTACTCAAATCTTTTTTTTTTTTTTAATAAGGCCATCATAAGCTTCAGACCAAAGCTGAAAAGATTATTACAAGAATGGAATCACAGGCCAATTTCTCTTCTGAACATGCATGCAAAAATTGTAAACAAAAGCACAAATAGTATCCATGGTATGTAAAACTATAATACATCCCAACTGAATTGGTTTTATTCTGGTATTCAGCTTACTGTCCAAACATAAAATAGATCTTAGGAATAAACTCAAATGGAAATAATTCATGAAAAAAAGAAGTCAATCAAAAAAAGTCAATCAGGAGAAACACAAGAATGAATAAGCACAACAGATAATGCCTTATGAAAAAAATAGATGAAAAATATTCTATAAGGGGCACCTGGGTGGCTCAGTGGGTTAAAGCCTCTGCCTTTGGCTCAGGTCATGATCCCAGGGTCCTGGGATCAAGCCCCACATCGGGCTCTCTGCTCAGCAGGGAGCCTGCTTCCTCCACTCTCTCTCTCTGCCTGCTTCTCTGTGATCTCTGACTGTCAAATAAATAAATAAATAATCTTAAAAAAAAAAGAAAGAAAAATATTCCATAAATTACCAAATATTCTAAAGTTTTAAAATACAAAAAAAGCAGTTGAAAAAGATTCAAGAGAAAGTGACGAATACTGAATATAGGCAAAAAAAAAAAAATCAAATATACAAATGATAGCAGCACCTAAAGAATAAAAGCAAGGAAACAGAACAAATACTAACAGTATAATTTAAGAAATTTTCTAGGGACACCTGGGTGACTCAGTGGGTTAAAGCCTCTGCCTTCAGCTCAGGTCATGTTCCCAGGTTCCTGGGAGCCTGCTTCCTCCTTTCTCTCTTTGCCTGCCTCTCCGTCTACTTGTGATCTCTATCTGTCAAATAAATAAATAAAATTTTTTAAAAAGAAATTTTATAAAATAATAATAGTAATAGTAAAAATAACACTAATAGAAACTGCATTTTGAACAAGTATATTACATACCTGGAATAGTAAGTCAGAATGATCAACACTGAATTGTATTCTAGAGAAATTTTAGACCTAAAATGGGAGGTTGGAATTTTAATCCTAACAAAACCAACTTTTAACTACAAAGGACATGGACCAACTATTAACCAACATGCAAGAGGTCAGGTCAGGTTATCTGAATTCCATGAACACTTATGAAGGAAACTATTAAAGAAAGAATATCACACAGCTGAAGTGACTAGAGATAATCAATATAAGTATGGCTGATGAGCATTAAGTGTAGTGATGCTTGTAGAATGAGAAGTAAATGAGGGTTAAACAGGAAAGACTGTCGTATGCAATGGAGGTAAGCTCTGGCAATGTAGGTATCAGTCCTGTAAGTGACAGAGAAACAATGAACAAACACCAAATGAAGTTAAAACTGTTTTCAAGCATTGTATGTTGAAATTGCAATTCTGAGTCTGTTCTGTGAGTAATATGGAATGGAACAAATGAGGAATTATGGAGTATTCTATTTTCTTATAAAAGATTTTATTTATTTGGGAGAAAGAGAAAATGTGCATGCATGGGAGGAAGAGCAAAGGTAGAGAGACAAGCAGACTCTGCACTCAGTGTGAGCCCAATACAGGGTTCAGTCTCACAACCCTGAGATCATGACCTGAGCCAAAATCAAGAGTTCAGTGCTTAACTGACTGAGCAACCAGGCATCCCTGAAGTATTCTAGTTATAACATCTGCGAGCTATGGAACTTGGGTTCTCAGGATGGAGGAAATGAATACAGAGGTAATATAGAGGATGTTTATTAAATCCTGCAGTGCTGAGTTAGAATTATCTGTCTGTAATTAGTAAGTCATTTTAGCTATATATATATGTATATATTTAAAGACTTTATTTATTTGAGCGAGAGAGAGAGCATGCATGCACACAAGTAGGGGAGAGGCAGAGGGAGAAGGACAAGCAGACTCCACACTGAGCAGGGAGCCTGACCCAGGGCTCAATTCCAGGACCCTGAGATCATGACCTGAGCTGAAGGCAGACCCTTAACCAACTGAGTCACCCAGGCATGGCATTTTTAACTGTATTTATATAAATAAAGGTATTTAGGTCTATGTGTATATCTATAAATTTATATATGTAATTATATACTCTATATATAATTATATATGAAAATATGTGTCAAGCACACACACATACACACACACACACACACATATACATTACACATACACACTATCTCTGACTATTGAATAGGACTAGAGCCAATGACCAACCCAGTAGGAACAAAGATCCATAGGGCTCAGATTATGATCTTGAAATGGCTGATTTAAGGTCTGTGGTGCATTTGTGTGAAATGTACTTGGAAAGTTTTGTGATACCAAATAACAAGGAAGTTATCAAAGAGCACTGGGCCATTTCAAGAGGACTCAGGGGCCAAATGTGAGAAGGCTTTCCATGAACAATAGAACAGTTTGAACTTCAGTAGGTGTAATAATTACAATGAATTAAAATCCACCAACTATGTTTAAATCCATGAGTTTCTATGGATACCAAAAAAAGGTCACCTTATGAGGATCATTGGGGGAAAATTCATTATAATGAAACCTGCTTTTTAAAATGGTGGAGGTAGAATGGGGTGGGGTGAGAGAATAACCAAGCTTTTAAACTGCCTTTCTGTTGTGAACTGCATCACTGTGCAACCAAATTGTAGATGAGGGGATAGATCTTTTCATAAAAGTATTCTTGCCAATAAGTGGAAAAGAAGTGATTAAGTTAGAATATCTCAATTTTGCAATCCATGATGAATTTATGCTGGGACCTGGTAGAATTTGGAAATGCAAGATTAACTTAGAAGAACTGTGAGTTCTAGTGATTGAACAAAAGATTTGTGTATTCACTGAGTATCAATGGCTGCTGACATCACATAGAGAGCAATAACCAGACATTGTCTGCTTCCTGACAAATAATACACCACAGTCTGTAGTCTTCCTGAAAGGATTGACCAGTTTCTTATTTTCCAGGAAATACAGAGGACACCATGAACATGTACTCAGCAAAATCCATATTGTGGGGAACTCTACAGTCAAGGTCAAACTCTACAGGTCAATGTATTCTTCAACAGATTCATTGAAGGTCAGTAAAAGGTTGGAAAGGTGACTTATAGAGTAAAAGAGAAAAAGTCATTATTTAAAACAGCAAAACTAAACCATGTCTAGGGTTACAAACTTGGATGATAAATTTATAAGAAATTTAAGGATGAGTCAATTATAAGGAAAATGATTACTTTTTGGAAGAAGAAAATTGCAATTGGATCAAGACACCAGGAGGGGCTTCAGGCAAAGTTCTGTTTCTTTAATTGTATGATGATTACAGGAGTATTTGTTTTCTAATATCATTAAGCTATATATTTGCCTTTTGTGATTTCCTGACTCTATAACATATTTTATAACAAAAATGTTTTAAAAAATCAAACACCTAAGAATAAATATGACAAAAGGATTATGAAAACTCAATACAGAAAACTGAAACTCTTTGAGGTAATCAGACTTAAATAAATGGATGTCGTTGGTCATTGATTGCATATTCAATATTGTAAATCAGTAATCTCCAAACTTTACAGATTCAATGCAGTAAGAGTCAATATCTTGTGTGTGTGTGTGTGTGTGTGTGTGTGTGTGTGTCTGTCTGTATGTATATATGTATATGTCTGTCTGTCCGTAAATTGATACGTTGAATCTAACATTTATATAGAGATTCTTAAGGGCAGTCATAGTAAGACATGAAAAAGTACAAAGTTGGAGGACTATATATCAGATGACATGATTGATTAAGCTATGATAATTAGAACAATGTGATACAGACAAAAGAATAGAAATAGAGCTATGGAATAGAACAGTACAATAGATAAAGGAATTTATTTATAGGGATTTTTTTTTGCGTGATATGTATATTGTCCAATAGGCCCTGAGTACTTTTTTTTTTTTTTAAGATTTTATTTATTTATTTCACAGACAGAGATCACAGGTAGGCAGAGAGGCAGGCAGAGAGAGAGGAAGGGAAGCAGGCTCCTCTCCGAGCAGAGAGCCCGATGCGGGGCTCGATCCCAGGACCCTGGGATCATGACCTGAGCCGAAGGCAGAGGCTTTAACCCACTGAGCCACCCAGGCACCCCGAAACTCATTCTGAAGCTGCCTACCACCTGATGTGATTCCATTTTTGGAGTTCTAAAGCAGGTGAAAAAAATCCACGATGACAGGAATCAGAATTGTGAATCCTGATGAGGCTTTGGGTTGCTTTGGGTTGCTGGTAATGTAAGAATGCAAAGCACTGGTTCCACAGATGTTCTTTTTTATTATTATTAATTATTTTTTATTAACATATAATGTATGATTAGCCCCAAGGGTACAGGTCTGTGGATTATCAGGCTTACACATTTCACAGTACTCACAATAGCACATACCCTCCCCAATATCCATAACCCAACCACTCTCTCCATCCCCCCAGCAACCTTCAGTTTGTTTTGTAAGATTAAGAGTCTCTTATGTTTTGTCTCCCTCCCGATCCCATCTTGTTTCACTTTTTCCTTCCCTACCCCCCAACCCCCCCCCCCTCAAATTCCTCATATCAGGGAGATCATATGATAATTTCTTTCTCTGATTGACTTATTTCGCTCAGCATAATACCCTCTAGTTCCATCCACATCATTGCAAATGGCAAGATTTCATCTTTTGATGGCTTCATAGTATTCCATTGTGTGTGTGTGTGTGTGTGTGTGTGTACAGACACTTCTTTATCCATTCATCTGCTGATGGGCATCTAGGGGTAGATACCCAGTAGTGTGATTGCTGCGTCATAGGGTAGCTCTATTTTCAACTTTTTGAGGCATCTCCATGCTGTTTTCCAGAGTGGTTGCACCAGCTTGTATTCCCACCAACAGCATAGAAGGGCTCCCCTTTCTCTGCATCCTCGCCAGCATCTGTCATTTCCTGACTTGTTAATTTTAGCCATTCTGACTGGTGTGAGGTGTTATCTCATTGTGGTTTTGATTTGTATTTCCCTGATGGCGAGTGATGTGGAGCACTTTTTCCTGTGTCTGTTGGCCATTTGGATGTCTCCTTTAAAGAAATGTCTGTTCATGTCCTCTGCCAATTTCTTGATTGGATTATTTGTTCTTTGGGTGTTGAGTTTGCTAAGCTAAGCTCTTTATAGATTTTGGATACTAGCCCTTTATCTGATATGTCGGTTGCAAATATCTTCTCCCATTCTGTCAGTTGTGTTTTGGTTTTAACTGTTTCCTTTGCTGTGCAGAAGCTTTTGATCTTGATGACGTCCCAGTAGTTCATTTTTGCCCTTGCTTCCCTTGCCTTTGGTGATGTTCCTATGAAGAAGTTGCTATGGCTGAGGTCGAAGAGGTTGCTGCCTGTGTTCTCCTCAAGGATTTTGATGGGAGTCCTTTCTCACATTGAGGTCCTTCATCCATTTTGAGTCTATTTCATGTGTGGTATAAGGAAATGGTCCAATTTCATTTTTCTGCATATGGCTGTCCAATTTGGTATTTATATGTCTCTAGGAATGCATCCATTTCTTTCAGATTGTCAAATTTTCTGGTGTGTAGTTGCTCATAATATGTTCTTATAATTGTTTGTATTTCTTTGGTGTAGGTTGTGATCTCTCCCCCATCATTCATGATTTTATTTATTTATTTGGGTCCTTTTTCTTTTTGATAAGTCTGGCCAGTGGTTTATAAATCTTGTTAATTCTTTCAAAGAACCAGCTCCTAGTTTTGTTGATTTGTCCTAGTGTTCTTTTGGTTTCTATTTCATTGTTATCTGTTCTGATCTTTATTATTTCTCTTCTCCTGTTGGGTTTAGTCTTTCTTTGCTGTTCTTTCTCTAGCTCTTTGAGGTGTAGGGTTAGGTTGTGTACTTGAGACCTTTATCTGATACGAGGATTGCCACCGTAGATTTCTTTTGATGTCCATTAGTATGGCAAATTGTTTTCCATTCCCTCACTTTAAATCTGGAGGTGTCTTTCGGTCTACAATGAGTTTCTTGTAGACAGCATATTGATGGGTCTTGTTTTTTTTTATTGTTGTTATTTTGTTTTTTTTTAATAATTTTTTTCCTTTTTTTTTTTTTAAAGATTTTATTTATTCATTTGACAGACAGAGATCACAAGTAGGCAGAGAAGCAGGCAGAGAGAGGAGGAAGCAGGCTCCCTGCTGAACAGAGAGCCCGATGTGGGGCTTGATCCCAGGACCCTGGGATCATGACCTGAGCCGAAGGCAGAGGCTTTAACCCACTGAGCCACCCAGGTGCCCCAATGGGTCTTGTTTTTTTATCCATTCTGATACCCTGTGTCTTTTGATTTGGGCATTTATCCCATTTACATTCAGGGTAGCCATTAAAAGACATGAATTTAGTGCCATTGTATTGCCTGTAGAGTGACTGTTACTATATTGTCTCAAGTTAGATTTTAGTTCTTTTATTTCTCCAGACTGGGATTTTATTTCTCCAGAAAGTGGTTCTCTAATATCTCCCATTCCTTTTTCGAGCCCAGCTAGCATCTTAAGAATTGTCATTCTGAACTCTAGATCTGCTATATTACCAATGTCTGTATTGATTAGGTCCCTAGCCGTTGGTACTGCCTCTTTTTCTTTTTTTTTGTGGTGAGTTTTTCCACCTTGTCATTTTATCCAGGTAGGAATAAATGAATGAGATTCCTGCCTCCAGAGGAGGAAGGTGAGTCTCCTTGGATCTGCCACTTGTGGCGTCCGTGCTGAAAGAGCAGTGGCCCAACTGTGCCGTGGATCGTGGTTTAAGGTAACCCCGAGCTGAGAGCCCCCTCCCCAGCTCTGTCTCTGCTGCCGGCTTCCCCGCTCCAATATCTGGGAGCTCTGCCACACTCAGATACCCCTGATCTTTCAGTGACCCCGTGGGTACTGAGACCACACTGTCCCTATGAGGGCTTCACCCCCACTTAGCCTCTGGAGCAATATCCCTCAGTGGAGCAGACTTCTAAAAGTTCTGATTTTGTGCTCTACTGCTCTGCCACTTGCTAGGAGCTGGACCCTCCCCCAACAGTCTATCTTCCTGTTGCTTTGGACTACCTTTCAGAAAGTGGTTGATTTTCCATTTCTAAAATTGATGCTCTTCTTCTCTTCTATCTCCTGTTGAGTTTGTAGGTGTTTGGAATGGTTTGATACCTATTTAGCTGAACTACTGCGACCTGATGTCATTTCAGTCTGCTACTCCTCTGCCATCTTCCTCTCCATCTCCCACAGGTGTTCTTTATAAAGACTCCTTGATGCTTCTGATTTGTGCACTTATTCTGAATGTATGTTACATTTCTAGTTTAACATTTACATAAAAATAGTTAGTTTTCTACCCTACAAACTCATTCTGCTGATAAATAACTTTTATTGTCCCTAACTATAATCTCCCCCATCTCCTGAACAAGGCAGTAAAATAAAAACCCAATTTATAGTATACCACTTAAAAGCTGACAATTTAGCAAAAATGCATGCAGCCTTGTTTTTGGAAAAAATATAGGTTGAGGAGTTAGACTAAAGTTTGTATCCAGGTTTCGCTGGTCATGTGACCTTGGTCTTTATTTTCCCCATCCGTATTATTAGTATGCATCAGAGAATTGCATGGCAAACTAATAACTGGAAATCATACAATATATACCTATTGTAAAAGGACTTGAATTCCTCCAAAGACTTATAATGGCTTCTTTCTTTCTTTTTAACCTAAGATTTTATTTATTTATTTGAGAGAGAGAGAGAAAAAACCTCAAGCTGACTCTGTACTGAGCCTGGAGCCCAAGACAGGGCTTGACCCCAAGACCCTGAGATCACAACCTTATCTGAAATCAAGAGTCAGACGTCTAACTGACTAAGCCACCCAGGCATCCTTCATAATGGTTTATAATGGCAACATTTGTACAATTTCCTCACATTACCATGGCCTTCATGGTCAGGTTGGCTTGACTTCTAGACCTCTGCTCATTCTTACCAGGGAAGAATATTCCTGAAATATTCTCTTAGATTTAACTTAAGGTAGATTGCTCTACTTATCCCTACACATCATTACCTACAATAGTGATCCTCTCCTAGTCAACCTCAGAATATACCAACATGCAGATCTGAAGAAGGTATTTGCTCTATTTTCTTCTCAGGTATTTTCCCTTAGGAATCGCTGCTTAATCAATAGGGAAGTGGTTAAATGAATTATGCCCATATCTATTTTATGGAATTCTATGTGGCCAATAAAATATTTAGCAAATTTGCATAAGTTGATGTAGCAAGGTATCCATGATACATCATAAAGTGAAACAGGCGAGAAACAATACAGTCAGACAAATACCATGCCCACTAGTAGGTAAGATAGGTGAGAACAGAGACCAAGTTCATCTTACACATCTGCAGTATCTAGTGGACATACAGCAGGCACTTGTAAATATTTGTGGATTGAATGTTAGAGCACAGAAAATGACCTGGAAGAACAGGGTATACCTTGATACCCTGTTATCAGGGTAATCCTTCTCTGGAGGAGCGTTTTTTGTTTACCACATTTCTGATGATCCAAGCAGTTTTATTAGAATGTATTTAATGTTTTATGCTTTCTGGCATGTAAGGTGCTTGGCCCTCCAGCAGTCAGCGCCTGTGTCTTTTTGTTGCTAGGGTGACTTTAGGCTACCAGAAATAGCCAGAAACAGCTGGCTCTGGGGAGCCGGACGTGGCTGGTCATTCACGTACCTGTCCCCATCCAGCTCTTAACAAATAACTGACAGAAGGAGTAAACGGATCCCTACAGCCTAGCCCTTGATTAGGCAACTCAAAGGGTGCATTTTGATTGTTTACAGCTCCCCAGTGATTCACCCTAAATGGCTTCACTGTCTTCAAGGGACTTTACTTGAAATTGTACTTTCTTTCTGGCCTCCTTCCAGTTCAAGCTTCCCTGGATTGTCTTAGAACAGTTCCCCCTCTGAGTCTGCTTCTGGGGACTCAATCTCAGTCACTTGTGTAATTAAAAACCATAAAAACAGATGGTGCCTATTAGAGGATGAGGTGTGTGACCTCCTCACCTCAAACTTGTCACCCTCCATAGCTTTAAATTAATCGGAAAATGTGTCCAGCCACAGCTCCATAACTGACAGGGCCCAGGGCAAAATGAGATTGTGGGGTCCTTTGTTTGAAAAGCAGGAAAAAAATGGTTGTAGCCATACTAAAACATAAAAGCTTTTCCTTTTTTCCAGAGTCTCTCTTTTTTTTTTTTTTTTTTTTTTTTTAAAGATTTTATTTATTCATTTGACACAGAGAGATCACAAGTAGGCAGAGAGTCAGGCAGAGAGAGAGAGAGGAGGAAGCAGGCTCCCCGCGGAGCAGAGAACCCGATGCGGGACTTGATCCCAGGACCCTGAGATCATGACCTGAGCCGAAGGCAGCGGCTTAACCCACTGAGCCACCCAGGCGCCCAAGAGTCTCTCTCTTTTAACTTGCTAGGATATTTTTTACTTCCTACTGACTATTGTTTGAAGTCAAGAAAAACTAAAGTATGGCATGATCAGCATGATTTTTTTTTCACTCATCTTTATTCTTGTGCAATGTGAATTTTAAGTGCATATATAAGAGCTTTTCACTTAAGTGCAGAATTACAAATTACACAATTTATTCTTCATGGATTCTATATGCATGTTTATTTCTTTCTTATCTAAGCCATGGAAATGCTGCACAACACTAGTTCAATTGTTTTAATTTTACTCTCCAACATGTAAACTTTCTCCCCTGATCCCTACCTTCTGCTCAGTGTTGCGTGACTAAGGACTGAAAGGAAAAAGAACCCCTGGTTGTCCTCTCTTTCCTTCTATGTCATCATTCCCAGGGTAAGCAGTTGGCTAACACAGGGCAGTGAATGAGTAAGGGAGGTTATGATGGGTTCCTTGATCTTTCATGTTTCTCAGAACTGCATTGCCTTGCCTGTGTGTGAAGGATTTCGGTAAGAATGTAAAAGCACAGCCTCAAGGGGCTGTCAGTCCTTCTGTTCACTCAGACATTTAGGTAACACGGGGTGTATCTGGCCCCGCTGCTGGTCCGTCTGGATGCTGAGCATGGCAACTGCTGTGCATGAATGAGGCAGCAAGAACGGTAGGCATGCTATTGCGCGGGTTCCTCTCCTTACAGGCATGTGTCCTCGTCCCATAGACTTCACTTAGAAAACACAAGCTGAGGGGTGCCTGGGTGGCTCAGTGGTGGATGTCTGCCTTCAGCCTGGGTCACGATCCCAGGGTCCGCGAATTGAGACCGACATCAGGCTCCCTGCAGAGGAGCCTGCTTTTCCCTCTCCCACTCCGCTTGCTTGTGTTGCTGCTCTCGCTGTCCCTCTCAAATAAATAAAATCCAAAAAAGAAAAAAGGAAACACAAGCTGAAAGATACAATCAAGAATTTCGAGACAGATGAGAGTAGAATATTAAACCAAGATAGGAGTTCTTCTAAGTGTGGGACCCTGGGGGACTGCTCATGAAGGCACCCCTGGCTGGAGTACAGAAGTAAGGCAGGCCTAGGCCTTGTTGTATATTACAAGCATATTCAATATTTATAATATTCAGTAAATTACATTCTTTACATGAATACATGTGATCAGATAATTCGTTCTTCATGCAGGGAATATATTTTAAATTTAAATAAATATATTTAAATTTTAAATTTAAATATTGTTTTTAATTTACCACATTCCCTGTGTATCCTAAATTTCATGCCCATTTGCATTGTGCTCAAGACGGTGAAGTAATCATTGCCTTTATTCCCGAGAAGAGAATCCTCCATCCTCTTATTCAATATAGACTACTTGTTTTTTGAACCTGCTGCACAGTGGCCACCCAGGGGCTTCCATTCCATGCACTCTTATTTGGGGACCCTATTTCCTATATGCTAAATTATCCTTTCTTTTTTTGTTTTTCCCTCTCATTTAAATGGTGACACATCCACCAGGATATGATTTAGATTTTTCTTTTTTTTTTTTTAAAGATTTTATTTATTTAACAGAATGAGATCACAGGTAGGCAGAGAGACAGGCAGAGAGAGAGGAGGAAGCAGGCTCTCTGCTGAGCAAAGAGCCCGATGCGGGGCTTGATCCCAGGACCCTAGGATCATGACCTGAGCCAAAGGCAGAGGCTTCAACCCACTGAGCTACCCAGGTGCC
The DNA here is from genome assembly GCF_009829155.1 of Mustela erminea. Lineage (NCBI taxonomy): Eukaryota > Metazoa > Chordata > Mammalia > Carnivora > Mustelidae > Mustela > Mustela erminea. The sequence continues at coordinate 75,083,458 of NC_045625.1, forward strand.
CCCCTGATTTAGATTTTTCTTAAGTGTACGGTGAACTTTGGATTTCTGCCCATATTTAGAAATAAGACCTTAAGTATATGGGGAGACTCCATGCACAAATGTGTTTTTGTGTCCAGAGTGAGTTGTGGGGAAAGCTTGTTTTTGGATTTGGACACTCAAACATATGTACCTGGAGGGCTTTTCTCGGGAATGTAAAATTTTCATAAGCAAGGCCCACTGATCTCCTGCCTTGGTTTCTGTAACTGACTTCTGGAGGGGTCTGAAGCAATGGTGGATGCTTGAGGTGTGTGGGAAGAGGGGAACCCCCATTCTGAAGGCGCTTTCAGGCAGTCCCTGCATCTCACCCCCACACTCTGCTGTACTTAGATCTCTGAGCTCAGAGTCTGTTCAGTTCCACTTCTCCAGTGATTAACCACCAACCCTACCCTCTGCTTGAAGCAGGGTACAGGATGGGGAGGAGGTAGAAGGAAGCAAATCCGGCGTTCACGGATGGGCAGAAACCAAGGAAGCGGAGGGGATCTAACTAGTCAGAGCTATAACCAATGCCTTGTTTTTAGCCTTCCTCGTTCCCCATTCTTTCTTTCTTTCTTTTTTTTTTTTTTTAAGATTTTATTTATTATTTACTTGGCAGTCAGAGATCACAAGTAGGCAGAGGAGAGAGAAAGAGAAGTGGAAGCAGGCTCCCTGCTGAGCAGAGAACCCGATGCGGGACTCGATCCGATCATGACCTGAGCCCAAGGCAGAGGCTTAACCCACTGAGCCACCCAGGCGCCCCTCCCCATTATTTCTTTTTTATTTTTTATTTTTAAAGATTTTATTTATTTATTTGACAGACAGAGATCACAAGTAGGCAGAGAGAGGGGACGGGAAGCAGGCTCCCTGCCGAGCAGAGAGCCCGATGCAGGGCTCGATCCCAGGACCCTGAGATCATGACCTGAGCTGAAGGCAGAGGCTTAACCCACTGAGCCACCCAGGCGCCCCTCCCCATTATTTCTTATTTGGCATCTCTAATAAGTCATCTGGTACTTTGTGGGCATTAAGGCATTATGTTTGGAAATAATTGCAGACTTTAAAAAAGTTGTATGAATTCCTGTGTTTTAAAAAATGTCCTTCCATTACTCTGTCTCTATATTAATCTGTTTCCTGAACATTTGACAGTAAAATGCATGGATCATGGTCCCTTTCCCTGAGTCCCTCAGAGTGTTCATCTAAAGTAGACTTCTTTACATTAAACTTAGGTCACATGGACACAGCCTTCTTCAAGGGCTGAGTGGAAAAATACCTCTCAAAGACACCAAAGAGGGTGAGACAACAAAGAAAAAGGCAAAGGAGATGTGGAGGTTCCCCCATGGCTGTATGATGAAATAAGCCACTGGAGCCTCCCTTTCTACCAATAGTGTCCTTTACTCCTAGAAGAGTTGAAAACTCAGGGGCACTGTGGCTCCCCTGGCTCTCCCAGGCTCCTCCCCTGCCCTAGGTTCTGGATTCTAGTCCTAGAAAAACAACCTTTAGTTCCTGTCACATGGGACAGACTTAGAGAACAAGTAAAGCCTGGAGTCTGAGAAATTTAATTTATTTAATAGTCTTTTGAATAATACTGCATACTATCATTGTGTTTGAGTTTTCCAACTTGAAGTGCCAAGATTTTCAGTGTATCCATTAAGTAGAAAAGGCAGAATTAAAAGATTGGGGAGATGAACCTCTAATGCCAGTGATCTCTTTCATGTACTTGGGGCTCAGGAACTTCTCACCAAAGGAGAGTTCATGCTTGGAAAGAGCTCAGGGACTGGTCTTTGTTACGTAGAAAGTCATTCCTGGAATCCTTTTTCTTTGGGTATCTCTGTACACACATAGCTGATGAAACAATCAGACCGGTTTCTACGCCAAGAGGGCTAGTATGAGAGAGTCCCAAATGGAGAGGGGGAAATTGTCTAGGGGAGATGCCTCAGTCTTGCTCTGCTTCAGCACTGCTTCCCTCCCCTTCTCTAACTCTCACCTATGTGGGGAAATATAAAGGCAGGGAAGCTCATTGACAGAGAGATAAGGGCACTCACATCAGGAGTCATTTTCAACTGCTTTGTGCCCACTCACAGGGCTCACTTTTGGTGTAACTAGGGGCCATCATTTATTTTGTTCAGAGTTGGACAGAAAGCACAAAGAGTTGTTCCTTAGCAGGTGTCCTGACATTATGCACAAGAGAGGTATATACCACCATATCTCACACCCCACATCTCCTGTCCGGGCAGCCACAGTGTATGAATTGGCTGACCCTGGGGAATGAAGAACATGGAACATTCGCAGAGGCTAGCTCTCACAAAGTTCTTTAAATTAGCATGGGCACGTGGATGAATGTTCTAGATCGTCGCTCGTTTTATGTCAAAGCATATACCGAAGTCCATTCAAAGCTCTCTTTCTGGGAATAAATGAAAGCAGAAAATATTTCCTGTTCTGTTCTTGTCTAAAAAAATACATGTATGTTTATATACAGATGTGCAAATATCTGTGTGTATGTGTGTGTGTGTGCATATTCCCAGAATAAACTCCCACTTCTGAAACTAACCCCAGCACATAATCTGGTAAGAAGGAAATTCTAATTCCAGTATCTTTACAACATCCATGAAGAACATACTGAAAACTTTATATACCCCAGGATATAGAGTTCAGCAAAGCAACTGTCCAAAGATATTCAAGTCCTATAGATTAGGGGTTTCTAATTATAGCAGATTGTATTTCTCAAAAAATGACCACAGCAGTTTTTCAGGTCCCACATTCCCTTCTAGAGCTTTGCTAGTCTCTATCAAAAGTTGGAGTCTATCTTTCCCTTAAAGTTGGTTGGACTTATGGCTATATCAATGAATAGAATGCAGCAGACAGGAGTGTGTTCCTTTCTTAGGGCAGATAACAGATAATAAAGTATCTGTGTGAATTAAACAACAGGAATATATTTTCTAAAATTTCTCAACGGTAGAATTATGAAACCAAGGCATCATCAAGATTGATTCCTTTTGAAGAACTCTGAGGAAAAGTCTGTTCCAAGCCTCTTTCCTAGCTTCTGTCAATTGCCAGAAAAACTTGCCATCCTTGGTTTGCAGATTCATCATTCCAATCTCTGCTTCCATTGTCACATGGCATTCTTCCTTGTGTGTGTGTCCCATATCCAAATTTTCCTCTTCTTTTAAGGATGGCAGTCATTGGATTAGGGCCCACCCTAATCCAATATGGCCCCATCTTAATTTACTTAAGATCCTCCCCCCACATTTTTTAAGTAGGTGCTACACCCAACATAGAGCCCAGTGTGAGGCTTGAACTCATAGCCCCGAGATCAAGACCTGAGCTGAATCAGGAGTTGGATGCTTAGCCAGCGAAGCCACCCAGGCCCCCCAAGGCCCAATTTTTAAATAAGGTTACATAAACAGGTAGTGGGGGTTACAACTTGAACATGTCTTTTAAGGAGACACAGTTCAATCCACAAGAGTGAGGTTAAGTGACTTAGAAGTTTAAGTCATAAGAGGCAATCCAGCTTCTGTCTGGATCTGTCTCACTAAGGATATTCACCTTTGGAACCCAGCCACCATTTTGTGAGGAAGCCCCAGACACAAGAAGAGGCCACATTTGAGTGTTCTGGCTGACAGCCTCAGCTAAGGTTCTAATCATAGAATCACTAATCATGTACCTGAAAAGGCCATCAGATGAGTCTAATTCCAGCCTTTAAGGGGTGCTACTTGATACTGATGAACTCTCTCTACTGATCCCTGTGAAAATCGCAGAGTCATAAATGAAATAAATGTAGTTGGTATTTTAATCCCTTAAGTTTTTGTTGTTGTTTTTGTTGTTTGTTTATTAATCCATTAAGTTTTACGATGGTTTGTTACACAGCATTTGATTATTGGAACGCCACCCAATGTCCACTGCCCTACCTGAGACATCTGAGTCTTCTGTGCTAGGATAACCCTCTGTAATGAGAAGGTGGCCTTGGGATCTGGCTATGGGTTTGTTTGGGGTTCATCATTCTTTAGGACACAGATGAAGCAGGTGACTAGGTATATAAATACAATCAGTTTCAGGCTGGCTTAAGTAAAATGTAGCCACGTGCTTAAAGTTTTTATTACTGACTTTTCTTGTGAGGCATTTCTTCTATCATCTGGAGTTCCAACCAAGGGGCATTGAAGTGTAGCTCTCATGCTTACTAGTTGCATGATCTGAGCCAAATTACTTAAACTCTGGCCACATCTATGTGCCACATCTATAGTGCCCATATCTATAAAATAGGCATAATGATATCTACCTCCTTTATGTAAGCTTGTAGCTGTTTCCATGGAAAGTTAAAGTGTTTAAAATTTTTTTCTATGTAAAATAATCTTGTTGGTGAAGGTTGGACACATTTGTAGAGTGTATCTATACTTTGTACCCAACTGTAAGACTACAATACTTTGAAATCACTGTTCTTCAGATCAGATAAGGGACAGTAAATACTTATTAAAGCAATATAATCTTTGTTGCTACAACTCACAAGGACATATTTAAGATTGGTGGCCCTAAGCCAGGAGAGACTATAAAATTGACAAACTGAAAGGAGTTTTCTTTTTCTAACTGGCTGTAGCCTCCTTACAAAAAAAGAGAGAGAGAAAAAAGCCTACATCAAATGCTTGGGAAATTCTAACTAAATAGTTTCTCTTTTCTGATGGCAAGATTTATCCTATGAGAAACACATATGGCATGAGACTTTGTGAATTTTGCTGGGATGAGTTTATAGACTATAGGATTAGCTAGATTTGGGAGGAGCACTAGAATTTCAAGTGGGAGCCAAACTTAATGCTTCCAAGCCATGCTGTTTTTATATGTGAGATTCTATTCTGGTAATTTTTATTTAGCCTTTTGTATGTGTCAGGGACTTGGACATTTTATGAACTGCAAAATAAATACGAATTTCATCCACATAGCCTTAGGCAGAAAGAAGTTTCTTTCAACAGAGTCTGTTTAGTTTTGTTTGTTTTTTTCTCATACTTACCAGTGCATACTAAAGGGAATCCATTCTTATTTATATTACTGTCTTTTTTTAGAGATCCTTTGCACTTTTCACAAACCTGGACTCTACCGGTAAATGACTTTTTGTCCCTGCATTCCGTGGAAGGCTTACAGACCCTGAATGATAAGTGGAAAGTAATCAAAGCTCCAACTTGCAAATCTGTGCACTTGAAAATGTGCAGCTGGAGTCAAAACTTCGTTTGGAGCCTTGCTTCTCTTGCTAGGTGGCAATGTTCCCTTACCAAAAGGGTGGTTAGAGTCTGCAGGTCCTTTTCTGAAACAGAAAGGAAAACACTGCCCTACTGCCTCTTCATTAGCAACTCAACCAGGTTTCCTGGTTTTAGCCCACAAAGAGGCACTAACACTGTCAAAATTGCCAGGCTGGAATAATCAAAACCAAAATTTCTTCCTTGTCGCCACTGTCCATTGCAAAATCAGGCAGTCGGTGACATCAAGCATGTGGTTGTTTCCAGTGACTGTAAAAATCCATGATGGGCAGGGACCCGAGCTATCCCAGGCCTAGTAAACAAGTGATACAATCTCACTGTCCAGTGACTGCCAGTATAGTATTCAGTTCACAAAAGAGCTCTAGCATTGTGGTCAAGAAACGTCTGTGGATGGTGTGTGTAAGACCTACTGAAGGTGCCTTTTAAAAAAGGAATTGATTTCACTCCGATGCCAGATAGGAGTGCCAGATTTAGAAAATAAAAATTCAGGGCAGCCAGTTAAATGTGAATTTCAGATGAATAGTGAATTTTTTTAAAAAGTCAGGTTTACTGAAGTATAATTTACATTTGATAAAATTCATCCTTTTTAGGTATACGGTTCTGTATATTTTTACAAACATATACATCATGTAACTACTACCACACTCAACATCTAGAATAGTTTCCTCACCCCCAAAAGTTCCTCCATGACCCCTTTTAGTCAGTCTTGCAATTTCCCTCCACCCCTGGCAACTACTGATCAGATTTCTGTCTTTGTAAGCTTACCTCTAACACAGTGTAGGTGGAATTGTACAATACATAGCCTTTTGTGTCTGGCTTCTTTCATGTAGCACAATGTGAACACCGTTGGAATTTTTTTTTTCTTAGTGTAAGTATGACCAATGGAATAATTGGGCCTCACTTATAATAAAAGTATCTGGTGTTTATCTGAAAATTTCTTTTTTTTCTTTTTTATATGTTTCTTTTTTTTTTTAAGATTTTATTTATTTATTTGATAGACAGAGCTCACAAGTAGGCAGAGAGAGAGAGAGAGAGAGAGGGGAGGAAGCAGGCTCCCCACTAAGCAGAGAGCCCAATGCAGGGCTCGATCCCAGGACCCTGGGATCATGACCTGAGCTGAAGGCAGAGGCTTTAACCCGCTGAGCCACCCAGGTGCCCCTATCTGAAAATTTCTTAATCAGCAGACCAGGAGTGGAAGTTGGAATCTGCATTTTAACAAAAACCCATGGTGTTTCCCATGCAGGTGATTCTCAGATCACACTTCCACATAGTGAGATTCTGAAGCAGTGCAGTTGTGAATCTCCTTGAGAATTTGCTTCATTCAATCAAGTCTTTTACTGGGAAAATATTGATAGACACCCAGAGCTTTCACACAGTTCAGGAGGTTGCAGGAGTAACCAAAATTCACAAACTCCGTGAAATCCAGATTGAGAACTGGAGTGTTGTCATCTCATGTGCTTTACTGAAAAGTTCATGTGCTTTACTGAAAAGCTCAAGTTTTCCCCAGAAGTGAGAGGAAAACAAGTTTGTTTGGGTTTCTCCTACTCCCTCTACTCACCATCTTTCCCCACGCTTCTCAGAGCAAGAGGGATTTTTTTTTTTGTCTTTCCACAAGATATAAGGCCTTTCTATTACTATTTGAGTGTGTATTATTTTTCTTTTTTTAAAATAATTTTTAAATTTTTTAATAAACATATAATGTATTATTAGCCCCAGGGGTACAAGTCTGTGAATCGCCAGGTTTACACACTTCACAGTACTCACCATAGCACATACCCCCCACAATGTCCATAACCCCACCCCCCTCTCCCTACCCACCCTACCCCGGCAACCCTCAGTTTGTTCTGCGAGATTAAGATTCTCTTATGTTTGTCTCCCTCCCGATCCCATCTTGTTTCATTTATTCTTTTCCTACCCCCCCCCCCGCCCACGTTGCATCTCCACTTCCTCATTCAGGGAGATCATATGATAATTTTCTTTCTCCGATTGACTTATTTCACTAAGCATAATACCCTCTAGTTCCATCCACATCGTTGCAAATGGCAAGATTTCATCTTTTGATGGCTGCATAATATCTACATCTATATCTATAGATATAGATATAGATAGATATATATATCACATCTTCTTTATCCATTCATCTGTTGAGGGACATCTAGGTTCTTTCCATAGTTTGGCTATTGTAGACACTGCCACTATAAACATTCAGGTGCACGTGCCCCTTCGGATCACTACATTTGTATCTTTAGGGTAGATACCCAGTAGTGCAATTGCTGGGTCATAGGGTAGCTCTATTTTCAACATTTTGAGGAACCTCCATGCTGTTTTCCAGAGTGGCTGCACCAGCTTGCGTTCCCACCAACAGTGTAGGAGGGTTCCTCTTTCTCCGCATCCTTGCCAACATCTGGCATTTCTTGACTTGTTAATTTTAGCCATCCTGACTGGTGTGAGGTGGTATCTCATTGTGGTTTTGATTTGTATTTCCCTGATGGCGAGTGATGTGGAGCACTTTTTCATGTGTCTGTTGGCCATCTGGATGTCTTCTTTGCAGAAATGTCTGTTCATGTCCTCTGCACATTTCTTGATTGGATTATTTGTTCTTTGGGTGTTGAGTTTGCTAAGTTCTTTATAGATTTTGGATACTAGCCCTTTATCTGATATGTATTTGCAAATATCTTCTCCCATTCTATCAGTTATCTTTTGGTTTTGTTAACTGTTTCCTTTGCTGTGCAGAAGCTTTTGATCTTGATGAAGTCCCAATAGTTCATTTTTGCCCTTGCTTCCCTTGCCTTTGGTGATGTTTCTTTGAAGAAGTTGCTGTGGCTGAGGTCGAAGAGGTTGCTGCCTTGTTCTCCTCAAAAATTTTGATGGAGTTCTCTCTCACATTGAGGTCCTTCATCCATTTTGAGTCTATTTCGTGTGTGGTGTAGGGAAATGGTCCAATTTCATTCTTCTGCATGTGGCTGTCCAATTTTCACAACACCATTTGTTGAAGAGGCTATCTTTTTTCCATTGGACATTCTTTTCTGCTTTGTCGAAGATTAGTTGACCATAGAGCTGAGGGTCTATTTCTGGGCTCTGTATTCTGTTCCATTGATCTATGTGTCCATTTTTGTGCCAGTACCATACTATCTTGATGATGACAGCTTTGTAATAGAGCTTGAAGTCTGGAATTGTGATGCCACCAACTTTGGCTTTCTTTTTCAATATTCCTTTTCTGGTTATTTGAGGTCTTTTCTGGTTCTATATAAATTTTAGGATTATTTGTTCCATTTCTTTGAAAAAAAAATAGATGGTATTTTGATAGGGCTTGCATTAAATGTGTAGATTGCTTTAGGTAGCATAGACATTTTCACAATATCTGTTCTTCCAATCCATGAGCATGGAACATTATTTGAATATTTATTAACACAAAAGTGGATTAATCATTTACAGAGCATAAAAACCATACATAGTGATGACAAAAAGCTAAAATTGCAAAGAAAATTAGAAAATAGAAAAATAGTAATACATAGTCCTACCGCCCAAAGAGGTAGTGAGATAATCATTTTATTTAATTGTCTACATTTTTTTTTCATAGTTTTGGTAATAATGTAATTGATGCCTGGGTCCTATGCCAGATATTCTGATCTGTTTGGTATGGGGTATCTTCTGGACTCAGCAGTTTTCAAAGGCTTCTTAGGTGATTGTAACATGCAGCAGAGGTTGTGAGCCTCGGCTCCAGCCACCTGCCATGGATTTGCTCTCTGTGTTCTTTCTATATTCTTCGTTGGTTGGCCTTGCACAGTGGGTCATAGAATGTACCAGGAATCAGTTGTTATCACAACTGGGCATCAACATGAAAGAGAAAAATCTAATTACTAGCTCATGCTGGAGGGATGTCTACAACTGGCCATTCATGATGAAGAATAGGGGAGCCCAGCTTGAAATAAGATTAGATCTGAATGGGAGAAGATTATATGCTGGAATTATTAGATTTCACCACAAACCCCTGGAGTTGCCTGAGTTCCTGTGATTAGGGAGAGCTAATCAGGGCTGAGGAAGAAAAGAAGACATGGCAGCAATGCTCCAAGAGGAGGACCTAATAATAGAGCTAAGACTCTAGGCACAAGGGCACCTAGGTGTCTCAGTAGGTTATGCCTCTGACTCTTGTTTTCGGCTCAGTTCGTGATCTTGGGGCTGTGAGATGGAGCCTGGCATTGGGCTCTGTGCTCAGCGTAGAATCAACTTGGAATTTTCTCTTTCTCCCTCTGCCCCTCCGTGTCCCCTCTTTCAAATTAGTAAATCTTAAAAAAAAAAAAAAATTTAGGGTCAAGGCAGAACCAAGTCCCTGGAAGTGATACAGGCATGCCCTGGTGACTTGAAATCCTATCTCCAGCAAGCAAGTATGTCAAGACAGGGGTACTCACAACTCCCCCACTCCTCCAGGCCCACGCTCTCCTGAGGCTGCATAGGAGACTCCAGTTTGCTTTCTGTGTGTTGAGAATTTTAAGTAAAATCACTGTGCAGGTCCAGGCACCAGCCTCCCGGTGTTCACTAGTCCAAGTTACCAGGGTGTTTAAATTCAGTGGCAACTTTAGGTTGGCACTGAACCCTAGGAAAGGGATTGAGAATTTGAGGTTGATTTTATAAGAGTCTCAAGGTCGTACCCCTTGAGATCTCCATAATCACAACAAAAACTTGTCCCCATCCTTAGACACCCTGGATGAAAGGACTGAAATGGTCAGGGGCCTTCCCAGTGTTTCTCACACATCAGAAACAGGCGTGCTAGTCCTTCTACTGATGTTAGAAGAAATGGGTCAGGGGACTCAGGATGGAAATTGTTTATTATTATTATTGAAGTGTAGTTGATATGTTAGTTTCAGGTGTATAACAGTGATTTAGCATTTATATAGACTATGATACATATAATCGCCATGGTAAATCTAGCTATCCTTTGTCAACTTTCAAACTCGTTACAATATTATTATTATTTTTTTCTTTTAAAGATTTTATTTATTTATTTGACAGAGAGAGATCACAAGTAGGCAGAGAGGCAGGCAGAGAGAGAGAGGAGGAAGCAAGCTCCCTGCTGAGCAGAGAGCCCGATGCGGGACCCGATCCCAGGACCCCTAGATCATGACCTGAGCCGAAGGCAGCGGCCTAACCCACTGAGCCACCCAGGCGCCCCTCGTTACAATATTATTAACTATATTCTCTGTGTTGTACATTTCACCCCTCTGTCTTTTTTTTTTTTTTTTAAAGATTTTATTTATTTATTTGACAGAGATCACAAGTAGGCAGAGAGGCAGGCCAGGGGGGTGGGTGCGGGGAAGCAGGCTCCCCGCTGAGCAGAGAGCCCAATGTAGGGCTCTATCCCAGGATCCTGAGACCATGACCCGAGCTGAAGGCAGAGGCCTAACCCACTGAGCCACGCAGGCCCCCCTTCACCCCTGTGTCTTATTTATTTTATTTTTTTTGTTTTTAAAAACTTTTAATTTTTTGAAAAATTTATTTATTTTTAGTAATTTCTACACCCATTGTGGGGCTCAAACCCGTGATCACATGCTCTTCTGACTGAGCCAGGCAGGATCTCTTTATTTATTTTATAACTGGAAGTTTGTACCTTTTAATCCCCTTCCCCGACTTTACTCATTTACCCCTCCCCCTCCTCCTCTGGCAACCAACAGACTTTTCTCTGTATCTATGAGTCTCTTTCCGTTTTCTTTTACATACTTGTCTGTCTTGTTTTTTAAGATTTCACGTATAAGTTAAATCATATGGTATGTGTCTTTCTCTGACTTATTTCACTTTGCATTATGCCCTCTACCTCCATCCATGTTGTTGCAAATTTATATATTTATATGATTTATCCATTCTTCTATCAGTGGACTTCTAGATTGTTTCCATATCTTGGCTATTGTAAATAGTGCTGCAATGAATATGGGGGTACATGTATCTGATCAAACTAGTGTTTTCTCTTTGGATAGATATCTAGAAGTAGCATTGCTGGATTGTATGGTAGTTCTATTTTGATTTCTTTAGGAACCTCCGTGCTGTTTTCCATAGTGTCTGCACCATTTTGCATTACTAGCAACAGTGCATGAAGCTTCCCTTTTCTCCGCATTCTTGCCAAAACTTATTTATTGTCTCTTTTGGTAACAGCTCTTCTAAAAGGTGATAGCTCGTTTTGGTTTTGATGGGATGGTGACTCTTCCGTGTACCTCCTATTATAGTTGTTGCAGAGGTCTTGTAATAAAATTTACTATAAAATCATGGTAGCTAGCAGGCTAGCTGCTAGATATTGTTATTTATTAATAAAGCAGAACATTAATTACTAAAACATATTAGTATTTTAACAACTGTATTTCAGTATCATTGGTATTCTTTGTAATACAACGTATTTTATGTAGTTGCAAACATGAACACGCTTCGTTTTGTATTATTTTGATTCATGATGCTTGTCACTTCCATTTTTTTTGGTTTAAAGGTGATTTAGGAATCAGGAGCTGAAAACTAGCAGAGGGAAATAGGGACATTTACCTCGCTAGAGCTGAAATTCTTTTATTCCAACCTTTATTTTCTTTGTTCCCAGGGTATTTTTTTTTTTTAAATCTGCTAGTATGATTTACATATGCAAATTTGCTTTCTATAAGAGCTACATTGGAATTACCTTTCACGGTGAATAATTATTTGCTTCCCATTGGGGGCTAGATCAACTCCTGCTGGTTCTATTGCGGAATCAATGATAAGGTACATTAATAAGGTACATGAAGGAGCCTCAGAATCACTCCCATGAGACTGTTTTCCTTTCTATGCTCTATCTCATTGATGTGGCCTCTCCTTTTCACGGTGTTGGGAATTGTAATTCAGGTACCATACTTATTAGCTTATCCTCTGTGTCTTCGGATCACAGGTGGAGATGTGACTTTCAAAACCATCTCATATTCAAAGTTCCAAAATCAATAGCATAAGCGCAGAGATGGTTTAGTACCAACTAACCCCCCTTGATATTTTAGGAATAAATGTTAAGAATAGAAGTGGAAATTATCTATTCTAACAGGCCTAGTCGTAAACATTCTCAGGGCTATTTTTATGGGAGAATATGCTACAACACTGTTCGTGAACTCTTTCCTCAGAAGGACACACACAAGACTGGCACCTCAGAGCCTTGTTTTACCAGATATAACAGTAAAGGAAACTTACATTAGTACTAGTGAAAGTTAACATGCAAAACAAATAATAAAATGTATTTGTTTTTGTGCATTTTAACATCTCCCTCTGTAATGAAGAAAATTGTATTTTTATCATATGCTTTTTGTAGTGTCTTATGTAATTCCTTACCATTTGATAGGAGGTCAGCCCTTTTCATATTCAACACCTTTGATGAAACCCCTAGAGACACAGGGTGCAGGGTAGGTTAATATATGATGCTTTGTAGTTAAATAGTTCTTTAACTCTCTCCCCTTCATCTTATCTTGGGTCTGGGACCTGAGAGAATTCTCCAGAAATACCCTCTCTGTTGTGGGCCTTAACTGCAAGAACTGATGATGGTAGCAAGGCCAACATACGGGATTTCTTGTAGAGAACACTTTCCTACTTTTTAAAAAAATTTTAAGTCCCCTGTGTATTTTGCACCCTCTTTTGTAGCTATTAAGCTATTTATTTTTGTAACGCATTACATTTATAGATGCATACATTTAAATGAGTCCAGTTTAATGAAGAAGGATCATGATGAGGAAATGTTTTCCATAATCTTTCTCTCTCTCTCTCTTTAAACAAAAAGAGCACAAAATGGTTTCATTCTTAAACATTTATTAGAATAATCTTTTGCACAGGGTTCTCTTTGAGCAAATCAACTCCTCTTATGCTCTGGCAGATAACAATGTTGTGGAGAAACATAAACACAATGGAGCCTGTCGGTGCATAGCTCTGTGATGCTGTGCACTGCAGGGTGTTCAAGGACGGTCTCTGCCAGAACCTTTGATTCTTCTTCTGGCGAGGAGGTAAGTACATCCCCAGAGCTCAAAGCAGAGAGATGCAAATGATATGAGAGATCTACCTGAGGAACTTCGGGAGTTCTAAAGAAGATGAACATCCGATTCCAGGGCTTCGCCCACAGAAACCTCCTCGGAACATTTGCATGTGGTCCCAGAATCTGTACGAGGCATTTCAGAGTATCTGCTGCATGTGGGCCCCACACTGCATTTTGAGAAATACCAATCTACTTAGTCTTTTCATCAATTCAGGTTCTTGTTTTTCCTTTTGCGTATAGATTCTTCTTGTTCCATTTAAGTACTCAGTTGTGTTAGCACATTGCAATAGTATCCAGAACACAGCACTTACATACTGTGAGAGCTTGCGCTCTGCCATGCCTTCTACTGAATGACTACTAGGTCCACAATCTCTTATTGGAAACCTTTTGGGGTAAATGCGTTCTAGGCTTAAGAATTTTTCATAGAAAGGTGCTAAATAAATGATCCATCTCTAATGACACTGTTAGCTTACATTCAACTGTCAGCATCAAAACTCTTCAGGACCCCTCACCTCTCTCTGACCCTCCCATTGTGACCCTACCAACCCCCAGCACTCAAAGTCTTCCCACACTGCTTCTTCCCACCCCCCACCCCCCGAAGAGAGAGTGCAAGAGAGTACAGGACGGGTGGTGGTGGTGTCGGAGGGGGAGAATTAGAGGGGAAGAAAGAGAGAGGGAGGATCTGAAGCAGGCTCCACACCCTGGGCAGAGCCTGACTCAGGGCTCAATCTCGTGACCCTGAGATAGTGACCTGAGCCGAAATCAAGGGTCAGATATTTAACCAACTGAGCCAGCCTGGTGCCCCTCCCCGCACTGCTTCTAAGAACTTCCATGTTTTTCTGAGATAATCTACAAATCTATTTTATATCAAAATTTTACCAAATTCTATCAAATTGTATTATGCTTCTATTATTATGCTTCTATTCTCATTGATAGCATCAAAACATTTGTATTATGCTGCTCAGCTTTAATATCAATTTTCAGATGTATTTTTATTCACTATTGCTTTTTTAAAAAAGTAACATATATTATTTGCTTCAGGGGTACAGGTCTCTGATTCATCAGTCTTACTCAATTCACAGCATTCACCATAGCACATACCCTCCCCAGTGTCCATAACCCAACCACCCTCTCCCTCTCTCCCCCTCATTCCCCAGCAACCCTCAGTTTGTTTCCTGAAATGAAGAGTCTCTTAAGACTCCCCGGTCTCTCTCCCCAGTTCCATCTTGTTTCATTTTTGTCCCTCCCTACCCACTGTGATCCCCTGCCCTCCCTCTCAAATTCTTTATGTGAGAGAGATCATACGATAATTGCTTTTTTAATTTGGTATATTCCTTCTCGTTGGGTTATACTTTATTCTTTCTGGAATACATTCTTGCTTAATTCTATATAAAAGGCATTATGGTGATATGTTTCATGGAAAACATTTTTTGCCATCAACCTTAAATACTGGTTTAGAGTGATAACGAACTCTGGGTCAGACTTTCCTGCCGAAATGGAAAGACATTATTGCTTCACTCTCTGTCATCCCATATTTCAAATGAGAAATTTGAAATCAATCTGATTCTTGCCCTACTGTAATTTTTTATTCTGTGGGTAATTTAGTATATTAATATTACACTTAAAATTTTACTAGGACTTTTGTAGATATTTTAATAAGTGTTTTTCTTTCTCTCCATTTGATAAGGCAGATTCTTCTAAAATGGATGCTCAAGCTTTTTTTCAACATGGGGAGATTTTTCCGTTCTTCGATTTTCTTTATTCCATTGTCCTAAAGCTAAGACCTTAGAGGCCCTGTGCCTCTTATAGTTTCTTCTTTTTTTTCTTTTGTATGTTCTCTGCAAAATAAGGTGACTGATGCTTTGGCTCACTAATTCTGTCTTCAGTAGGATTCATCCTGCTATTTAGCCTTCCACTGAGTTTAGTTTTGTGTTTCAGGAATTATGTTTTTAATTTCCCAAATTCCTGAATGCTTATTTTTCACAGCAGCCTTTTTCTGCCCCCTTAGTAAAATACCCTATCAAATCTCTCTCATGTTACCAACTCTTTTCTTCTTCTGTTCCCTTTATTGACTCTGCTTCTCTGAGGACTAGTTCTGTTTGTTGAGTTTAATTAATTTTTCCATGAGCAAATATTTCCTTTAACTTAAAAAATTTCTAAGCTGGGCATATTTCAGGGTTCTCCTTGCAATATTCTCCTTTATCCTCATATGAAATTGAGAATTGTTCAGCTCTGTTGGGTTTTGCCATCAGTTTTTTATTTTCTAGAAAAATCCAAAGGGTTTTGAACTTCAGGCATGCTGTAAACCAGTATGGGTTTATGGTTGTGTATGGTTTTTGCTATTAATAAAGAGCTATTTTGTTTTCCATTTGGTTATTTTTTCTTGCACCTATTTGGTGTGAAACCCCATAAGGAGAAGCAGTAAGTGGTAAACAATCAAGGCAGGATTGTTAAGATCATAATAGCATATAATCTTTTCACCAAACAGGTACATATTGACATCCAGTGTGGATATGGACGTAAGAACTAGTATTTGGGCCAAAGTACCATTTAGGGAAACTGAATCTCAGTGAACCTATGATAATTGACACTGTCACTTGAGTTAATATTAGATTGTTAGGAAAAGAGGTACTTTGGGGGAATCAGAAGATGGTGATCTCAAGATAGGCAGTGCTTCAATATACAAGTGTTTTAGGTACTGTTCAGTACAGAACTTTTTTTTTTTCCACCAGAACTTATTTTTCCCTTCATTGTATTGTTCAGTCACAATTGTGGGCCAGTATTTTTTAAATTATATTTATTTATTTAATTAATTTTTAATTTTTCAGATTTATTTAATTTTTAATTTATTTAAATTTAATAAATTTATTTATTTATAATAATAAATAATTTATAATAAATTTATTTATTTACTTAATTTTTAATTTTTTGTGGGCCAGTATTTTAAAGTGTAAAAGCCTGAGCACTAGGAAACACTGATGTGTGAAACATTTGGGATTTAAATTCTTAGTGCTTGGCGTGGGTAGGTGGCGCTAGAATTGTAGTTACAAATCTAGTGTCTCCTTATTTTGAAGAAGATGCAAGGAAAAGAAAATCACTGTCTCATTCAGCATTCGTTTCATGTGGCTTGTCCTCAGCTCCTGGAATTCATGACCCTGGTCCCTCACCGTCTGGTCTGTACCAGCACATGCCTCCCTGTTCTGGTTCTGACTTGTCCATTTCATAAACTCAAATTACAGATGTGAGTCAAGCTTGGGAATTCAACTGTGGTGGGGTCAGGGTAGGGGCTGGCATGGAGGATGATTTTATTTTAAGCAAATGTTTAAAGAAATGGAAATCCTTAGGTTGATGTAGAGAACAAAGAAACAAATTCAATGATATTATTAAAATCTAAGGACTTAAAAGGAAATTTAAAAACTTGTGCCCAAATACTATGCCTTCAGAACTCAAGTTTGCTTCAAAACTTGGAAAGGAATGTGATCATCTCATGAAATAGGTGTTAGTAGTCAGAAAAGGAAGAATATGAAACATGTCTTTGGTTTTCTTTCTGCTGTTTTCTTTGTCTACCCACCTTTCCCAAGAAAATATTAGAAAATATTAAGTCTCTGCTCTGTTCTTTGACTGCCAACACGAATGTGGTCTGGGTTATACCATATCCTTGGATCTAGAAAAATAATTTTGCTTAGAAAGAAGCTGCTATCACGACGTGGTATTAGTTTGTATTTGGTGGGTGTAGGATCTACTGATGTTCTTACATGTTCTGCTGATTGTTATGAGCTTGAGAAAACCAGAGCAGTGAGACAAGTCAGTTTGCATTAACTCCGTTTTAGAGGGGGTTTGAGAGCGCTTCTCCCATCTCAGTGGAAGATGTTCCAGGCCACAGCTGTGAACAAAGCAATTGCTACTCCATGTGAGTGAACCAACTCCAACTGGGAGTGAACAAAATAAGAAATGAGGATGGCAAGAAAAATGGAATGTAAGTTCTTTTAGATTTTAGTTTCACCAGAAGCAGGGGGGTTTTGTTTAGGACTTCCATTTTACTCTAGTGAATTAAATGGGAGAAAATTAAGGTTTCTCAGTTTCGTATTATTCTTTATCTTCTTTAGGCTTGTAGTATAAATTCTGGTGAATCAGTCTGAACATCATGATTACACATAGGGGATGGAAAAAGAATAGATGGTGAATTTCTTGCTTTAAGTAACCTGTGATGTTTAAGTTAATACACTTTTGTGGCTCGTTTCAGAGACTTTGGGGGACAACAGCTAAACTAAACAGATTCTTGATGGTTCTAAGGAAAATTAATGAAGTAATTGATATTGGGGGAACTTTTCCAAGTCTGAGGGAAGCTCCACTACTTTAAAATACTCTTGGGCTCTGATGGGGTAACCAACTTGTCCTGATTTGCCTGGAGCTTTCTTAGTTTTAAGTGTGCCAGAAAGCCTCCCCTATTTCTGTTTATTAGTCAGGGTTCTCCAAAGAAATAGAACCAATAGGAAGGGAGGAAGAATGGATGAATTGAAGGATGGATGGATAGATGGATGGATGGAGAGAGAGGAGGGGAGAGAGAAAGAGAGAGAGACTCATTGTGAGAGATTGGTTCACACAATTTTGGAGGCTAAGCCTGTAATCTGCCCTCTGCAAGCTGAAGACCCAGGAAAGCTGTTAGTGTAATTCCAGTCCCAGCACCTAAGAACCAGGGGAGCCAATGGTATACATCTCAGTCCAAATCTGAAAACCCAAGAGCCAGAAGAGCCTGCATCCCAAGGTAGAAGAAGATGGATGCCCCAACTCAAGCAAGAGAGCAGATTTGCTCCTCCTCCACCTTTTTGTTCTGTCCAGACCTCTGTGATTGGAAGCCTACCCACCTTGGTGAGGACAGTCTTTTTTTACTCAGTCTATTCAAATGCTTATCTCTTTCAGAAACACCTTCACAGAATGACCCCAAAATAATGTTTTACCAGCTATCTGGACACCCCTTAGCCCAGTCAAGTTGATCACAAAATTAACCATTACACCCTGTCTGACTGGAGGATAGCCCCCCATCAGTGGACCTTAATTTCTGTTTGCAATCCCAAGGGGATGAGGCAATCAAATATGAAAATGAAGTGACAACTTCTTTTCACTCTGCCTACCTGTATACTGTTCCCTGAGGAGGACAGAGTTGTTAATCAACATCGTAAGAGCCCTAGACATTCACTGGGTGTTTTTGTTGTTGTTGTTTGTTTTTGCTTGCTTTTACTTCTGGGTGAGGTTATTTTACTTGAAAAGTCAGCATCCATGTAGGGCTTATGCTCTTGCTCCTCCCTCTGAACAAAGCAGAATCTGCTTCCCAGAGACAGGCCAGCCGTTCTCTTCTCCATTAGTTCCCAATACAGGGGGAGTTTTGCCTCCCAGGAACATTTGTCAGTGTCTGGAGACAATGTTGGTTGTCGTAACTGGAAGCGTGTGTGTGTTATTGGCAGTTAGTGGATAGAGGTCATCAGGAGATGCTGCTGAACTTCCAGAGATGCACAGATTAACACTGCGTTTGTGCACGAAGAATTAACTCATCTAAAATTTCAGAAGCGCCCAGACAGTAAAACACTGTGCTTACTTTCTTATTCCATGAAGTTATATATGTGAGTAGACCAGGGTGTGCAAGCACCACTGAGTGTGTTGCTGACATGTGGGGGAGCAGGATGCCTTACTTCTGTCTGCAGGTCTTAGCTGAGTTTTTAAAACACAGACTTAATGAAACAGTCTTGCATTGTTTATTTTGTCTAATGATTTAGAAGGCAATAGTGTATTTCCTTTTTGCCCATTATTCTTCACATTTGGTTTCTTCCATTGGGAATTCTGTAGGAAAGACCGGTGAATATTGAGTCATGATTTGGACTCTCCTTGTTTCTTGGCTATAATACCATCATCATATCATGAAAATGCTGCCTCTTTCCACCTGTTGTCCCCCATCAGTGTATCTTCAACCTTTTCCTCTGTCCAGACTCTTTCCTATCAGTAGGAAGACATGTTCATACTTTAAACTGTAGTTTAACTTTAAAAATCATCTTAAAAAAGCTTTTTTCTTTCTCCCACATCCCTGTTCTCTATTTAATATTGAAGATTTTTGAGAGTTGAGAAATGGCAAATTTAGCACAGCCAGTGAGTGTTCCAGTGGTAAGTGAGGTCCACACTGAGACCCAGATGAGGTAATGTGCCCATAATCAAAGCATGCATTATTGCTTTCATGCAGCCCATGCTTACTTAGTATTGTTATGGGTGAATGTAGAACAATATATTACCTTTCAAAGCTCTTGTGGAAATTTGAACATAGGAACATTAAAGAAAGTCAAGAAAATTTCAAAGTTGAGGATCCTTAGGGTTGCAAACAGATTACTTCTAATATGGAATCCAGACTCTCACTTTCTCTGACTGCCCTGATGCTAAAACACAAGCTTATCACTTAGAACTCACCAGATGCCCCTGCATAAGACTGAGACTTAGAAACTAGTGACACAATATTCTGTACGTGATTAGTTGTGAGGATAGCGGCATCCTGGGTAGCACTCCCCAGTTTCCAGAGGCAGTAGTGGTATTTCCCGTAGCCAGGTCCCCAGGCCAGAATGGGTGGTGGAGTAACATAGGGAGTTTTCTTGTCCAGCAGCAGAGCAGTGTGACCTTCAGGGGACCACTTCCATAGATTTTGAATATTGTTCCTTGTTATGTTGCCTCTAGACCTGGTTCTTTAGCCTTTCTGCGTATGAAATGAGCTACTTATATGATTTAATTCAGTCTTTCCTGAGCAAATTAGCCAGAATTTGGTTCTGTTGTTTGCTGCTGAGCATTTCGTTGGTCCACAGTGGATCCTCCTTGACAAGATGGCAGCCAAATGTGGAATAAATATAACATAGTCAGACCCTATCACCGAAAAAGGGCAGTTAAGTGAATTGTTTAATAATAACCATATTTTACTTTTTAGATTCTCTGCTCTAACCTTGCCTCTTCCCTCCTACCTCCATTCATGTAGTTGCATCTGTTAAAATAGGGATGGCCAAGCTGTTTTTTCTGGATTTTGGGATTAAATCCCAACTTTCCCCTTAAGTTATAATTAAGTCTTAACTATCGCTACATAGTGATAGATGAAAAATAATAAAAGAAAGGAAGGGAAATAAGGGAGAACTGATAAGAGGTATGGATGCAGACTGTTCAGATTGCAGTACTCAGTGACAGAGGCCTACAGATGTTTTCTATAAGGAAATATATAGTAAATATTTTGTCTTTGTGGGCCATAGATTTTGTCCCAGTGACTCAACTCTGTCATCATAGTGGGAAGGGAGCCATAGACAACACATAAGCAAATACATACAACTGTGTTCCAGTGAGATTTTATTCATAAAAACATATGGTAGACTGAATTTGGCTTACTGGGTATAGTCTGCAGCCCCCTGCTCTGTTATGCCAGGTTCTAGATTTTTCCCCCTGTTTACATTTAGGGCCAATTTTCTTGTGTTCATTCATTCATTCTATAATCATTCATTGAGTACATATTTGTTTCCGCAGGCAAAGATTCTTACAAATACTCAAGGAGCATACAGCCTTTGGTGGATCAGGTAGGAGTATTATCCTGTTGGTGTCCTGGCCATGCCCCCTCAAACTTATCTCCTCAGTTCACATCATCCACCTTCCCACTGCCAGAAGCTGCATTTCTTTGCCTCAGAAATTTCTCTGGCCATGAGTTGTATAGACTCATATCTCTCAAAGTATCCTAATACAATCCTTCTCTTGAATCTGGGAGGGCTCTGTGACTGATTTGACCAATAGACTGTAACAGGTTTAAGTCCGGTAATATCTGGGCCCGGGCCTGAAGAGATTGCTAGCTTGCTCTTCTTTACCTCTTAGAACATTTGATCTTAGAATCTAGGCTGTATGCTAGGAGGAAGTCCAAAGAGCCTCATGGAGAGACCAATATGGAAAGGGCCCAGTGCTAGTTTGCAGTACCTAGCCACGAGACTGAACCAGGAAGCAGGTCCTCCAGCCTTAGTCATGTCATCCCAACTAATACTGTGTGGAGCAAGACTGAACTCTCTCCACCAAGTGCCTGTATCTCAGATCCACAAGCAAAATGAGCTACATAGTTGTTTGAAATCTCTTAATTTGGGAGTTTTTTAAAAAATTAAAATATAATTAACATACAATATTATATTAGTTTCAGAGGCACAACATATTTATTTAACAATTCTAATAATTACTCAATGCTAACCGTGATGAGTGTAGTCACCACCCATCAACATCCAATGTTATTATAACATTAATGATGATATTCTCTATGCTGTAATCTTTATCTCCATGACTTACTCATTTTACAACTGGGTGTTTGTACCTCTTAATCCTCTTTATCTATTTCACTCATTCCCCCATCTTCCTGCTCTCTGGCAACTGCCAGTTTTCTTTATTTAAGAGTCTGTTTTTTGTTTGTTCATTTCTTTTGCTCTTTAGAATCCACATATAAGTGAAATCATATGATATTTATCTTTCTCTGATTTATTTTGCTTAGCAAAATACTCTCTAGGTCTATTCATGACATTGCAAATGTCAAGATCTCATTCTTTCTTATGGCTGCACAATATTCCTTTATGTGTGTGTACATATACATGTACACACATATACATATATATGTATATGCACATATATACATATACTTCTGTAGATACATGTACATGTACATGTATCTGTACATGTACACACACACACACACACTGCCTCTTCTTTTTTTTTTTTTTTTAAGGTTTTATTTATTTATTTGACAGAGTTCACAAGTAGGCAGAGAAGCAGGCAGAGAGAGAGAGAGGAGGAAGCAGGCTCCCTGCTAAGCAGAGAGCCCGATGTGGGGCTCAATCCCAGGACCCTGGGATTATGACCTGAGCCGAAGGCAGAGGCTTTAACCCACTGAGCCACCCGGGTGCCCCAACACTGCCTCTTCCTTATCCATTAATTTATGTATGGACACACTTGGGTTGCTTTCATATCTTGGCTGTGTAAATAATGCTGCTGTAAACATAGAAGTGCATATGTCTTTTTGAATTAGTGTTTTTTGGGGGAGGGGGTAAATGCCTAGTAATGGAATTACTGGATTATATGGTATTTCTATGTTTTTTTTTGTTTTTTTTTTTAAGATTTTATTTATTTATTTGACAGACAGAGATCACAAGTTTTTAAAGAATTATTTAGGGCGCCTGGGTGGCTCAGTGGGTTAGGCCTCTGCCTTCAGCTCAGGTCATGATCTCAGGTTCCTGGGATGGAGCCCCGCATCAGGCTCTCTGCTTGGCAGGGAGCCTGCTTCCTCCCCTCTCTCTCTGCCTGCCTTTCTGCCTACTTGTGATCTCTCTCTGTGAAATAAATTTAAAAAATCTTAAAAAAAAAAAAGAGAGAGAGAGAATTATTTAATTATTTTAAAGAGAGAGAGAAAATGCAAGGGGTGGGGGAGAGAGAATCCCAAACAGACTCTGAGGGTACCTGACATGAGACTCCATCTCGTGACCCTGAGATCATGACCTGAGCTGAAATCAAGAGTCAGATGCCTAACCAGCTCAGCCACCCAGGAGTCCCTAGTATTTCTTTTTTAATTTTTCTGAGGAACTCCCATACTGTTTTCCACAGTGGCTACACCAGTTTACATTCCCACCAACAGCTGCATGGGGGTTCCTTTTCCTCTATACCCTTGTCAGCACTTACTTGTCGCCTTTCTGATTCTAGTCATTCTGACAGATGTGAGGTGATAGTGCACTGTGCTTTTGGTTTGCAGTCCCCTGATGATGAATGATGCTGAGTCTCTTTTCACGTGTTTGTTGGCCATTTGGATGTCATCTTTAGAAAAATGTCTATTCATGTCTTCTGCCCATTTCTTAATTGGATTATTTGTTTTTTGATTGTTGAGTTGTGTAAGTTCTTTATTTGGATATTAACCCTTTATCAAATATAACATTTGCAAATATCTTTTCCCATTCAATAGATTTCCTCCTTATTATGCATATGGTTTTCTTTTTTGTGCAAAAGCTTTTATTTTAGTGTAGTTTCAATAGTTTAATTTTGTTTTTGTTTTCCTTCCCTGCAGAGACATACCTAGAAAAATGTTGCTAAGACTGATGTCAAAGAGATCACTCCATATGTTTTCTTTAGGAATTTTATGGTTTCAGGTCTCACATTTAGGTCTTTAATCTATCTTGAGTTTATTTTTGTGTATGCTGTGAGAAAGTGGTCCAGTTCCATTCTTTTGCATGTAGCTACTCAGTTTTCCCAACACCGTTTATTGAAGAGACTGTGCTTTCCCCATTGTATGTTCTTGCCTACTTTGGCAAGATTAATTGACCTTGTAAGTGTGGGTTTTTCTGGGGTCTCTATTCTGTACCACTGATCTGTGTTGTACCAGTACCATGCTGTTTTGATTACTCTATTCTGTACCACTGATCCTTTTTTGTACCAGTACCATACTATTTTGATTACTATAGCTTTGTAGTAGATCTTGAAATCTGGGATTGTAATAACTCCAGTTTTGTTCTTTCTCAAGAATAATTGTTGTTATCTAGGGTCTTTTGTGGTAGCATACAAATTTTAGCATTATTTTTTCTAGTTCTGTGAAAAATGCTGTTGGTATTTTGGTAGGGATTGCATTAATCTTTAGATTGCTTTGGATAATATGGGCCTTTTAAGAATATGAATTCTTCTAATTCATGAGCATGGAATGCCTTTCCATTTGTTTTTGCCATCTTTAATTTCTTTCTTTAATGTTTTATAGTTTCCAGGGTACAGGTCCTTCACCTATTTGGTCTAATTTACTTCGAGGCATTTTATTCTTTTCAGTGAATTGCATAATGTATTTAATACATTAAATATACATAATATAATGTATTATTATAATACATTAAGGAATTTTTTTCTTAATTTCTCTTTCTGCTACTTCATTATTAGTGCATAGAAATGTAACCCATTTCTGTGTATTAGTTTTGTATCCTGCAACTTTATTGAATTAATTTATTACTTCTAATAGATTTTGGTGGAATTTTTAGGGTTTTCTATGTATAGAAATACATTGTGCAAATATTGACAGTTTTACTTCTTCCCTTCCAATATGGGTGTCTTTTGTTTCTTTTTGTTGCCAGATTGTTGTGGCTAGGACTTCAGTACTGTGTTGAATAAAAGTGGTGAGTGTGGACATCCTTGTCTTTTTCTTGATCTTAGAAGAAAAGTTCTCAGTTTTTCACCATTGCATGATGAAGCTGTGGATTATTCATATATGGTTATTAAGTGGAGGTATGTTCCCTGTAAAGTTACTTTGTTGAGAATTTTTAACATGAGCGCATGTTGAATCTTGTCAAATGCTTTTTCTGCATCTATTGAGATGATTATTATATAATTTTTATGCTTTCTGTTATTGTTAATGTATTGTTATTATATATCTTTCATAATTTTGGTGTATCACATTGATTTGTGTTAAATCATACTTACATTCTTGGAATAAATCCCATTTGATTATGCTGAATGACCCTTTTAAATGTATTTTTAAATTCAGTTTGCTAATATTTTGTTGAGGACTTTTACATCTATGTTCATCAGAGATTTTAACCTATGGGTTTTTTGTTTTGTTTTGTTCTGTTCTTTTTTGTTTTTCTTTTTTTTAATGTCTTTGATTTTTGGTATCAGAGTAATGCTGACCTCAAAGAATATTTTTGAAAGCTTTGCTTTCTCCTCTATATTTTGGAATAGTTTTTTTTTTTTTTTAAGATTTTTGAGGAGAATAAGTATTAACTCTTCTTTAAATGTTTGGTAGATTTCATCTGTGAATCCCTCTAGTCCTGGACTTTTTTTTTTTTTTTAAAGATTTTATTTATTTATCAGAGAGAGAGGGGGAGAGAGCGAGCACAGGCAGACAGAATGGCAGGCAGAGGCAGAGGGAGAAGCAGGCTCCCCGCTGAGCAAGGAGCCTGATGTGGGACTCCATCCCAGGACGCTGGCATCATGACCTGAGCCGAAGGCAGCTGCTCAACCAACTGAGCCACCCAGGCGTCCCTAGTCCTGGACTTTTGTTTGTTGGGAATTTTTGGATTACTAATTCAATTTTGTTGCTAGGAATAGGTCTGTTCAGATTTTCTGTTTCTTCTAGATTCGGTTTTGGAAGACTGTTTCTAAGGATTTATCCATTTCTTCTAGGTTGTCCAGTTTGGTGGCATTTAATTTTTGTAGTAGTCTCTTATAATTCTTTGTATTTCTTTGGTGTTGGTTGTTACTTCCCCTCTTTTATTTCTGATTTTATTTATTTAGGGTCTCTCTTTTTTCTTGATGAGTCTGGCGACAGTTTTATCAGTTTTGTTTATCTTTTCAAAGAACCAGGTCTTGGTTTCTTTAATCTTTTCTATTGTGTGGCATTCTTTTTTGGTCTCTATTTCATTTATTTCTGCTCTGATCTTTATTATATACTTCCTTCTACTAACATTGGCCTTTGTTATTCTTTTTCTAGTTCCTTTAGGTGTAAGATTAGATTGTTTTTTGTTTTTTGTGGGTTTTTTTGAGATTTTTTTCTTGCTTCTTGAGGTAGGCCTGTATCACTATAAATTGCTGAGAACTATTCCAGAGAATTTGGAAATTTCTGGTTTCCTTTTCATTAGCCTCCATGTTTTCTCTGTTTGTTTCTATGTATTTTTAAAATTTCCTCTTTGATTTCTTTGTTTACCCATTGGCTGTTTAGTAGCATGTTGTTTAGCCTCCAAGTGTTTGTGGTTTTTAAAGTTTTTTTCTTATCATTGATTTCTAGTTTCATATTGTTGTAACAAGAAAAGATGCATGATATGATTTGAATTTTCTTAAACTTTTTAAGACTTGTTTTATGGCTTCACATCCTGGAGAATGTTCCATGTGCACTTGAAAAAAAAGATGTGTATTCTCTTGTTTTTGAATGGAATGTTCTATATTTATCTGTTAAGTGCATCTGGTCTAATGTATCATTCAAAGATACTGTTCCCTTACTGATTTTCTGCCTGGATGATCTATCCATTGGTGGAAGTTGGGTGTTAAAGTCCCTACTACTTTTGTGTCATTGTCAATCTTTCCCTCTGTGTCTGTTGATGGATTTTGGTGTTCCAATGCTGGGTGCATAGATAGGTAAAATTGTTATATCCTCTTGTTCAATTTTTGGAAGTTTTTTTTTTTTTAAGATTTTATTTATTTATTTATTTATTTGACACAGAGAGAGAGAGACAGCAAGAGTGGAACAAGCAGGGGCAGAGGGAGAGGGAGAAGTGGGCTTCCCACCAAGCAGGGAGCCAGACACAGGGCTTGATCCCAGGATCCTGGGATCATGATCTGAGCCAAGGCAGCCGACTAACGACTGAGCTACCCAGGCACCCCTGGAAGGTTTTTAATGCAGCAGTAGATGCCCACGACATTTATCCTGGACTGAAAATAGTTATTTTTATCAGCCCTTAGCAGATGAAGGAACTGAAGTTCAGAGAAATTAGGTATGCTTTCCCCACGGTTTTACAACTAGTGTGTTACAGATTAAAATTTCAAACCCAGGCCTGCCAGATTCCAAAGCCCAGGCTCTTTTAACCTACCACATTGCCTCTCTGAGCCAAAAATTGAGATCAACTAAAATGAAATAAAAGGAAGGAAAAGGAGGATGTAAGAATAAGTCAGGATCATAGGTGATTGCTAAGCTGAAGCTGTCTAGTGCTGCTTTTTGGGGAAGTATTTCAGGATTACCATTCTTCCCCCCCACCGCCCACCAGACCTGCACCTGCCCATGTTAACTGTCCCTATTATTACTATTATTATTATGACTGCTGCTGTTGTAACACTTATCCCATGCTCTACTTGTCTGTCTCCTGAACTTGGGTGAGCCTCCCCTAGATATCTTTAATTTATGTGCTCCTATGCCTGGCTTAATGCTTGCTTCATAGCAGAAACTCAGTAAATGTTTTTTTTTTGGGTGAATGAATAAATTCTGGAATATATTGTTGATGCACAAAGAACCTTATCAACTAGACTAGAGATACAACTATTAGACACGTGCTGTCTCTAACCTGGAAAGCAATGCAAAGATTATAAATAAAGAGTTAAGCTCTCTCACTTTTTTTATCTCCACCCACACCTGACTCCCCAAGGTAATCTGTGTTAATAATCCACCTCTTTTTTTCATGTCCATACAAATTGAAATACATAAATTCATTATGTAGTTTTTTTTTAGCTAGTTTGTTTTTATTCAAATATCATCTTACTTTCCATCTCTGAGCAATTCGTAAACTAGTGTATGGATAAAAACAGATTCTCTCTCTTTCTCTCTCTCTCTCTCTCTTTTTTTTTTTTAAACAGACTCTCATGTCAAACAGATTAGGCTTGCATCCTGGCTCATTGTGAAGTAGCTCTACTATCTTTGGTAAATCACTTAACCATTTTTGTGCTGTTTCCTTATCCATAAAATAAAGTGGGAAAATAATTGTTCTCATTTTATAATATCATAAAGTGTACAGCACAAAGCTGTTGCATTGTAAACATTCTAAAAACATCAGCTACTATATCAGCCATTAACAGATGGGGCCTAACTAATTTTTGTTTTATTGTTTCTAAATATTTATTTGTTTGTTTTAGAGAGGGGGGAGGGACAGAGATGGAGAGCAAGTCTCAAGCAGACTCCATGCACTGAGTGTAGGGCTTGATCCCACAACCCTGAGATTGTGACCTGAGCTGAAACCAAGATCTGGTCGCCCAACAGACTGTGTCACCTGGCGCCCTGGTGACTCATTTTTAAACATCTATATAATAGTCCATAGAATGGAAGTACCAAAATTCATTTGACCATTCTTAATGATGACCTTTACTTGCTGCCAGCACTGTTACCACTATAAACATTGCTACAATAGACATTTCGGGGCATAAAGCTTAGTACTTTTATTTTCATAGAACAGATTACTCAAAAAGGAATTGCTGTATCAGTTTAATTAAATAGATTGACACCTGGCATAGGAGGGAATTCATCATTCTCCATGCATCTGGGTCTCAAGAGATTCACTACTACAGTCCCAGGCTATTTCGAGATTAACTACTGTAATCCCTCTGTTCCAGAGACCAGGTAACAGTTGTTTATAGCAGGAAATCAAATGAGCTATGCGAATCATATGTCTGTCCTACTTTTGGCTAGAGGTTCAGTTAGCTTTTCTTGGTGTGAGGTTCTAGCTCCTTGTGGCTGAGAACATTGTCTTTCCTAAGCAAGTTTATTTTAATAGCCATTCAGGTAAGAGTGTTGAAGAAATGCTTAATAACGAAGTCCTACTAGAGCCATGCATTTTTTCTCCGTAGAAGAACAGTTACATAAAATTAAAGACACAGAAAGAATTAATAGGCCAATTCCCTGTGGTATCCCCCAAATTGGGGATACCTTATTTTTTCAAATCTATTGCGCTATGTGACTCAACTCAACTGACCTTCCACTTGGGAATCTATGGTAATTCAAACAACCCTGCATGAAAATGTCTTTGGCCTCGTACAGGATCCGTGTCCAGTGTTTCTTCAGTGGAATAGGCTATCTCTTTTTAAATTGAGTTCTTCTTGTTCCGCATTTTTCATTTCCTCTTTCCTTTGTACTTAGACCTCAGACCCTTGGATAGGCTTACAGTACTACCCCTGAGATTTAGAAATAGATTACTTTCAAACTGCCATTTCCTTACAACAAAAGCAGCTTTTCTGATTTCTCAGGGACTGAGCACTTTGAAAGTTCCTAAAACAGAATATGCAATATTCTTTGACATCTTCCTGCTTATCACTGATCTTCTTTCCTAAATATTTTGTAAAAATATTTATTGCTCCCCTTTTGTGGGAATGAAATGATCTGGCTTCCTTCTGCTGTGTTCTAGTGGAAATGAATACCAATATGCTTCCCAAAATAAACAGGCCTCAGGCACCCACGAGCATTAAAAAGCACTCACCCATAGAGAGGTATTTGAATCTGTACTCAGCAGCCTTTTTTTCTTTTTTCTTTCTTTCTTTTTTTTTTTTTTTTTTTGTCGGTGTGAAAGCAAAACAAAACAAAATAGGCCTAGCCTATTTTTTTTTATGAGTTACTCCTAGCAGCCTTTTGTTGATCTGAAACTGGAGAGCATGGAGCAAGAAATATAACCAGTATAAAGGAAAGTAAGCATTTCTAACAAACTGGTTAACTTTAGCATTTCTTATGCAAGCCTTCAACAGTAGCAATATGGCTTTTAGAACATGGGGAGAGCCCTAAAATGTACTAATACTATTGCAGTTGTCTTAAAATAATTTTGGGGGGTTGTTTTTGTTTATACCTCTTCTTTTCTTGTCCTCCTTTCTAGTTTTACTTTAACTTCAGACTCTGACCACATTCTACAAACATATATTTTTTTAACCCACTGATTTTCACTTCTAGTTTCTGGCCTTGGAAACAGAAGGGAGAGAATTTTTCGAGGCAGTTCAAGCTACTTCCCTCAGCCAGAAGAGCACACCTTCTGAGGACTGCTCTCTGAAAACAGATTAGGTCTCATTTCAGGATGTCTTTTGTCTCCGGCCAATTGTCCGAACTACACACTGACTTAGCAACCCTTTTGAAACACAAACAAATGAACACTCAAAACTTTTCTGATTTCTTGTGAAGGGACAAATTCTTTCTTATGTCAGTTATTCCTACATGATCTTTTTCAATTTCCTTGCTTTTCCAGGCCAAGTTGTGTAGATCTAAAAAGGATTTCACGTACAGGAGAGTAAAATGTCCATATTAAAGACACTGCTTTTCAAGAAAGGTTAAAAATATTTCTTGAAAATGAAACAAAACAGAAGGGTTAAAATAAAAGGAAGGGCAAAGTTAAGTGAAGTCTCACAAAAATGAAGCATACGACAATATTTAGTTAAATATACCAGAATTAAAAAGGTTTTTGAAAGAAGGTGGAATCCTCCAGGGAGATAAAAGAGTTATAAATCTTTATGCCCCATGTAACATAGGACGTACATAAAGGAAATACTTCTAGAAATGCTGAGAAAATGAAAAATGCATGATGATAAAAAAAAAATCATGATGATAGTGTTAGACTAACAGAATCCTGTCAGAATTGATATGTCAAATGTTCAAAATTTAAATGATATAAGACTTTGAAAACTTGAATATCTAATTAGTAAGAATGATTTAATAGATATATTGTTAAATGTTCCCAATGAACAGAGAATCATGTTTTTTCTAATAGTTATGAAACATATATAGTATTGGACTAAACAGTAGGCCACAAATAAAATATCAACAAATTCTGGAGAAATATATTAGGTTATACTATTTGACTATAATTAAAAAAATCTAAAAATTAATATTAAAAGGCAGCTATATGTGTGTGTATTTAAGTCACACAAACAACTGGAATTAAAGTTTTCTATGTGAATCTTGGGTTAGAGATTTTTAAAAGCTAGAATTACAAATTAATAGAAATAAATGATTCTAATAGGTCCACATACTCTCAACAGGATGTGGCCAAGAATACAGACAGAAATAGAGAGTTCAGTGTACAGGATAGGCATCAATCCATGTGCAGGGGAGGAGATAGCAGGATTGGGCCAAGAGAAAAACCCATCAGTGGAGTCTTGCTTTAGATCTGTGGGGGTGGATTTTATATCCCTGCCGTGATCAATCACTGGCTGAGGCAGCTCTCTGTAGCTGAGGAAGTATGAGCTGTGGCAGCAAGTTCCCTCTTGAAAGGGGATTTAAGTGGTTCACCTCCATGCCCACCACAACCTGATTTAAAAAAATTGTGACTTAGAGTTGTCTCTAGTAAAGTTAGGCAAGGTGATTGCTGATACTGCTACTATTCATCACAGCAAATCATGGACAATTCAATAACACAGGGAAAAGAAACTGGTAAGAGGTGTACATATTGGAATGTAAGAGACAAAACTATTATTTGCAGGCAATATGACGACATACAGAGAACACGTAAGAAAATCAACAACAGCAAAATAAAACCCTAATATTTGTTCTACAAGATTTGCAGAATGTCAAATCAACAGACAGGAATTATTAGCTTTTCTAAATATCCACTCTCCCAAATATCATCCGAAAAAACTAAAACATTAAGTAGATAATAAATGTTTATAAATGTTTGCTAACTTGTTAAACAAGACTAACATAGATCCCTCACCCTCAACCACAAACACATTGAACTGCTGGATAAAATATGGATAAAAAGCATTCGATACTTAACAGAGCTCAAAACAAAAAAGGACATTCCCCAGAGGGGAGAACTCAGATGAAACATAGCCTCTCAGGGCTATAAGCTTGAAATTGACTTCCTACAAGCTAAGAGGAAATAAAGCACAATGTCAGTGATAGCCATAAAGACAGTTCTGGTGTGAATCGTATTCTGTGGAGGCGTGCAACAAAACATTCTCCTTGGAAAAGATAAATTCTAGATAAAACCAGGTCTCTGGAAGAGCTGCCACTTCTGAAAAAGGAAAACTGAAAAAAACTATGCTCATTGGTCCTGGGAAGCCAAAAAAGGAGCTTGGCATTAGGAGCCTCAAAATAGAAATCAAACATGCCCTCCCTAAGACATCAAAGTCTCACATCTGAACTCTGCATAGGTGGAATAAAAAATTGTATTATACATTTAGTGTGGCATTTGCCACACTGCAATATTAATATAAAAAACAGGTCTTAAGAAACAAAAAACAGTTCTTAGATTAGTCAAAATTCTTAGGAATCCCAGATGAAGCAAACATTTAAACAAACGAGTAATAAAGCCAAAGATCAGTTTTACAACACTGTATTTATACAGTGTATATGAGAATTTATAAAATTCTCATCAGGGAAAAAAAATTCCTAACGAATGTTTGCTCGTTAAGAGATAATTACAAGTCACATAAGGAAGTGATCAACTCTGAGATAGCCAGCAGATAATCAGGAGTATTATGACCCTAAAAACTAAGTAATAAAATGATCTGAACAACTCTTTTAAGTAAATATTTATTAATATTTACATAGATTTTTATAAAGGAATAGATATAGTAGCTCATATTCTAGATTGTGTACCAAGCAGCTCTTTCTTCTAATTTCTTGTAGTAGGTGCTACTTTTGTTTGGATTGTAAGCAGCCACATACTTCAGAAGAGAATGGGCTCCTTCCCAGACTTAGGATGCAAATTATAATTGGTATAAGTCAGCTATGGTAATTCCAATACCTTCTAATTTATGAACAATACAGCAAAAATCTGGCCAATAATACATGAGGAAAAAATTGTTATAAGCTTTTGGCAAAGTCTTCTTTGATCACACAAAGGGATGTTTGAAGAGGTATCTTCCTTTCTGCTCTGGGACAACCTACATAAAGATGAGGTCCTTGGAGCTGCTGCAATCATCTTAAGAGGTTGAGGACAAAAGCCAAATACTTAAGATTGAGAGTACAAAGTTGGAAAGACCCTACATCCTTAATATGCCTGATCCACTGAATTGGACTTCTGGAGCTGCCTTATCTCTGAATTTTCTATGTTGTGGGATAAACTTCTGATAGTTTTAATGATTTGCCCTTAGTCTTTTATTATTTATAGCCCAGATCAAAGCAACTGTTAAATTATACTGGGAAAAAGAGAATACTATTAAAAAAAAAAAAGAACAAGAACAAGCATGTTTGAACACAGTGAAATAATTTTCTAGAAATGAAAAATGTAACTATTGACATTACAAGCTTATTTAACAGGTTAAACAGCAGATTAGACCAAGCTGAAGTGACAGTAAAATAGAGGACAGATCTGAGGAATCTTGAAAAGTGCAGTGTGAAATAAAAGAAATATCAAAGAGTAATAGACTGAAAGATAGAATGAAAGGTCAAATTCACATTCAAGTTCTCCAAAGGAAGAGAATAAAGAGAAAGATGAGTGAATGGAAATATTTACTTATTTAATGATGGATAATTTTCAAAAATTGATGAAACATATCAATTCTCACATAAGAGAAAAACAATGAATCTTGAGCTGGATAAACAAAAGTAATTTCTCAAAGACACATTATAGTGAAAGGGAAAACAAAAGGGGAAAACCTTGATCAGAGAGTAAAATGGAATTATTTATAATGAAAAATACACTGTCCTCCTTCTCAACAAATATCTTTCTGAATCCACAAACCACTGGCTTTCTTTCAAAACTCTTATTAGAACTCTGATTTTGTTCAAGCATTGGATGGAGATTTCTTGACTAAGCAGTAAAATCTAAGTCATTTCTAGCCACGCTGAGGTAATAACTTTTGTGATATATGTGTAAGACATATATCTGTTATTGTATATGTAAATAACTGGATTTTTAGACAATGTCCAGTAGACTTATCACGAATGATCCCTGAGACTATGGAAACAAATGAAATCCCATAAGCACCCTGGATTCCTGTAGAGACACATCTTCTGCATGATGGTGGAAGGAGAGAGAACTTAAGTAGAGCACAGCAGTCTCAATGAGGTGGAGACAGATCAGAATCCACAGACCTGATAGTAGCTGAAATGTGTCTGGAAGGCTAACGTGGGGAAGGCAGCTGTGTGCTGAAGAAGATCCAGAAATCCACACTGCAGACCCTTAAATATCGACCAGATGCTAAGCTGTTCATGAGGGGTGTTAGACTTCACAAGGCTGGGAAAGAACCACCACTAGGGAAAGAACAACGACCAGAGTGCTGTGAGATAAACATCTTTGGGTGGCTCAGGAGTAGAAGACATTTGAGTACTGGCCACACTGAGGAGAGAGAATTTTTGGAATACCCAGAGCATGCAATAGAGACCCGAGAAAGGACACAATTTAGGAACACGGCTAATCTGGCACCAGAGGGAGAAAAAGCAACTTTAGACTCCCCCAAGCAAATCTTAGAAGGAACAGTGGGAGAGATTAAGCTAATCCTCAAGTAAATTACCTGCCTTCCAGAACAAAGCTCAGTGCTCTAATTAAGGAAACAACAGAATCCCAATACGCAAGAAATTAGCATATATCTAGCGTAAAAAACTTCTAGATATGGAAGAGGTAGGAAAGTTTGCCTCATAATGAGGACAAATATCAACCAATGAAGAATATCTAGAAATCACGAGATGATAGAATGAATAGCAAAGATTTAAAACAAGATCAAGGATGTTTTTGTTTTATTTTTATTTAAATTCCAGTTAACATATAGTGTAATACTAGTTTCAGGTATACAATAGGGTGATTCCCACTTTCATACAACACCCAGTGCTCATCCTAGCAAGTGCACTCCTTAATCCCCATCACTGATTTCACCCATCCCTCTGCACTCCTTCCCTCCTGTAACAACTCTGTAGTTAAGTGTCTGTTCTTTTGTTTGCTTTCCTCTCTTTTTTTCCTTTTACTCTTTTCTTTTGTTTCTTAAGTTCCACATGTGAGTGAAATGATATAGTATTTGTCTTTCTCTGACTGATTTCACTTGGCATTATACTCTCTGGCTCTATCCATGTTACAAATGGTAAGATTTCATTCTTTTTAATGGTTGAGTAACATTCCATTATATATATGTATCCGATCTTCTTTATCTGTTCGTCAGTCAGTAAACACTTGGGCTGCTTCCATATCTTGGCTATTGTAGAGAATGCTGCTATAAACATAGGGGTGCTTGTATCCCTTTGAATTAGTGCTTTTGTATTCTTTGGGTAAATACCCGGTAGGGCAATTGCTGGGTTGTAGGGTATTTCTATTTTTAACTTTAGGAGGAAACGCCATACTTTTTTTCAGAGTGGCTGCACTAGTTTGCTTTCCCACCAACAGCGCACATGCGTTCTTTTTCCTCCACATCCTCACCAACATCTGTTGTTTCTTGTGTTGTTAATTTTAGCCATTTTGACAGGTGTGTGGTGATATCTCATTGTAGTTTTGATTTGCATTTCGCTGATGGTAAGTGGTGATAAGCATCTTCTCCTTTGTCTGTTGGTCATCTGTATAGCTTCTTTGAGGAACAACATTAAGGTTTTAAAGGAAAACATAATGAGGGGATAAATACAGAAAGCAAGAGAAAAGAAAACAAATGGTTTATTAAAAAAAAAAAAAAAAACACCAGAAAGTTCTAGAACTGAAAACCAGGATAAGAAACTTAAAAATTACTGACTGGCATATTGGATACTGCAAATGAAAAAAATCAGTGAAATGGAAGACTTGGCAATATGCACTATCCAAAATAAAGCATACAGAGAGAAAAGAAGAGGTAAAAGAACAGAACCTCTGTGACCTCCGAGAAAATACAAGTAGTCTAAGATATGTGTAAGTAGAGTACCAAAGGAAAGAACAGAACCCTTAGGTAAAAGAACAGAACCTCTGTGACTTGCGAGAAAATATAAGTAGTCTAAGATATGTGTAAGTAGAGTCCCAAAGGAAAGAATATGTGGAAAAAAACCTTGAAGAAATAATGGTTGAATAATATATGTCCAAATACATACTCAGTATATACCCCAAAAGTCTGATGAAACTCAAGCAGGATAAACATGAAGTAAACTACATCAAGGCACATGATAGTCAAATTGCTGAGGATCAGTGATAAATTGAAAATCCTAAAAGTAAGTAGAGGAAACATTTTGCCCTTCTACTATTCTTATTTTTAGTATGGTCCAATAATCAGTGTTTTCATTTATAAACTGTAATTTTTACCCAACCTTAAGCTCATGAAGCTGTATTTAAAAAAAAAATTATAGTCTTACTTTTGAGATCTAGATCTTCATTTAGAATTAATTTTTCATATGATATAGTATCCAAGATTTGTTTTTCACATGTATTTTGGCTCCTCAGTATTTATTGAGAAGTCTACCTTTTGTCATAAATCATGTGACCATATTTGCGTGGGTCTGTTTCATGACTTTCTGTTCTGTTCTTTCTATTTGTGTGCCACACTCTCTTTTTGTTACTGTAATTTTATAATAAGGCTTGATATCTGATGCAGCAGGGATACCAGGAGATTATTAAAAGACTATTGCAGTAGGACTGGAAGTATTGATGGGAAGACAGCATAGTGGTTGCTGTGGTGTGCCACCAAGACACCCCCGTTAGGACTGAGGAGGTATTCTCCCAGATACTGAGAATGTTGGTACATGATGACTCTCATTTGGATCCTCTCTAGAAATTGCCATCTGTCAAAGAAAGCCTGCTGGGATCAATGTAACACCACTCCCCACGGGCAGCTTGCTTCCAGTGACAACCGTAGCAATCAATGCTGAGATCCAAAGTCTAGTGCCCTTGCATCCAGGCCCGAGGTAAGGACCATCCCAGTTCCAGAACTCCCAAGACCTTTGTTGCAACTCCATTTCAATTCAGTTCTCCTTCTCCAAACTCTACTTCCTTTTATCCTTTACTATTTTTTATCCCCAAAGAATTCCCTAGTAAATTTTCTGCATGCAAATTTCCACCTCAGTATCAGTTCCCAAGGAACGGAACTCAGGCCACATGGGCCAGTATAAAAGAAATAGAGGTGTTGAAGAGTGAAGGATTTTAGGGGCGCCTGGGTGGCTCAGAGGGTTAAGCCTCTGCCATCGGCTTAGGTCATAGTCTCAGGTTCTTGGGATCGAGCCCCACATTGGGTTCTCTGCTCAGCAGGGAGCCTGCTTCCCCCCCTCTCTCTGCCTGCCTCACTGTCTACTTGTGATCTCTGTCAAATAGATAAATTTTAAAAAATCTTTTAAAAAAGAGTGAAAATTTTTAGTTATATATTTAAAGCAGTGCCAGTATGATTCCCCAGTGGATTTGTTGTAGGATGTGAGGGAAGGGGAATAGATACGGTAGATTCCAAATATGAGGCTGAGAAATTAAGTAAATGGAGGTGCCATTTACCAAGTAGAAGAATCACTGGGAGAGAAGAGTAAAAGAGAATTAGGTATTGGACATTTTGGGGTCTCTGGGTCGCTTAGTCCTTTGAGTGTCTGACTCCTGGTTTTGGCTCTGCCTCTACCCACACTCATGCTCTCTTTCTCTCTAAAATAAATGAGTGCATTTTAAAAAAAATTAGGTATTGAACATTCTAATATTAAGATACCTATCAGATATTCAAGAGAAATCTGAAAGATATAGTCAGATAAATAAGTCTGGACATCAGGGAAGAGTTTGGGATAGGCTTTACAGCATTTAGCATGTTGTAGAAAAATTTAGAAGTCTTTCTAAGGCAAACAACATTTTAACTGATTAAAGAAAAAAGAACTGTATGATCATCTTTATATGATACAGGAAAAAATGATTCATTGAAATCCAATTTCCACTCATAGTTAAAAACTCTTTGCAAACTAAGAAGAGAAGGGAATCTCCTTATACTTAATGGACAAAGGTATGTACCAAAATATCACAGCAAACATTAGTCTTTTTCTTTTTTAAAATTTTTTATTAACATATATATTATTAGCCCCAGTGGTACAGGTCTGTGAAGCACCAGGTTTACACATAGTCTTTTTATTTTTATTTATTTTTATTTATTTTTTAAAAGATTTATTTGTTTGACAGACAGAGATCACAAGTAGGCAGAGTGAGGAGGAAGCAGGCTCCCCGCCGAGCAGAGAGCCCAATGCGGGGCTCGATCCCAGGACCCCGAGATCACGACCCGAGCCGAAGGCAAAGGCTTTAACCCACTGAGCCACCCAGGCGCCCCAGTCTTTTTATTTTTAAAGATTTTATTTTTAAGTAATCTCTACATCCAGTTTGGGGCTTGAACTTAAAACCCCTCGGTCAAGAGTCATGTGCTTTACTGACTGAGCCAGACAGGCATCTCCAAACATCAGTTTTAATAGGGAAAATGTAGCTGAGTCCTCCTTAAAATCAGGCATGAGACAGGGTATCAAATTTTATCACTCTGCCATAATTACACAAAAAGAGCCTATGCAATAAGATAAATAGAGTAAGAGGAGTAAGAATTGAAAGTAAATTAATAAGAGGTTTGGCTGTGTGTGTAACAGAAATTTTAAAATAATCACCTTGAATAAGATAGGATGTTATTTTTCTCTCATGTAAAAGGAATTCAGAGATAGGCCATCCAGGTCTGGTATGGTCCACCACCAAGATATTTTCTGACTTTGCGTTTTGCCATCCTGAGTGCTTAATTTTCAGTCTTAGCATTTCTCCGTGTTCCAAGGTGCTTCCTTGAAATCTAACAGTAATGTCTGTATTCCAGGCAATAGGAAGAAAGGAGGTGAGAAAATAAAAAAGGTGTGCCATTTTGTCCTTATTTGAAGGGTCTGTCCCAGAAATCGTATACATCAGTTTCTACATATAGTCACATGACTGTAGCAAGCAGCAAGACAGGCGCTTTTGTTTTTAAGTTTTATTTATTTAAGTAATCTCTACACCCCATGTGGGGCTTAAACTCATGGATCGGAGATCAAGAGTCCTGTGCTTTTCTGACTGATCCAAGCAGAAGACCCAAGTTTTTTATTTTAGTCGAAACTATTGCTCTCCTAAAAAGTACTTTCTTCTATTCAGGAAGATGGGAGAAATGTGTATTGGGAATTTCTGGATGTTGACTCAAATCCATTCTCACTTTGTTCCTTATAAGGCACATGACCATCTAGCCAAAGGCTAGTTTAGTAGCTTCCCTTATTGCCACATGTGGGCTCATTAAGTTCTGGCTTTTGGAATTGGAGTAAAATTGGTATATGTAGTGTCGGCCTCACTAAGAAGAAAATCTCTTGCCCTAGTTATTCCTTTCCCCCTTCCTGTGAGCTGTAATATGGACCTGCAACAAGCCAGCTTTGAATATCCATTTGAAGATGATTTCTTAGGGATGGAAGAGAATCAACATTGAAGGAAAATTAATTTTCCACATGAGAAGAAATGATACCAGATCCCTACTTTACACCATCCATAAATATCAATGCCAGATGGATCAAAGACATAAATGTGATAAAACAAAGTTTCAAAAACTTTTAGGAGGGGCGCCTGGGTGGCTCAGTTGGTGAGGCATCTGCCTGCCTTCAGCTCAGGTCATGATCCCAGGGTCCTGGGATTTAATCCCACATCCAGGCTCCCTGCTTGGCAGGGTGTCTGCTTCTCCCTCTATCGCTCCCCCATGCTTGTGCACGTTCTCCCTCTCATAAAAATAAATAAATAAAATCTTTAAAAAAACAAACTTTTAAGAAAAAAAATCTATAGTCTCCAGATCAGAAGGGATTTCAGCATTTTGTACTGCTACTCCTTTCTAATTGCTGGATGGGACACTGTCTGATTTATGAATCACTAAATAAAGTCAATTAAAACTTCAAATTAAAAAATGAGACACAAAAACAAATCATAAAGGAAAAGATTGAAAATGTCAACATTAAACTTTGAAACTACTCAATGATAAAGGAAAATAGAAACATTTAAGAGATAAGATAGGCCTGTGGCTAAACTAATATACAAACTGTTCCTACTCATTGCTAAGAAAACTACACAATGCAATCAAAATATGGACAAACATTTGTAAACCAATTTAGAAAAGAGGAAATTCTAATTGGCCAAGAAACAGACAAAATCAGCTCAGACTTGCTGTTGATCAGGGAAATTCCAATTAAAACAACAAGGTATTTTTCTTCATACCAACAAAGATTGTAAATTTTGAGTCTACCACAGAGAAAGAGAAGACTTACTACCTATAAAAAGGGAAATTGATGAATAAACTGGAGTAGATTTGTGCTATAAAATATGCAATTACTAAGAGAGTAACTCTGTACTTGGAAAGAAGTCTCTAATATATATATATTTTTTTAAAAATATGTTTTTTAAAGATTTTATTTATTTATTTGAGAGAGAGAGAGAGAGAGACAGCACACAAATGGAGGGAGGCACAGAGGAAGATGGAGAAAGAATCTCAAGCAGACTCTGTGCTCAGCACAAGCCTGATGGGGCGGCTTGATCCCATAACCCAGAGATCATGACCTGAGCTGAAACCAAGAGTTAAATGCTTAACCAGCTGAGCCGCCCAGGTGCCCCAAGTCTCTATATTTTTAAATGAAAAAAATCCTGTCTTAGGATAATAAGGATAGTGTAATCTCATATTTATAAAAATGGAAAAATCCTGCCCCTTGTAAGCAAGCTAGTCCTTATAAGTGCATGTAAAATGGACACATTTATTGATAGTAAGTGGGTCCACTTATTAAGGTAATTCCCGCATTACAACACGGGAGCTTTCAGGAAGCTGTGAGCAATTTCTTTCTGCCGCTGGCACTGCTGTCCCATTTACTTGTTTTCCATTTTTTACAAAAATCTAATATGCAGGTTTGGCTTTTGTAGTAATACCATTCCCCAAGGACACAGTTATAAGAAGATGAGGCCTTAGCAAAGAGACTATGCAAAGACTTTGTGCCTTAGCAAAGACACGACAAGTGCACCCGCTTGAAAGTTCTTACTGTTTCTTTAACACCTATATGAATTTTCCTGAAAGCTTTCAAAAACATTCATATCCAGATCTTTAGAATCTTGAATCTGCTGAGAATTTTGTTCACAAA
Organism: Mustela erminea; assembly: GCF_009829155.1. NCBI lineage: Eukaryota > Metazoa > Chordata > Mammalia > Carnivora > Mustelidae > Mustela > Mustela erminea. The sequence goes on from NC_045625.1 coordinate 75,124,172, forward strand.
ACCACTTTGTTTTTGTGCTGAGGTTGGGATAAACCATTATTCAGGAAGTTTTCAAAAAAGCTATTACATTTGAGACAGAGTCTGGCATGTGGCCAAGTCGCTTTCTTTCTTTCTTTTTTTTTTTTTGTTATATAGTATTTTATTTATTTTTTTTATTTCTTTTCAGCGTAACAGTATTCATTGTTTTTGCACCACACCCAGTGCTCCATGCAATACATGCCCTCCTTAATACCCACCACCTGGCTCTCTCAACCTCCCACCCCTGCCCCTTCAAAACCCTCAGGTTGTTTTTCAGAGTCCATAGTCTCTCATGGCTCACCTCCCCTTCCACTTTCCCTCAACTCCCTTCTCCTCTCCATCTCCCCATGTCCTCCATGCTATTTGTTATGCTCCACAAATAAGTGAAACCATATGATAATTGACTCTCTCTGCTTGACTTATTTCACTCAGCATCATCTCTTCCAGTCCCATCCATGTTGATAAAAAGTTGGGTATTCATCCTTTCTGATGGAGGCATAATACTCCATAGTGTATATGGATCACATCTTCCTTATCCATTCGTCCGTTGAAGGGCATCTTGGTTCTTTCTGCAGTTTGGCCAAGTCGCTTTCTATCAAACGTTTGATACTTGAGTAGTAACATTAACTGATTCATGCCAGTAGGATGCTGTTATTTAGTGCACCAGTAATGAGCCAAATTATTCTCAGTGTAATGTCTATTCCCAGGGAGATTCTTAAGAAGAGTAGAGTTCATTATGTTCACTGATGCTGTGATATTAGGAATCAACAGAGTAATCACAGGGAGATACACAAGTGGTAGAGGAACAAAGATATAAGGCACCTTAATGCAGTTGAAAATATTTTCGGCCTAGTGGTGCTAGAGACCTTTACTACCGACAGAGTTGGGCCACTAGCTGTGTACATATGCTGGGGTCTCCTGATCTGAGAATGAAGGGCTTGTCTGAGATTATAACTTTTTTAGCCAATGTCTCCAAGTTCACAAGGGTTCATGAAAGTTTCTCAGGGGAAGAGATGGGAGAGGCTGTACAGAGTGCTAACAAAGGTGAAGCTCTAGTCTTCTCAGGTCTGATAAAACCAGAACAGCTCTGCTTCTTTCAATTTTGTGTACTATGGTTCTATGTAATATTTAGTTTGAAATAACACAGTTTGAAAATCTCTTCACCAGACTATTTCTTTGTTCCCATCTAGTTCTCAAAATTCCACGGTTACAAGTATAGATGGAAGATGTTACAATGGAATTTACTGAATTCACATTTTTCACTGTGCCAACAGGAATTTTTTCCAAAGTTTCTTTGGAACTCTGGTATTAATAGGAAAAAGAGGGGAGGGCTACTATCTGGACAAATATGTTTCATAAAATCTTAACTGTGGGACTTCTCAGAGCTTTTTATATGTTTATGCACAATGTGAATTTTAGATGGGTTGCTGTAACGCTTCTTCATACTTCTTTGTGCTTTATCTTGTGTGACCTGATTCCTGCTGAGCTCCACCTTCCCACACCTTTATACTAGGATCCCAGCAAGCTGAATTTCATACAGCAAATACCTCCACATCCCAATTTACTTTTGATTTTTTTCTTAAAGATTTTATTTATTTATTTTTGCAAAAAAGACTGAGAGAAAGAAAGAGAGTGTGCACGAGCAGTGGGGAGGGATGGAGGGAGAAGCAGACTCCGCTGAGCAGGGAGCCCGGTACAGAACTTGATCCCAGGACCCTGGCATCATGACCTGAGCTGAAGGCAGATGCTTAACTGACTGAGCCACCCAGGCACCCACCTTTTGATTTATCTTCAATTTCTCTCAGTCTAAGAAACTTGGGATAGAGAATGGTGCCACCGTTAACCCAACTTCCTAGCTCCACATCTGGGGCATTATTACTCCGTGTGTCTGTAGCATGTACTTATGTTTTTGTAAGGCTCAGTGTGGCACTTCATAGATATTTGGGGATGGAGAGGAAGGTGAGGGGTGGCTGGCTTTAGTCGGCTCCGGCTGCCATAGCAAAAGACCTCAGACCAGGGGACTTAGCAGAAATTTATTTCTCACAGTTCTGGAGGCTGGGAAGTCCAAGATCAAGGTGCTAGTTGATTTGATTCCTGGTAAGGCGTCTCTTTCTGGCCTGCAGATGACCTTACATGGTGGATAGTACAAGTGAGCTCTCTGGTACCTGCTCCTCTAAGGACTTTAGTCATATTGGATCAAGACCCCATCCTTATGACCTTATTTAACCTTAATTATTTCTTTACTTCAAATACAATGACATTGGGTGTTAGGGCTTTGACATAGGAATTTTGGAGGGACACAATTCAATTCATAGCAGGGGTCATTTGTTAACAGTGACATAAACTAGCCTATTCTAATACATTATCTACCTACTTGCAAAGTCAGTATCTGTGTATTATCTTTGATTTCTCCTTCTCCATTACCCTTCATACAAATATAATACCAAGTTTTGCAGTATTTACCTTTTTAAGATCTTTCTAGAATATTCATCATCTTTGTTCTCACTGCCAACTCAAGCCATACAAAAGGAGCAGTCCCATGTCTTTACTCATGCTTCCTATGCCTCCAATCTAATTACATTTTCTTTTCCAGAAAATAGGGTTGGGAAATAAGGGGAATGTGATGTGATGAAAAGGAAGCTTCGAGCAGATGCAACAGAGAAACAGTATTTATTTATTTATTTATGTATTTATTTTAATTTTTTATTTTTTATAAACATATGTTTTTATCCGCAGGGGTACAGGTCTGGGAATCACCAGGTTTACACACTTCACAGCACTCACCAAAGCACATACCCTCCCCAATGTCCATAATCCCACCCCCTTCTCCCAAACCCCCTCCCCCCAGCAACCCTCAGTTTGTTTTGTGAGATTAAGAGTCACTTATGGTTTGTCTCCCTCCCAATCCCATCTTGTTTCATTTATTCTTCTCCTACCCACTTAAGCTCCCATGTTGCATCACCACTTCCTCATATCAGGGAGATCATATGATAGTTGTCTTTCTCTGCTTGACTTATTTCGCTAAGCATGATATGCTCTAGTTCCATCCATGTTGTCGCAAATGGCAAGATTTCATTTCTTTTGATGGCTGCATAGTATTCCATTGTGTATATATACCACATCTTCTTGATCCATTCATCTGTTGATGGACATCTAGGTTCTTTCCATAGTTTGGCTATTGTGGACATTGCTGCTATAAACATTCGGGTGCACGTGCCCCTTTGGATCACTACGTTTGTATATTTAGGGTAAATACCCAATAGTGCAATTGCTGGGTCATAGGGCAGTTCTATTTTCAACATTTTGAGGAACCTCCATGCTGTTTTCCAGAGTGGCTGCACCAACTTGCATTCCCACCAACAGTGTAGGAGAGTTCCCCTTTCTCCGCATCCTCGCCAGCATCTGTCATTTCCTGACTTGTTGATTTTAGCCATTCTGACTGGTGTGAGGTGATATCTCATTGTGGTTTTGATTTGTATTTCCCTGATGCCGAGTGATATGGAGCACTTTTTCATGTGTCTGTTGGCCATCTGGATGTCTTCTTTGCAGAAATGTCTGTTCATGTCCTCTGCCCATTTCTTGATTGGATTATTTGTTCTTTGGGTGTTGAGTTTGCTAAGTTCTTTATAGATTCTGGACACTAGTCCTTTATCTGATATGTCGTTTGCAAATATCTTCTCCCATTCTGTCAGTTGTCTTTTGGTTTTGTTAACTGTTTCCTTTGCTGTGCAAAAGCTTTTGATCTTGATGAAATCCCAATAGTTCATTTTTGCCCTTGCTTCCCTTGCCTTTGGCGTTGTTCCTAGGAAGATATTGCTGCGGCTGAGGTCGAAGAGGTTGCTGCCTGTGTTCTCCTCAAGGATTTTGATGGATTCCTTTCTCACATTGAGGTCCTTTATCCATTTTGAGTCTATTTTTGTGTGTGGTGTAAGGAAATGGTCCAATTTCATTTTTCTGCATGTGGCTGTCCAATTTTCCCAGCACCATTTATTGAAGAGGCTGTCTTTTTTCCATTGGACATTCTTTCCTGCTTTGTCGAAGATTAGTTGACTGTAGAGTTGAGGGTCTATTTCTGGGCTCTCTATTCTGTTCCATTGATCTACGTGTCTGTTTTTGTGCCAGTACCATGCTGTCTTGATGATGACAGCTTTGTAATAGAGCTTGAAGTCCGGAATTGTGATGCCACCAACGTTGGCTTTCTTTTTCAATATCCCTTTGGCTATTCGAGGTCTTTTCTGGTTCCATATAAATTTTAGCATTATTTGTTCCATTTCTTTGAAAAAGATGGATGGTACTTTGATAGGAATTGCATTAAATGTGTAGATAAATATTTTCACAATATTTATTCGTCCAATCCAGGAGCATGGAACATTTTTCCATTTCTTTGTGTCTTCCTCAATTTCTTTCATGAGTACTTTATAGTTTTCTGAGTATACATTCTTAGCCTCTTTGGTTAGGTTTATTCCTAGGTATCTTATGGTTTTGGGTGCAATTGTAAATGGGATTGACTCCATAATTTCTCTTTCTTCTGTCTTGCTGTTGGTGTAGAGAAATGCAACTGATTTCTGTGCATTGATTTTATATCCTGACACTTTACTGAATTCCTGTATAAGTTCTAGCAGTTTTGGAGTGGAGTCTTTTGGGTTTTCCACATATAGTATCATATCATCTGCGAAGAGTGATAATTTGACTTCTTCTTTGCCGATTTGGATGCCTTTAATTTCCTGTTGTTGTCTGATTGCTGAGGCTAGGACCTCTAGTACTATGTTGAATAGCAGTGGTGATAATGGACATCCCTGCCGTGTTCCTGACCTTAGCGGAAAAGCTTTCAGTTTTTCTCCATTGAGAATGATATTTGCGGTGGGTTTTTCATAGATGGCTTTGATGATATTGAGGTATGTGCCCTCTATCCCTACACTTTGAAGAGTTTTGATCAGGAAGGGATGCTGTACTTTGTCAAATGCTTTTTCAGCATCTATTGAGAGTATCATATGGTTCTTGTTCTTTCTTTTATTGATGTGTTGTATCACATTGACTGATTTGCGGATGTTGAACCAACCTTGCAGCCCTGGAATAAATCCCACTTGGTCGTGGTGAATAATCTTTTTAATGTACTGTTGAATCCTATTGGCTAGTATTTTGTTGAGTATTTTCGCATCTGTGTTCATCAAGGATATCGGTCTACAGCTCTCTTTTTTGGTGGGATCCTTGTCTGGTTTGGGGATCAAGGTGATGCTGGCCTCATAAAATGAGTTTGGAAGTTTTCCTTCCATTTCTATTTTTTGGAACAGTTTCAGGAGAATAGGAATTAGTTCTTCTTTAAATGTTTGGTAGAATTCCCCCGGGAAGCCGTCTGGCCCTGGGCTTTTGTTTGTTTGGAGATTTTTAATGACTGTTTCAATCTCCTTACTGGTTATGGGTCTGTTCAGGCTTTCTATTTCTTCCTGGTTCAGTTGTGGTAGTTTATATGTTTCTAGGAATGCATCCATTTCTTCCAGATTGTCAAATTTATTGGCGTAGAGTTGCTCATAGTATGTTCTTATAATAGTTTGTATTTCTTTGGTGTTAGTTGTGATCTCTCCTCTTTCATTCATGATTTTATTTATTTGGGTCCTTTCTCTTTTCTTTTTGATAAGTCGGGCCAGGGGTTTATCAATTTTATTAATTCTTTCAAAGAACCAGCTCCTAGTTTCGTTGATTTGTTCTATTGTTTTTTTGGTTTCTATTTCATTGATTTCTGCTCTGATCTTTATGATTTCTCTTCTCCTGCTGGGCTTAGGGTTTCTTTCTTGTTCTTTCTCCAGCTCCTTTAGGTGTAGGGTTAGGTTGTGTACCTGAGACCTTTCTTGTTTCTTGAGAAAGGCTTGTACCGCTATATATTTTCCTCTCAGGACTGCCTTTATTGTGTCCCACAGATTTTGAACCGTTGTATTTTCATTATCATTTGTTTCCATGATTTTTTTCAATTCTTCTTTAATTTCCCAGTTGACCCATTCATTCTTTAGAAGGATGCTGTTTAGTCTCCATGTATTTGGGTTCTTTCCAAACTTCCTTTTGTGGTTGAGTTCTAGCTTTAGAGCATTGTGGTCTGAAAATATGCAGGGAATGATCCCAATCTTTTGATACCGGTTGAGTCCTGATTTAGGACCGAGGATGTGATCTATTCTGGAGAATGTTCCATGTGCACTAGAGAAGAATGTGTATTCTGTTGCTTTGGGGTGAAATATTCTGAATATATCTGTGATGTCCATCTGGTCCAGTGTGTCGTTTAAGGCCTTTATTTCCTTGCTGATCTTTTTTTTTTTTTTTTTTTTTAAAGATTTTATTTATTTGAGAGAGAGACAGTGAGAGAGAGCATGAGCGAGGAGAAGGTCAGAGGGAGAAGCAGACTCCCCACGGAGCTGGGAGCCCGATGCGGGACTCGATCCCGGGACTCCGGGATCATGACCTGAGCCGAAGGCAGTCGTCCAACCAACTGAGCCACCCAGGCGTCCCCCTTGCTGATCTTTTGCTTGGATGATCTGTCCATTTCATTGAGGGGAGTGTTAAAGTCCCCTACTATTATTGTATTATTGTTGATGTGTTTCTTTGATTTTGTTATTAATTGGTTTATATAGTTGGCTGCTCCCACGTTGGGGGCATAGATATTTAAAATTGTTAAATCTTCTTGTTGGACAGACCCTTTGAGTATGATATAGTGTCCTTCCTCATCTCTTATTATAGTCTTTGGCTTAAAATCTAATTGATCTGATATAAGGATTGCCACTCCTGCTTTCTTCTGATGTGCATTAGCATGGTAAATTCTTTTCCACCCCCTCACTTTAAATCTGGAGGTGTCTTCGGGCTTAAAATGAGTTTCTTGGAGGCAACATATAGATGGGTTTTGTTTTTTTATCCATTCTGATACCCTGTGTCTTTTGACAGGGGCATTTAGCCCATTAACATTCAGGGTAACTATTGAGAGATATGAATTTAGTGCCATTGTATTGCCTGTAAGGTGACTGTTACTGTATATGGTCTCTGTTCCTTTCTGATCTACCACTTGTAGGCTCTCTCTTTGCTTAGAGGACCCCTTTCAATATTTCCTGTAGAGCTGGTTTGGTGTTTGCAAATTCTTTCAGTTGTTGTTTGTGCTGGAAGCTTTTAATCTCTCCTTCTATTTTCAATGATAGCCTAGCTGGATATAGTATTCTTGGCTGCATGTTTTTCTCGTTTAGTGCTCTGAAAATATCATGCCAACTCTTTCTGGCCTGCCAGGTCTCTGTGGATAAGTCAGCTGCCAATCTAATATTTTTACCATTGTATGTTGCAGACTTCTTTTCCCGGGCTGCTTTCAGGATTTTCTCTTTGTCACTGAGACTTGTAAATTTTACTATTAGGTGACGGGGTGTGGGCCTATTCTTATTGATTTTGAGGGGCATTCTCTGAACCTCCTGAATTTTGATGCTTGTTCCCTTTGCCATATTGGGGAAATTCTCCCCAATAATTCTCTCCAGTATACCTTCTGCTCCCCTCTCTCTTTCTTCTTCTTCTGGAATCCCAATTATTCTAATGTTGTTTTGTCTTATGCTGTCACTTATCTCTCGAATTCTCCCCTCGTGGTCCAGTAGCTGTTTGTCCCTCTTTTGCTCAGTTTCTTTATTCTCTGTCATTTGGTCTTCTATATCACTAATTCTTTCTTCTGCCTCATTTATCCTAGCAGTGAGAGCCTCCATTTTTGATTGCACCTCATTAATAGCTTTTTTTATTTCAACTTGGTTAGATTTTAGTTCTTTTATTTCTCCAGAAAGGGCTTTTATATCTCTCAAGAGGGTTTCTCTAATATCTTCCATGCCTTTTTCGAGCCCGGCTAGAACCTTGAGAATTGTCATTCTGAACTCTAGATCTGACATATTACCAATGTCTGTATTGATTAGGTCCCTAGCCTTCGGTACTCCCTCTTGTTCTTTTTTTTGTGTTGAATTTTTCCGTCTTGTCATTTTGTCCAGATAAGAGTATATGAAGGGGCAAGTAAAATACTAAAAGGGTGGCAACAACCCTAGGAAAATATGCTTTAACCAAATTAGAAGAGATCCAAAATCGTGAGGGGGGAGAAAGGGGATAAAAAGAGGTTTAAAAAGGAAGAAAGAGAAAAAAAAAGAAAAAAGAAAAAGAAAAAAAGAAAAAAAAAGAAAAGAAAAGAATTAAAAAAAAAGAAAACACCTAAGAAAAATGTAAAAAAGAAAAAATATATATATATTAGATAAACTAGTAAAAAATCGTTAAAAAAGAAAAAGGTAACAGTTAAAAAAAAAAAAATTTTACCCGAAGGTGAGAGAAAAAAAAAAACAAAAAATGAAAAAGAAAAAAAAAATTAAATTAACTGCAAGACTAAAAAAAAAATCACAGGGAAAAAGCCATGAGTTCCGTGCTTGGCTTTCTCCTCCTCTGGAATTCTGCTGCTCTCCTTGGTATTGAAACCGCACTCCTTGGTAGGTGAACTTGGTCTCGGCTGAATTTCTTGTTGATCTTCTGGGGGAGGGGCCTGTTGTAGTGATTCTCAAGTGTCTTTGCCCCAGGCGGAATTACACCGCCCTTACCCGGGGCCGGGGTGAGTAATCCGCTCGGGTTTGCTTTCAGGAGCTTTTGTTCCCTGAGCGCTTTCCGTAGAGTTCCGGAGGACGGGAATACAAATGGCGGCCTCCTGGTCTCCGGCCCGGAGGAGCCGAGAGCCCAGGGCCGCACTCCTCAGTGCGCCCTCAGAGAACAGCGCCCAGTTACTCCCGTCTGCCTGACCTCCGGCCGCGCTCCGAGCTCACCGAGCCTGCGACCGGTTCAAGGTAACCCCGAGCTGTGAGCTTACTGTCGGTTCTGTCTCTTTAGCCAGCTTTCCCGTTTCAATACCCGCAAGGTCTGCGACACTCAGACACCCCCGATCCTTCTGTGACTCTGCGGGACCTGAGGCCACGCTGAACCCGTGTGGGCTTCGCCCCGGTTTAGCCTCTGGAGCGATGTCCCTCAGCGGAACAGACTTTTAAAAGTCCTGATTTTGTGCGCGGTTGCTCCGCCGCTTGCCGGGAGCCGGCCCCTCCCCCCGGGGTCTATCTTCCCATCGCTTTGGATTCACTTCTCCACCGGTCCTACCTTTCAGAAAGTGGTTGTTTTTCTGTTTCCAGAATTGCTGTTCTTCTTCTCTTCGATCTGCCAATGGATTTTCAGGTGTTTGCAATCTTTAGATAAGCTATCTAGCTGATCTCTGGCTAGCTGAAGCAATCTCAGCCTGCTACTTCTCCGCCATCTTGACTCCTCCCCTGTTCTTCTTTTTTTTTTAAGATTTTTTTTATTCATTTATTTGACAGACAGATCACAAGGAGGCAGAGAGGCAGGCAGAGAGAGAGAGGAAGCAGGCTCCCCGCTGAGCAGAGAGCCAGAGGCGGGCCTCGATCCCAGGACCCTGAGATCACGACCCGAGCTGAAGACAGAGGCTTAACCCACTGAGTCACCCAGGCACCCAATATTTGTTCTTCTAAAGAATATCTTTTCATTTGTTTGTGTCATCTTCAACTTCTTTCATCAGTGTTTTATAAGACTACAGGTCTTTTATCTCTTTGGTTATGTTTATTCCTAGGCATTTTATTGTTTTTGGTGCACTTGTACATGGGATTGTTTTCTTAGTTTCTCTTTCTGCTCCTTCAGCCTTAGTATATAGAAATGAAATTGATTTCTGTGCGTTGATTTTGCATCCTGTGACTTTACTGAATTCGTTTATCAGTTCTAGCAGTTTTGGTGGAGTGTTTTGGGTTTCTATGTATAGTATCATGTCATCTGCAAACAGAGTTTTACTTTTCCTTACCAATTTGGATGGCTTTCATTTCTTTTTGTCATTTGATTGCTGTGACTAGGACTTCCAGTACTATGTTGAATGGAAGTGGTCAGAGAGACCATCCTGTCTTCTTCCTCATCTTAGGATACAGATCTCAGTTTTCCCCCATTGAGTATGATGTTAGATGTGGGTTTTTCGTAAGTGGCCTTTATTATGTTGAGGTATGTTTCCTCCACACCTATTTTGTTGATGGCTTTTATCATGAATTAATGTTGTACTTTTTCAAATGCTTATTCTGCATGTGTTGAAATGATCATATGGTTTTATCCTTTCTCTTGTTGATGTGACATATCACACTGATTAATCTGAAAATATTGAATCACCTTTGCATCCCAGAAATAAATCCCACTTGATCATGGTGAATGACTTTTTAATGTATGGTTGCTCTGATTTATTACTGTTTTGTTGAGGATTTTTCATGTATATTCATGAGAGATGTTGGCCTGTAGTTCTCTTTGTTTGTGGTGTCTTTATCTGGTTTTGGTATCGGGGCAGTGCTTGCCTGAGAGAATGAATTTAGAAGGTCTCCTTCTATTTTTTGGAGTAGTTTGAGAAGTATAGGTTTTCTTTAAATGTTGGTAATATTTGCTTGTGAAGCCATCTAGTCCTGGATGTTTATTTCTTAGAAGTATTTTTAAAATTATTTTTATTAACATATGATGTATTATTTGCCCCAGAGGTACAGGTCTGTGAATCGTCAGGCTTAAACATTTCACAGCACTCACTATATCACATATCCTCTCCAATGTCAATAATCCAGCCACCCTCTCCATGCCTCCCCTTCCCCCAGCAACCCTCAGTTTGTTTTGTGGGATTAAGAGTCTTTTATGGTTTGTCTCCCTTCTGATCCCATCTTGTTTCATTTTTTCCTTCCTTAACCCCCAAAACCCCCGCCCTGCCTCTCAAAATCCTCATATCAGGGAGATCTTATGATAATTGTCTTTCTCTGATTGACTTATTTGGGTCAGCGTAATACCCTCTAGTTCCACCTACATCATTGCAAATGGCAAGATTTCATTTCTTTTGATGGCTGCATAGTATTCCATATATGTATACCACTTCTTCTTTATCCATTCATCTCTTGATGACCATCTAGGTTCTTCCCATAGTTTGGTTACTGTGGACATTGCTGTGATAAACATTCGGGTGCATGTGCCCCTTTGGATCACTACATTTGTATCTTTAGGGTAAATACCCAGTAGTGCAATTGCTGGGTTGTAGGGTAGCTCTATTTTCAACTTTTCGAGGAACCTCCATGCTGTTTTCCAGAGTGGCTACACCAGCTTACATTCCCACCAACAGTGTAGGAGGGTTCGCCCTTCTCTGCATCCTCGCCAGCATCTGTCATTTCCTGACTTGTTAATTTTAGCCATTCTGACTGGTGTGAGGTGGTATCTCATTGTGGTTTTGATTTGTACTTCCCTAATGCTGAGTGATGTGGAGAAAGCACATTTTCATGTGTCTGTTGGCCACCTGAATGTCTTCTTTGCAGAAATGTTTGTTCATGTCCTCTGCCAATTTCTTGATTGGATTATTTGTTCTTTGGGTGTTGAGTTTGATAAGTTCTTTACAGATTTTGGATACTAGCCCTTCATCTGATATGTCATTTGCAAATATCTTCTCCCATTTTGTTAGCAGTCTTTTGGTTTTGTTAACTGTTTCCTTTGCTGTGCAAAAGCTTTTGATCTTGATGAAGTCCCAATAGTTCATTTTTGCCCTTGCTTCCCTTGCCTTTGGAGATGTTTCTAGGAAGAAGTTGCTGCCGCTGATGTCAAAGAGGTTGCTGCCTGTGTTCTCCTCCAAAGATTTGGATGGATTCCCATCTCACATTAGGTCTTTCATCCATTTTGAGTCTATTTTTGTGTGTTGTGTAAGAAAATGGTCCATTTCATTCTTCTGCATGTGGCTGTCCAATTTTCTCAACACCATTTGTTGAAGAGACTATCTTTTTTCCATTGGACTTTTTTTCCTGCTTTGTCAAAGATTAGTTGACCATAGAGTTGAGGGTCTATTTCTGAGGTTTCTATTCTGTTCCATTGATCTGTGTGTCTGTATTGTGCCAGTGCCATACTGCCTTGATGATGACAGCTTTGTAATAGAGCCTGAAGTCTGGAATTGTGATGCCACCAACTTTGGCTTTCTTTTTCAACATTCCTCTAGCTATTCAGGGTCTTTCCTGGTTCCATATAAATTTTAGGATTATCTGTTCCATTTCTTTGAAAAAAATGGTTGGTATTTTGCTAGGGCTTGCATTAAATGTGTAGATTGCTTTAGGTAGCATAGACATTTTCACAATATTTGTTCTTCCAATTCATGAACATGGAACATTTTTCCATTTCTTTGTGTCTTCCTCACTTTCTTTCTTGAGTACTTTATAGTTTTCTCAGTACAGATTCTTTGCCTCTTTGGTTAGGTTTATTCCTAAGTATCTTAATGGTTTTGGGTGCAATGGTAAATGGGATTGACTCCATAATTTCTCTTTCTTCTGTCTTGTTGTTGGTTTATAGAAATGCAACTGATTTCTTTGCATTGATTTTATATCCTGATACTTTACTGAATTCCTGTATGAGATCTAGCAGTTTTGGAGTGGGGTCTTTTGGATTTTCCACATAAAGTATCATATGATCTGCGAAGAGTGAGAGTTTGACTTCTTCTTTGCTCATTAGATGCCTTTAATTTCTTTTTGTTGTCTGATTGCTGAGGCTAGGACTTCTAGTACTATGTTGAATAGCAGTGGTGATAGTGGACACCCCTGCTGTGTTCCTGACCTTAGAGGGAAAGCTCACAGTTTTTCCCCATTAAGAATATTCTCTGTGGGGTTTTCATAGATGACTTTGATGATATTGAGGTACATACCCTCTATCCCTACACTGTGAAGAGTTTTGATCAAGAAAGGATGCTATACTTGTCAAAAGATTTTTCAGCATCTATTGAGAGTATCATATGGTTCTTGTTATTTCTTTTATTAATGTACTATATCACACTGATTGATTTGTGGATGTTGAACCAACCTTGCAGCCCAAGAACAAATCCCAGTTGGTTGTGGTGAATAATCCTTTTAATGTACTGTTGGATCCTGTTGGCTAGTATTTTGGTGAGAATTTTCGCATCTGTGTTCATCAAGAGTATTGATCTGTAATTCTCCTTTTTGATGGAGTCTTTGTCTAGTTTGGGGATCAAGGTAGTGCTGGCCTCATAAAATGAGTTTGGAAGTTTTCCTTCCATTACTATTTTTTGGAACAGTTTTGGGAGAATAAGTATTAATTCTTTTTTAAATGTTTGGTAGAATTCCCCTGGGAAGCCATCTGGTTGTGGGCTCTTGTTTGTTGGGAGATTTTTGATGACTCTTTCAATCCTTACTGGTTATGGGCCTGTTCAGATTTTCTATTTCTTCCTGGTTCTGTTTTGGTAGTTTATACGTCTCTAGGAATGCATCCATTTCTTCCAGATTGTCAAATTTACTGGTGTACAGTTGCTCATTATATGTTCTCATAATTGTTTGTATTTCTTTGGTGTAGGTTGTGATCGCTCCCCTATCATTCATGATTTTATTTATTTATTTGGGTCCTTTTTCTTTTTGATAAGTCTGGCCAGTGGTTTATCAATCTTATTAATTCTTTCAAGAGCCAGCTCCTAGTTTCTTTGATTTGCTGTGGTGTTCTTTTGGTTTCTGTTTCATTGGTTTCTGCTCTGATCTGTATCATTCCTCTTCTCCTGTTGGTTTAGGCTTTCTTTGCTGTTGTTTATCCAGCTCTTTTAGGTGTAGGGTTAGGTTGTATACTTGAGACCGTTCTTGTTTCTTGAGAAATACTTGTATGGCTATATACTTTCCTCTCAGGACTGCCTTTGCTGTGTCCCACAGATTTTGAACAGTTGTGTTTTCATTTTCATTTGTTTCCATGAATTTTTTAAATTCTTCTTTAATTTCCTGGTTGACCCATTCATTCTTTAGTAGGATGCTCTTTGGCCTCCATGTGTTTGAGTTCTTTTTACCTTTTTTCCTCTCGTGATTGAGTTCTAGCTTCAGAGCATTGTGGTTTAAAAATATGCAGGGAATGATCTCAGTCTTTTGGTACCAGTTGAGACCTGATTTGTGCCCCACAATGTGATCTTTTTTGGAGAACGTTCCATGTGCGGTAGAGAAGAATGTGTATTCTGTTGCTTTGGGATGGAATGTTCTGAATATTTAAGGCCTTTATTTCCTTGTTGATCCTTTGCCTGGATGATCTGTCCATTTCAGCGAGGGGGTGTTAAAGCTTCCTAGTATTATTATATTATTATCAATGTGTTTCCTTGAGTTTGTTATTAATTGAGTTTATATAGTTGGCTGCTGCATGTTAGGGGCATAGATATTTATAATTGTTAGATCTTCTTGTTGGACAGACCCTTTGAGTATGATATAGTGTCCTTCCTCATCTCTTAGTATAGTGTTTGGCTTGAAATCTAATTTATCTGATATGAGGATTGCCACCCCACCTTTCTTTTGATGTCCATTAGCATGGTAAATTGTTTTCCATTCCCTCACTTTTAATATGGAGGTGTCTTTGGGTCTACAATGAGTTTCTTGTAGACAGCATATTGATGGGTCTTGTTTTTTTATCCATTCTGATACCCTGTGTCTTTTAATTCGGGCATTTATTGCATTTACATTCAGGGTAACTATTAAAAGATATGAATTTAGTGCCATTGTATTGCCTGTAGAATGACTGTTACTGTATATTGCCTCTGTTCCTTTCTGGTCTACTACTTTTAGGCTCTCTCTTTGCTTAGAGGACCCCTTTCAATATTTCATGTAGGACTGGTTTGGTGTTTGCAGATTCTTTTAATTTTTGTTTGTCCTGGAAGCTTCTTATCTCCCCTTCTATTTTCAATGATAGCCTAGCTGGATATAGTATTCTTGGCTGCATATTTTTCTCATTTAGTGCTCTAAATATATCATGCCAGCCCTTTCTGGCCTGCCATGTCTCTGCGGATAAGTCTGCTGCCAATCTAATATTTATACCATTGTATGTTACAGGACTTCTTCTCCTGAGCTGCTTTCAAGATTTTCTCTGTGTCACTAAGACTAGTAAGTTTTACTATTAGATGACAGGGTGTGGACTTATTTTTATTGATTTTGAGGGGGGGGTTCTCTGTGCCTTCTGAATTTTGACGCTTTTCCCCTTTGCCATATTAGGGAAATTTGCTATTATAATTTGCTCCAATATACCTTCTGCCCCTGTCTCTCTTTGTTCTTCTTCTGGAATCCCAATTATTCTAATACTGTTTCATCTTATGGTATCAATTATCTCTTGAATTCTCCCCTTGTGGTCCAGTAGTTTTTTTGTCTCTCTTCTACTCAGCTTCTGTATTCCCCATTACTTGGTCTTCTATATCACCAATTCTCTCTTCTACTTCATTTATCCTAGCAGTAAGAGCCTCCATTCTGATTGCACCTCGTTAATAGCTTTTTAAATTTCAACTTGGTTAGATTTTAGTTCTTTTATTTCTCCAGAAAGGGATTTTATTTCTCCAGAAAGGGTTTCTCTCATATCTTCCATTCCTTTTTTGAGCCCAGCCAGCACCTTAATTATCATCATTATGAACTCTAGATCTAACATATTACCAATGTATGTATTGATTAGGTCCCTAGCCATCGGTACTGCCTCTTGTTCTTTTTTTGTTGTTGTGAGTTTTTCCACCTTGTCATGTTATCCAGATAAGAATAAATGAACAAAAGGATAAAATACTAAAAGGGTGGCAAAGACCCCATAAAAATGTATGCTAGCCAAATCAGAAGAGACCCAAAACCAGAAGGAGAAGAAGGGGGGGAAAAGAAATAAAAATAAAATATTATATATAATATTTTATTTATATATATAATATTAAAAATATATATAATATTGATATATATAATATATAATATTTTATTATATATATATTAGACTGATGAATAAAACAGAGCCACCCACTTGATTTTGGGTATATTCTAGTCTCTTAGAAGAAAGTACTTCCCAAAATTTTAAAGAAAGAAAGACATATATATACAAAAATAAGGGTAAACACAATGAAGGGATGGAATATGACTGTAAAGATGAAAAATTTTTTTAAAATTCTAAAAAGGAATTGATAAGTTGGTTGGAAAAAGAAAAAAAAAGAGAGAATGTGCTCAGGCTGGAGACTAGAATAAAGCCATATGCTAGATTTAGGGTATATTTTGATCTCTCAGAAAAAATTATATCCCAAAATTTTAAAGAAAAAAACACTATACATATACAAAAAATAAGGTTAGATACAATTAAGGGATAAAATAGGAGTATAACAATGAAGGTTAAAAAAGATATTTTTTAAAGAAAGGTACTGTTAAGATAAACTAGTAAAAAATGTTAAAAGAGGAAAGAGGAAAAGCTAAAAAAAATAGAATACGGAAAAAAAGTTAAAAAATATTTGACTTTGCAAGACTAAAGGATCATGGGGAATAGTCATGAATTCTATGCGTTGCTTTTGCCTTGCTCTGGAGTTCTGCTGTTCTTGATTGGTGAGCTTGGTCTTCATTGGATGTTCTTGCCGATCTTCTGGGGGAGGAGCCCCTTGCAGTGATTCTCAAATGTCTTTGCCCGAGGCGGAATTGCACCACCCTTGCCAGGGACCCGGCTGAGCAATCTGCTCAGGTTCGCTCTTGGGAGCTTTTGTTCCCGATTGCTTTTCGTACTGCTTTGGAGGATGGGAATGAAAATAGCAGCCTCCCAGTCTCCAGCCCACAGTTGCTGAGAGCTCAGGGCCCCACTCCTCAGTGTGCCCTCATAGAAAAGCATTCAATCACTCCTGTCTCCCTGATCTCCGGCCGTGCTCTGTGCTCACCTGGCCTGTGACCAGGTGTTTCTATCTGGCACATGGCCCCATTTGGAGCCTCCAAATGGAGCAGATTCCTGCCGTGCATTCCTGCACCGCTTCTCCTGGAGGAGGAAGGAGGGGTCTCTCTGGATTTGTCACTTGAGTCCCTGCTCCAAGAGCAGTGGCTTGACTGTGCCTTGGATCATGGTTTAAGGTAACCTCAAGTTGAGATCTCACCCTTTGGCTCCATCTCTATAGCCAGGTTCCCCACTCCAATACCTGGGAGCTCTGCCACACTCAGACACCCCCAATCTTTCTGTGACCCTGCAGGGCCTGAGACCACACTGTCCCCACAAGGGGTCACCCCCACTTAGCCTGTGGAGTGATGTCCCTCAGTGGAGCAGACTTCTAAAAGTTCTGATTTTGTGCTTCCCTGCTCCACTGCTTACCAGGAGTGGCGGTCTATCTTCCCGTTGTTTCAGATTCACTTCTGCGCGTGTCCTACCTTTAGGAAAGTGTTTGATTTTCCCTTCCTAGAATTACTGCTCTTCTCTAACTCCTGTTGAGTTTGTAGGTGTTCAGAATGATTTGATAACTATCTAGCTGACCTTCTGGGACCTGATGTCATTTCAGTCTGCTACTCCTCCACCTTCCTGTTGGAAGTATTTTTATTTGGAATTCATTATCCTTGCTGGCAATTGGTCCATTCAAATTTTCTATTTCCTCCTGCTTCAGTTTTGGTAGGTTATATGTTTCTAGGAATTTATCCACTTCCTCTAGGTTGTCCAATTTTCTGAAATATAATTTTTGATAATATTCTATTCAATTGTTAATATTTCTGTGGTGCTGGCTATTACTTCTCTTTTATTTGTGATTTTGTTTGAGTCTTTTCTCTCTCTCTCTCTCTCTTCTCTTTGGATGAATCTGGCTAAAGGTTTATCAATTTTATTTATTTTGTTTTCAGAGAAACAGCTCCTGGTTTCATTCATCTATTCTGTTGTTTGTTTTTCAGTTTCTATATCATTTATTTCTGCTCTAATTGTTATTATTTCTTTCCTTCACGTGGTGAGTTTTGTTCTTCTTTTTCTAGCTCCTTTAGGTTTAAGGTTAGGTAGGTTATTTGAGATTTTGTTTCTTCCTAAGGTATGCCTGTATTGCTATAAACTTCCCTCTTAGAACTTAGATGCTTTTGCTGCATCCTAAATATTTTGGACTGTTGTGCTATCATTTTTGTTTGTCTCTGTGCAATATTTTACTTTTTCTTTGATTTCTTATTTGACCCATTCATTGTTTAGTAGCTTGTTATTTAACCTCTGTGTATTTATGCTCTTTCCAGATATTTTCTTGTGGTTGTTTTCTAGTTTCATAGCATTGTGGTCAGAGAAGATGCATGGTATGACTTCAGTCCTTTTGAATTTTTTGAGAATTGTTTTGTGGTCTAATACATGATCTGTTCTGGAGAATGTTATGTGTATTGTGCTGCTTTAGGATAGAATATTCTAAATATATCTATCAAACCCATCCAGTCCAGTGTGTCATTGAAAGCCACCATTTCCTTGTTGATTTTCTGTTTGGATGATCTATTGATATAAGGGGTGGGGGAGTGTTAAAGTCCCCTACTGTTATTGTATTACTATCAGTTAGTTACTTTATGTTTGTTATTTTTTTTTTACTAATTATTTTTATTAACATGTAATGTGTTATTTGCCCCAGGGGTACAGGTCTGTGAATCATCAGGCATACACATTTCACAGCACTCACCTTATCTTTATGTTTGTTATTAACTGTCTTATATATTTGGGTGCTCTCCTGTTGGGTGCACAATTATTTACAATTGTTACATTTTCTGGTTGAATTACCCCCTTATTATTATATGTTGTCCTTCTTTGTCTCTTGTTATAGTCTATTTTGTGTGTTGTAAGTATGGCTACCCTGGCTTACTTTTGACATCCAGTTGCATGATAAATATTTTTCTATCACCTCACTTTCAATCTGTAGGCATCTTTAGATCTGAAATGAGTGTGCTGTAGGCAGCATATAACTGGGTCTTTTTTTTTTTTTAAATCCATTCTGTCATCCTGTGTCTCTTGATTGGAGTTTTAGTCCATTTACATTCAAAGTAATTATTGATACATATGTATTTATTGCCATTTTGTTACTTGTTTTGTGATTGTTTTTATAATGTTTCTCTGATGTTCTCTTGCTATCTTTTAGAGTTTGCTGCCTTTCTTTAATGATATATTTGGATTTTTTTTTTTTTTAAGATTTTGAGAGAGAGAGAGAGAGCATGAGAGGAGGGAGTGTCAGAGGGAGAATCAGGTTCCCCACTGAACAGGGCACCCAATGTGAGATTCACACTGGGTGCCCTGGATCATTACCTGATCACTTTGGGACTCCAGGATCATTACCTGAGCTGAAGGCAGTCACCCAACCAACTGAACCACCCAGGCACCCCTATATTAGGATTTCTTTCTCTTTTTTCTTTACCTATATTACCTATATATATATATATTTTAAATATATTTCTTTACATATATATTTCTTTATATATATATTACTTTGTTTGTGGTGACCATTAGGTTTGTAAATAACATCTTCTGTATGTAGCAGTCAATATTAAGTCAATGATCATGTAATTTCGAACTCATTCTTCATGCCACTTCCCCATAAGTTTAGGTATATGGTGTGATATTTTACATGCTTTTTTTTTGGTGAATCATATGACCGATTTATACAGATCTACTTATTTTTACTGCTTTTGTATTTCCCGCTTTTCATACTTTTACTTATCATCTTTCCTTTTCACTCAAAGAGTCCCCTTTAACATTTCATGTAGGGCTGGTTTAGTGGTAAACAAAACAAAACTCCTTTAGCTTCTGTTTGTCTGAGAAACTCTATATCTCTCCCTCTGTTCTGAATGATAGCCATGCTGGATAGAGTATTTTGGGCTGCAGATTTTTCCCTTTCAGCACTTTAAATTTATCATGCCATTCCTTAAGCCACCAGTTTTTGGTACTTCATTACAACAGCCCTGGAAAATGAATACACCATTATTCTGGAGGTTCAGGTCTAAGAGATGTCTGTTACTCCTGGGAAGCCAAGGCTTGAGTTACTTCAGGAGTACTTAGGCTCAAAGCATTTAGAGACTAACATGAGACAGATGGCCATGCAGGTGGATAGGGAAGAGGACAACCCTGCGGGCTCCTTCATTCCCCTTGGTCCACAGCAGATCCTTCCTGGACTACCTGAAGGCAGGTGCGGGTGGTGAAGGGTGGGTTCATCCAGCCTTACCTCACTCTCCCCTCCCTGTCCCAGTTGTCACTACCAACTGCCCCAGCAATCGATGTATATGTTTTCAAACAAAGTTTAACTAAAAGAGTTTTGAAAATATCACAGCCATCAGCATACCATTTGGAAATATAACCACTTGAGATGATCGAGAAGGAGCCTATAGATTTGGGCCAAGTGGTTAAAAGCCATTTGTCCCAGGCCATGACCCCTTTAACATCTCTTGAGGTTGCCTTCCAGGCATCCTTACTCTCCCTGCTCTTTCCTACAGTCTGAGACCATTTCCCCCAATGCTGCAATTCTGACTTCCACACTTTGTGGTTTACCAATCTGGCTCTGTGTATATTACAAAGTAGCTTTCCTTTCCCAGCCAACTCTAAACTGTTAATACATTAAATCAATGGGAACGTTCACCCCATTGAACATCTGGGTGTGGAGAATAGATTTAGTTGGAGTAGGGAAAGAAAAAAAAAATAGTCCATCTAGTAAAAGCCAAATTACCTCTCCAAAGGCTGGGCTCATTCCATGGCTGATTGCAGGTGTGGGTTTCCAGGTATGCTAAGAAGCTGTGGCTCCTCTGGCTGTGTCAGTAGAAGGACTTCAGGATTCTGATGGCTACCTAGCACAACCAATTTGCTCTCTCGAATAATCTGATTCCATTATAAAATAAAGATAGCTACAAACTAAAATAGCTAAAGTGGATGCATTTGAAAAAAAAACACAGCAAAATGGCAATTATGGTTTTCTCTAAGGAGTAGAATTAGGAGTGATTTTTACTTCTTTTTTTGTACCTTTCCGAATTGTATGTCTTTTTATTTTTTAACAGTAATAAGTTTTAGTTTAGATCCAGACAAGTAAAGCTGTCTCACGTTTGAAGGCAACCACCACCACTCAATGCAGAGAGTAGGTAATATGCTGATTTAGCCTAGCTAAAGAGAAAATTTCTGGGGCGCCTGGGTGGCTCAGTGGATTAAGCCTTTGCCTTCAGCTCAGGTCATGATCTCAGGGTCCTGGGTTTGAGCCCTACATTAGGCTCTCTGCTCAGCAGGGAGCCAGCTCCCCCAATCCTGCCTAGGCTCCCTAACCTCCTGCCTCTCTGCCTACTTGTGATCTCTATCTCTCTGTCAAAAAAAAAGAAAATTTCTTGATTATACAGTAAATAAAAACAAAACAGAAAAGCAGCTATTAATGTGCCTATTTACCAGCATTGGTTATTAAAACTCTGGGTTCATTACAAGGCTACGCAATTTAAACTTAACATGGATGTATTTAAAAGATACTAAATGGCTTCAAGAAATAGAACATCTGGGGCACCTGGGTGGCTCAGTGGGTTAAAGCCTCTGCCTTTGGCTCAGGTCATGATCCCAGGGTCCTGGGATTGAGCCCTACATTAGGCTCTCTGCTCAGCAGGGAGCCTGCTTCCTCCTCTCTCTCTCTCTGCCTGCCTCTCAGCCTACTTGTGATCTCTGTCTGTCAAATAAATAAATAAAATCTTAAAAAAAAGAAAGAAATAGAACATCTGAGTAAAAATAGCTTAGACAGTAGAGGTCTATTTTTTCCCTTATAACTAGAATTTGTACATAGCTCTAGGTTTAACTTCTTTGTGATTCTTTTGGCCTTGCCTCATGGTCACAATATGGCTGCTATAGTTCCAAATATCATGCTGCCAGTAACAAAAGCAGGAAGGAGAAAGTTTCTATTTTATTAAAGAAGAAAATCTTTTCAGTTTTCTCAGGGCATTCCTCTCAGGTCCCATTGGCCCAGTTAACTTGCTTACCCATTCCGGCAGCGAGGGATGCTAGGAAACAGAATATCTGATTTCTTCAGTATGTAGTGGAAAGGAAGGAGTCTCTTTCCACTAAGAGGCACTATGAGCGCATGGCTGTGGACTAGGCAACCAGGATTATCTGCCACAGTAGAGAACTTGGAGGAAGTCCAGAGAAAAATATATTCAAAATTAATCCTTTACAAAAACCTTCATAATAATCTAAGATTTCTTAGCCTGAAGAAAAGTAAGCTAGCAATCGGGTTAATAACTTACTTTGAAAGTATGACATTTTTATACCACAGATAGTGGTATACATCTATCATATACAAAGCACTGTTGTAGGTGCTTTTAAAAATATGAAAGTGTCATGGAGGAAGGAAAAATATCTACTACGTGCTAAGTGTAAGTCAGGCACTTTGGCAGATGATTTAAATATATCATTTCTTTTACTACCTTAAGGGAGGATTTACTGAGTTTATTTTGCAGATGAGGAAGTGGAAATCTCATGGAATCAGACCATTTTTGCCAGCCTTCTCTCCTGACCCTTTCACCTTGCACCAGTCCCGTACTGAGCAGTGCACCTTCTTGGGAACAGCTTGGCCAGATTACACAGGTGTACACAGAATATGACTCAGCCAAACGGTGAGTTTATGCATTGGTAAAAGACAGTGGAGGTAAATATGGTGATCTCAAAGCTGATTAGGTGCTATTTATTTTCGTCTTACATTTACTTAATCTTAACAGTGTTTTGAAAGATGAGAATGCTTTTGAAAGTTTTAGTAGAGATCCAAGCTAGATTCAAGAGGAGTGTGTTTGGCTAATTATAAATAGTTTCTTTCCATATTTATGTTGTTTTGGTGGTTTGAAAAAAGAATTGTGTATCTGTTATATATATTATGTTCATTATATTTATGTTATATACTATATACTATATATATATTATGTTTTTATTCAACATAATACTGGAAGACCTGGCCACAGCAGTCATGTTACAAAAAGATATACAAGGCATCCTGGGGTGCTTCGGTGGCTCAGTGAGTTAAGTGTCCAGCTCTTGGTTTCAGTTCAGGTCATGATCTCATGGTTGTGGGAATGAGCCCCATGTTGGACTTTGCGCTCAAATTCTCCCTCGCTCTCCCTCTCTTTACAGCTTGTTCATGCATTCTTGCTCTCAAATAAATAATAAAACCTTTAAAACATGCATTCAAGTTAATAAGGATTTTAAGAATTTTAAAGACTTTTTTGTTGCTCTTTTCTAATTCCCAATTCTATGTATAGATCTGTTCTCCTCTCTCTGAAAGCTTTCAGAAGTGTAGCTCTATCCCTTGTGATCTAAAGCTTTGTGATGTTCTTCGTTGGTATGGAACATATATTTTTTTTAAGATTTTATTTATTTGACAGACAGAGATCACAAGTAGGCAGAGAGGCAGTCAGAGAGAGGGGGAATCAGGCTCCCTGGTGAGCAGGAAGCCCGATGTGGGACTCGATCCCAGGACCCTGGGATCATCACTTGAGCTGAAGGCAGAGGCTTTAACCCACTTAGCCACCCAGGCATCCCTGGAACATATTTTTTATCCATTACACTTCACACTCTACAGCCTCTTCCACCATACATTCTCATTCTTTATTTCTGGAAATATTTCTCATTAAGTCTTCAATAACTTTTCTTTTTTAATTTCTATCTTTCTAGAATGTCTAAGTCTCCTGTCTGATCCTCTCATTTTCTTTTTTCTATCCAATTTTCCATCTCAAATTGTCTTTTTGTTCTAATTTCTAGAAGACATCTCTACTTTATTCTTCAACCATTCTATTGATTTTTATATATCAGCTATTATATTTATAATTTAAGTATAGCAATCTGACCCTCTTTTGGATGGAATAATTCTCCCAAATCTCTGCGTATGATAATGATTTGAAGTCTTCTTCTGATGTTGGTATTTAGTGATTTTCCTTGGGGTTTCCTTTTTTTTTTTTTTTTTTTAAGATTTTGTTTATTTGTCATAGGCAGAGAGAGAGAGAGCACAAACAGGCAGAGTGGCAGGCAGAGGCAGAGAGAGAAGCAGGCTCCCTAATGAGGAAGGAGCCCTTCCCAGGACCCCGGGAGCATGACCTGAGCCAAAGGCAGCAGCTTAACCCACTGAGCCACCCAGGTGTCCCACCTTGGGGACACCTTGGGGTTTCCTCTTATTTCCCATCTGTTCTGGTTCTTATGCTTACTGTTAGGGGTTGTCTCCAAATGCTTATTGAGCCTTCGTATTCTAAACATGTTGACTGAGGGTCTCAAAAGCTGATTGGTAGCTATCAAATATAATCAACTTCACAAATTCCTGAGCCTTTCATGGGTAGGGGGGACATGAATTAGCTTCCTTTTTTTATAATTAAAAAAAATTTTTTTTATAAACATATAATGTATTATTAGCCCCAGGAGTACAGGTCTTTGAATTGCCAGGTTTACACACTTCACAGCACTCACCATAGCACATACCCTCCCCAACGTCCATAACCCCACCAACCTCTCCCTATCCCCCTCCCCCTGTCAACCCTCAGTTTGTTTTGTGAGATTAAGAGTCCCTTATGGTTTGTCTCCCATCTCATTTCATTTATTCTTTTCCTACCCCCCAAACCCCCAATGTTGCATCTCCACTTCCTCATATCAGTGAGATCATGATAGTTGTCTTTCTCCGATTGACTTATTTCGCTAAGCATAATACCCTCTAGTTCCATCCACATTGTCACAAATGGCAAGATTTCATCTTTTGATGGCTGCATAGTATTCCATTGTATATATATATATACCACATCTTCTTGATCCATTCATCTGTTGATGGACATCTAGGTTCTTCCCATAGTTTGGCTACTGTGGACATTGCTGCTATAAACATTCAGGTGCACGTGCCCCTTTGGATCATTATGTTTGTATTTTTAGGGTAAATACCCAGTAGTGCAATTGCTGGGTCATAGGGTTTGGCTTCCTTTTTTGTTTATGCCTTACTTCTTCAGCTTTCTCTGGTTTTCCAAGTCAGTTAACACTTGCATATCTGCCATCAGGATTTAAAATGTAAATAATGTCTCTCATCCACTGGAATGTCTAATGGCATTTTCTTTTACCTTTTGGGTGTGTTCTCTTTGTTAGTTTTTTATTTTTTATTTATTTTTTTTTTAAAGATTTTATTTATTTATCAGAGAGAGAGAGAGAGAGCGAGCGAGCACAGGCAGACAGAATGGCAGGCAGAGGCAGAGGGAGAAGCAGGCTCCCTGACGAGCAAGGAGCCTGATGTGGGACTCGATCCCAGGACGCTGGGATCATGACCCGAGCCGAAGGCAGCTGCTTAACCAACTGAGCCACCCAGGGGTCCCTAGTTTTTTATTTTTAAGCAATTATTTTGTCATCATTTAATTGTGGTTTCAGGAGGCAACAGAGAAACACTTGCGTTCAGTCTATAATGTTTAACCAGAAGTTACATCTAGTATCCTACCTGCTTTTAGTTTACATAATTGGTTATATTGAAGAATACAATTTACTGTCCTATTCCTTTATGTATTATTATTATTATTATTATTTTTAGAGAGAGAGAATAGGGGGAGGGGCAGGAGAAGAGGGAGAGAGATAATCTTAAACAGGCTCTACATTCAGTGTGGAGCCCAATGCAGGGCTCTGTCTCATGACACTGAGATCATGACCTGAGCTGAAATCAAGAGTTGGATGGTCAACTGACTGAGCCACCCAGGTGCCCCGTCTTTTATGTATTATTTTTAAGTATTTTTCCAAGATAAAATGTCACTACTTTTTGAACACTAGGATGATAGTCACATAATTCACTCTTATTTCAAGTATACAATTGTCTTGTCTCTAGCCTCTTTCTCTCTCTCTGTCTCTCCCTCACCCAACCATATGTGTGTCCATGTGTGTTTGCATGTGTGTATGACATACCCATCATGGTTCTGGGAAATGCTTTTGAACCATTTGAATATAGGCAGAACCAATCATCACACATTTATCTTATGATTTTATGGAAATAGTGTTCACAATATTTGAAGAGAAAATGAACTTCATTTAGCATTAGGAAAAAACTGATATTTTATCTTATTATCAGTTATGTCTGGCAAGGGGTATAAATACTATTGGACTTAGGTACTTTAGAAAACTCTATATTACTTTTGTTTCCTGCTTGGGCTGCTTTTTGTTTATATTAACACTCTAATCAGCTTATCAGTACCTGGTCCTTTCACATTTGATATTCAAGACACACAGAGCCAGCTATTTTTTTTTTAATTTGGGTGTGCACATTCCTTTACTATAAATCCCAGAAGAGCCACTATGTGTGATAGTAAATCATGGTCATGGAAAATATATTGTAGTTTTCAAAAATCATTAAACCCTGTGAAATTCTACTCAGTTAAAAAAAAAAAAAAGGCATAGGCCCTATTTATATTTACCAAACCACCACCAAAAAAACCCAAAAAACAAAAAAAAAAACAAGAATAGATGCGGCTGCTTCCACTCCTCCACCTCTTTGTTTCCATTACTAACCCATCCTTCCTTGAGCCTGATACTCCTTCCTCCTAACCTGGGGGTTTGATTGCTGTTGACAGGGTTGCCTGTGCTTGCTGCCCTACCCTTGCTCTGCAAAATAATAGAGGGCAAAAGACCTGGGAAAAATAACAAATAATCATCATTTAACTATGAGACATTGTTATCTAGAAAAAGCCATATTCTATACTAAAATCAATTCTGTACACCTTCCCCATCAGTGAAATGGATTCAGAGGCCGTTTGGCTGAAATTAAACAATGAGAAGAATAGACAGGATGAATGTAATAGGAGAGCTCCCTCAGGAATGCTTTCCTCATGCAGATTATAAGATTGGCCTGGAGACAAGATACAATAAGGATGGGGAACTTCTCCTGAACAGACAGATGTCTGTGCGAAGTCTCAGTCTTCTAAAAACAGAGCTTTGGTAAATTCTGCCCTTATAATCACTTTCCCTAGAAGCAGGTGGTGGAAGGAGTAAAGAGAATTACAAACTCGGATCAAATTCTAAAGAAAAATGAAGAAATTACAGTGGGAAATGATAGAATTCGGAGTTTCATGCTGAGTGTCAGAATGGGGGAACAGAAAGCGGAGAAGTAATCATACATACACTCCAGACTATAAGAAAGCAGTTTTAAGAAAACACAGAAAGGAAGACAATTAAATGGCCAGGGGGAAGGGGATTCTATAAATAAAATTCTTTGCTTTTGACTGGGAATGTTTCTAATGCAGAAGAATCTTCAGTGTATTTGGTGATGTACATAGCCAGTTGTGAGTTTATGTTCTTAAAGAACAGGTACAGAAGTTATTGCCCTTATAATCGTTGAATTCCAGGAAGCTTGGACATAGATTAGTAACTAAGCTGCTTAACTTGAATGTTTTGAGCAGTTATTTAAATGTACTGCCTTTTTCTTTTTTCTTTTTTATCCAGTAAGAATCTGAAATTACCCTCCCACTGTACACAACTAGAAAAGTGGGCAAAATATAGGAAACACCTATTTTTAGATATTAGATATAAGGCAACTATGGACTTTATCCCTGAGAAAAGAAAAAAGAAGTGATTCCCCCCTCCCATTGCCTAGGTTTTCTGTCCTGGGATAATTCTTAGACTATGACACAGAAGGAGTTTGACAATGTTCTGGGATTAGGGCGACAGACATTAGATTTCAGGGAATTAGAATTTATAGGACAAGAGAGGATAGAGCTACACAGAGAAACAACTTCGGAGATTTGCTTGAGTTCCCTCATGTTTGAACAAAATACCAATCTGTAACTAAATATGATGAGGTCCCATGAAGCTGGAAAAGAGCAGCTTCCAAGGAAGGAACACTGCTGCGGAGCTGTAAGGTGAATAGTCCGCTTGCCCACACATTCATTAGTAGAGTTTCTTCTATCCAAACTAGAGAGACTTCACTGAACACAAAGGACATTTGGTAGAGTCCATAAGGAATATACCTTAGAAATGAGACTAAATTAGCTCCAGAAAAAAACTTTTGTAGACTCACCCTAAGAAGACTTTTCAATAATCTTAAAAGGATCAAACTAACCTGCCAGTAACTTACCTACTGGTCAGAAAATGTTTAACATTTGTTAAGGAACACAATATTCATTCCCAAATAACGTAACACTCACAAGATCCAGTATCCAATAAAAAATTACTAGGGAACAAGACAATGATGTCCACTTTTGACACTTTAATCAATATAGTATTTGAAGTCCTAGCCAGAGCAATTAGGCAGAAAAAGAAATAAAAGCCATCCAAATTGTAAAGGAAGAAATGAAACTGTCACAGTTTGAATATGACATGATATTATATATGGAAAATCCTAAAGACTTCACCAAAAACTGTTAGAACCAATAAATTCAGTAAAGTTTCAGGATACAAAATCAAAATATAAAAGTCTGTTGCATTTTTATACACTGATAGTGAACTATCAGAAAGAGAAATTAAGAAAGCAATTCCATTTACGATTGCATCAATAAGAATAAAATACCTAGGAATAAAATTGTTCAAGGAGGTGAAAGAACTGCATACCGAAAACCATAAAACATTGGTGAAAGTACCTGAAGATATAAATAAATGGGAAGATACTCTGTGTTAATGAATTGGAAGAATTGATATTGTTAAAATGTTCATACTATGCAGAGCAATCTATAAATTCAGTACAATCCCTATAAAAACCCCAATGGCAGTTTTTTTTACAGAAATTGAGGAAATAATCCTCAAATTTGTTTGGAACCACAAAAGATCCCAGATAGACAAAGCAGTCTTGGGAAAGAAGAACCAACCTGGAGGGATCCTTCTTTCTGATTTCAAATAATGTTACAAAGCTATAGCAATGAAAATAGTATGGTATTGGCATAAAAACAGACACATAGATCAATGGAACAGAATGGAGAGCCCAGAAATAAATCCATGCATACATGGTCAATTAGTTTATGACAAAGAAGCCAAGAATATGGAAAGGACAGTCTCTTCAATAAGTAGTGTTGGGAAAACTGGAAAACCACATGCAAAAGAATAAAATGAGACCACTATATTATGGCCTATGCAAAAATGGATTAAAGACTTGAAAATAAGCCTTGAAACCATAAAATTCCTAGAAGGAAATAGGCAGTAGGCTCCTTCCATTGGTCCTGCTTATGATTTTTTGGATTTGATCCTACAAACAAAGGCAACAAAAGCAAAAATAAACAAGTAGGATTACCTCAAACTAAAAAGCTTATGCACAGCAAAGGAAACCCACAAAATAAAAAGTCGATTTACCAAACGGGAGCAGATTTTTACAAATCATATAACAGATAAAGGGTTGATATCCAAAATGTATAAGGAACTCATACAATTCAATAGCTTAACAAATAAATAAATCAGATTAAAAATGGGGAGAGGGGGCGCTTGGGTGGCTCAGTGGGTTAAGCCGCTGACTTCAGCTCAGATCATGATCTCAGGGTCCTGGGATCGAGGCCCGCATCGGGCTCTCTGCTTAGCAGGGAGCCTGCTTCCCTCTCTCTCTCTCTCTGCATGCCTCTCTGTCTACTTGTGATCTCTCTCTGTCAAATAAATAAATAAAATCTTAAAAAAAAAAATGGGCAGAGGATCTGAATAGACATTTTTCCAAAGACATACAGATGGCCAACAGATACATGAAAGGTGCTCAACTCCACTGATCATCAGAAAGTAAAAATCAAAACCACAATGAGAATATCACCTCACACCTCTCACAATGGCTAAAATCAAAACGCAAGACATAACAAGTGTTGGCAAGGATATGGAGAAGAGGGAACCCTTGTGCACTGCTGGTAGAAATGTAACTGGTACAGCCACTGTGGAGGAGCCTCAAAAAATTAAAAATAAAAGTACCATATGATCCAGCACCCCTGCTTTTGGCTCTTTATCTGAAGAAAACAAAAACACTAATGTGAAAAGATATCTGTGCCCCCATAGTCACTGCAGCATTACTTAAAGTAGCTAAGACATGAAAGCCATGTAGGTGTCCACAGATGGACGAATGGATAAAGAAAATGTGAGAGATGTATATATGTATATGTGCATATATATATATATATGAGATATGTGAGATATATATAATTCAGCCTTAAGAAAAAGACTGAACATATAAATATTTATTGATTTATTCATATAAATATATTCATTAATTTATTCATATAAATATAAATATTCATTATAATTTATAAATAAACAAATATATAAATATATAATGGAATATTATTCAGCCTTAAGAAAAAGAATTCTTGATATATACAACAACATGGAGGTCCTTGAGAGAATTATGCTAAGTGAAGTAAATTAGACAGAGGGGCACCTCGGCAGCTCAGTCAGTGAAATGTCTGCTTTCCACTCAGGTTATGACCTCAGGCTCCTTGCTCAGCAGAAAGCCAGCTTCTCCCTCTCCCTCTGTCTCTCCCTCCCCGCCAACTTGTGCATTCTCTCTGTCTCTCTTGCTCTCTCAAATAAATAAATAAAATCTTTTAAAAAAAAGAAAGAAAGAAGGCAGACAGAGGGAGACAAATCCCATATGATCTCACTTATATGTGAAATTTTCAAAACGTCATAGATATGGAGAACAGCTTGGTGTTGCCAGAGTTGGGGGGTGGTGGTGAGTGATGTGAGTGAAAGGTGGTCAGGAGATAGAAACTTTTCTTTATAAAATAAATAATTCCTGTACAACATAGTGACTATAGTTAATAATACTGTATTGTATATTTGAAAGTTGCTGAGAGAATAGATCTTAACAGTTCTCATCACATGAAAAAAATTGTAACTACATAAGGTGACAGATGTTACCTGGACTTATCATGGTGATCATTTCAAAATGTATACAAATATTGAAGCATTATGTTATACGCCTGAAACTACTATAACATTCTATGTTCATTATATCTCAATAAAAATAAAGTTCGACACCCCTTTAATTCCTTTCAACTGAACAAAATAGCTTAGGAAAAGGAAACTAAAAATGTGACCTTCTCCCTAGTGTGAAAGCCCTAAGTATCCACAAGTAAATTGTGAGAGAGGAGGATACTGAAAAAGCCTTGAAATACTGCAAACTGAAGATGCGTGACGAGAAAATAACTCAAGTGTGGCTCCTGACACATCAGTGCAGAGAGGAATTAATCAGATAAAAAGCTTACCAGAGGCGCCTGGCTGGCCCAGCTGGAAGAGCATGTGATTATTGATCTCAGGGTCATGAATTCAAGCCCCACAGTTGGGTGTAGAGATTACTAAAAAAAATACATAAACTTAAAAAAAAAGTAAAAAAGCCTTAACAAACTTCAGAGGACATCAGGAACCAACAGTCTGGAGAGAGAATTAAATGAGTCCTTTCACAGAGGGTTCAAGGGACAGTGATGTAATAGCTAGTTCAGACATTCCTGTTGTGTGGCAGTTTCATAACTTGGCCACAAATTCTCTGGCACTCGTTTTATCTGGGCTTGTGACTCCTTCAGTCAGTATCATACAGTAGAAGTAACACTATGTTTTTTGATCACTGGGACACTCGTTCTTGGAGCCCTCAGTGGGCATGTAAGAAGTCTATCTTCCCCGAGGCTGCCGTCTGAATGGGAAGCACAGGTCACACGGAGAGGCCACATGTAGTTGTGGTCGACAGTACCATCTGAGCATGTATCAGCCGTTTAGCCCAAGCACAAAACAACGTGAGTGAAGAAGCCATCTCGGAAGTGGGTCCTCTGGCTCAGCGGTTGACCAGCACCCAGTCGTCTGCGTCATTCCGAGCTGAGGACCCAGACATCAGGGAGCAGAGAAGAGCCATTCCCCACTATGCCCTTTGTGAATTTCTGACCTACATAATCCATGAGTTCGTAAAAACTTTTGTTTTACAGGTGTGCCTGGCCGGCTCAGTTGGTAGAGCACGTGACTCTTGATCTTGGGGTCATGAGTTCAAGCCCCATATTGGACATAGAGTCTACTTAAAAAAATTTTTTTTTCTTGTTTCATTTTTTCCTCTCTTCCCCTATGATCTGCTGCCTTTTTCTCAAATGAAACAAGAAGAAAGCGGAGAGGAAGACAAACCATAACAGACTCATAATCTTAGGAAACAAACTGAGGGTTGCTGGAGTGGAGCGGGGAGGGAGGGATGGGTAGCTGGAGTGTAGACATTGGGGAGGGTAGGTGCTATGGTGAGCACTGTGAATTATGTAAGGTCTGGAGGAATCACAGACCTGTACCTCTGAAACAAATAATACATTATATGTTAATTTAAAAAATTAATTAAAAAGGTTTTGTTTTGTTTTGTTTTACACCACTAAAGTTTGGGTGAGTTGTTAGGCAACAGATGATCTGTGTTCAGAACTGTGTTCCCCCCAAATGTATATGCTGAAGCCTCTGTACCTCAGAATGTGACTGTATTTCAAGATGGGACTTTTACAGGTAAATTAAAATGAGGCCATTAAATGGGCCCTAATCTAATCCAGTTGGTGTCCTTATAAAAAAGAAGGGATTAGGACACACAGAGAGACATAGGGTTGTGCAGACATGGAGGAAAGGCCATATGAGGACACAGCCAGAAGGAGGAGATCATTTGCAAGCCAAGGAAGGAAACGTCAAAAGAAACCAGACCTGCTGACACCCTGTTCTTGGACTTCTGGCCTGTAGAGCTATAAGAAAATAAGTTTCTGTTGTTTAAGTCACCTGTCTGTGGTACTTTGTTATTGAAGTTCTGGCAAACTCAAGAAAAATCTTTCTTTCCCCACCCCATTCCCACCTGATTCTGTCAAATCATTGAGTGAACCTCAGACTCCTCTCTCTTTTTTTGTGCTAAGCAACCCTCATTTTTAACTTAAAGTCCAGACCTGGATTCCTGCTCAAACCCAAGGGAATGCCATCCTCTTCGCAGAAATTGGATCTGAGATTTGGGGAGAACTTGGGGATCTCTCCAATGTGGGCTCACAGGGCAGATAGGGCCAGTCTGCAAAGGCCAGCTGATAGACCAGATGCCCAGAAATGAGCAGGTAAAAAGGTAGGGGAAAATTGTTCAAGATTTCCTTTTTCCAGTCTAACAGAACTTTCTTGAGGCCCAGCTATATTTCATATATTCTGAGAGATGGTCTGGTATTCTTATTGTAGACTCTACATTTTGACTAGGTTAGCTCAAGCTGGATTCTATGACTTGCAACCGAAGTCCTAAATAACTCAAGTGTCAGGTTGGGTCCACCAACAATGGATATTTGTGGGGTGGGGCCTAGACAGAAGAACTTGGTCGGATTCCCGACCCCAGCTCTCACTCCTGGCACACCCAGAAATAACTGGAAAGACCTTTGGTGAGGTCAGGAGCAAGGGGGCAAGATGAATCAGGGAAATCTGAGTTACTACTATAAATGTGATCCCATTTGTACTCAGCCTTGAGTAGAAATTTGAGTTACGGAGAAATAAATCCAAAAGAATGACAGAAACTTGTGACAAAAGTGCCAGGCAGGCCAAAACCCAGAATGAACTGGGGCTTTAAAAAGTGCTAAAGAAAAAAAATCACTCCAGAAACACAAGAAAAATCAAATCTGCTGGCAGTGTGTTTTGAGATGGCTGGCCAGGATTAAAAATATATATATATATATATATATAATAATAACAAAATAAAACAAAAACAGTCTTTCAGGAAGAAGCTGTATGAGCCAAAAAGGAAGAAGCTCAGGGTAGGCCTGTGACCCAGCTGTTCACAAGAGAGGAAAAGGAGGCATCCATTCCATGCTTGTTCCTTTCTTATCGATTCTGACGTAAGCCTGGTCTCTAAGCAGACCGGGAACCCACAATGGATGAGAGAAGAAGAAGAAATGCTGGAAAACTGGCCTAGGGAGGAACTAGGGGGTCATTACCCCAGCCAGAAACTCAGTTATAGCCAGTGACCCAGAAGCTTCTTGTTCCTTTGCAATGTCACATATACCCTGATAGAGAAGCAGATCGATCCTGATAGGCACATGAACCCTGATAGCAACATATATCCTAACAGCAACAACATATATGGTAAACTGTGCCCCAGGGGAGGATTATACTTCCCTATAGCACTGATCTCAGGCCGCTCCCTGAAATGTCCTTTGGCCGACGAAGTGTCAGCAGAAGTGGCATGTGTCATTTCCAGACAGTCACTTTTAGACCCAGTGTGTGGTTTGCCATTTCTCCTTTTTCTCGGCCATGAGACTGGCCATGTTCCAGATGGAGGCTCTTCTCTCAGTGTCCCAGGGCAAAAACAGTATGAGCAGAGCTTACTGGTTCATCATGAACATGAAGTGTGATGAGAAATAATAAGTCTTCACGTTAGCCATGGTGATTTGGGAGGCCCTTTGTTACTGCAGCACAGCCTGGCTTCTCTTTACTCTTACAACCTGCAAGGTCAGTAGCGCTGGGGATGAGACAGGAGCATATATCTGGTCACCCAGGACAAGCTGCAAGCTCCAGAGGATGGCACTGGAAGAGCATTAAAGGAAGACCCAGGGCAATCTGCCAGAAGCTCAGGGCCAAGATAAATGTGAGAACTGTCTGGAGAAAGCAGAACATAAGAAATCCCCTGGAATACAAAGTGTATTATTAATTTTTACTTCAACTGAAAACACAATGGTCTGATGATGTCTGATAAGACAGATTGTATTAATGAACAGGGTTTGAGGGGATTTTGAGATTTTGTTTTGTTTTGCTTTTCAGCTAGGTCCTAAGCCAAAAGGTAAAGTGAGGATTAGGCTGACTTAATTGAGGAGGAAGAGCAGATGATGACAAATGAACACATATTACCTGGAACCACCACTGTTTGGGGATAAAGTCTTTCTTTTTTTTTTTAATTACAAGGAAATTTTTTTAGAGATTTTATTTCTTTGAGAGAGAGAGCATGAGTTGAGGGAAGGAGCAGAGGGAGAGGGCGAAGCAGAGCCCACACTGAGCAGGGAGTCCAACATGGGGCTTGAACCCAGGACCCTGGGATCATGACCTGAGCTACCCAGACACCCCAGGGAAAGAGTCTTTTGAATGTAGAATCCAAAAATGGTAGTGCTCTGCTGTTCACACAGTCTCTGTCTCCATTATAAAAGTCAGTTCTAACCTTCTATTTAACCTTCTATTTAAATAAGTTCTCCATTGAAACCTTGCTTTGCTTTATGCAGCAACCTTTCTGGGGACAGGAAATATGCCTGAACCTTTGCCTGAGGGCAAGGACCCTCTTGGCCCAGGCACCACATTTCCTTCCTGCTATCTGCCTGTCTACTGGGTTCAGAGTGTTCCACATCAGACTCCATTCTAGGTTCATTGCCCACTTAGGAAGACATCAGTACCATCTTGGAATCATCACCCTCCCATCCTTGCTGGCCCTTTGCCTGAAATAAAACAGGGATTCTTGGGATCCTGGGTCATCTTTCTTTGCTTGCCAACCTGAGGCCCTTCATTTGTCTGAAGTTCCTTCATTCCACCCCATTCTGGTCCTCCCTCAGTGACTGACTCTTGTGCTCAGCTCTTCTCTCCTGCTGCAAAGCTGTGCTCATCATGTGTGGGCATGTCACAAATCAGGGTGACCCTAAGAAAGAAAGGGAGATTCAACTTTTAAAATGATCCAGTGTAGGACAAGACATTAGGTTTTGAAGCTGGGGACCAAGAAAGATTTCTCAAGACATCGTTGGTGCAAAAAGGTGATTTTATTAAATCACGGGGACAGGACACATGGGCAGAAAGAGCTGCACTGGGGTCATGAGGAGTGGCCCATCATATATTTTCAAGTTGGGAGGGGGTTAGGGATAGTGTCAGCTTCTAAGCCATTTTGGAAACAAGGTTTCCAGGACCTTGAGGAGGCTAGATATTGTTGGGAAAAGATCATTTAGTACCATCTAGTAGAACCCAAGTCATGAGACCCTTCAGATGTATATCAGTGGGACATATGCTTGGGGGCTGATTGCCAACATGTCTTTTGGGGGTTGTAGAAAAAGGAAGTTTCTGAAGGAATTTTTATACGTTAAAGTAGGCTTTCCAGATCCTGGGGGTTGGGCTAAGGTTACCTGCTGGCCTTAGCAAAGTATTAACATCGAAGCAGTTGAGTCCCTAAAAGAACGCCACTCTGTTTCAAGGACTTGTCAATGAGCTGTAGGTAGTAAGGAAATTTAACAATTTTTCTTCTGCCTTTGTTTCCTACATCAATCTCAACTATTTTTCATGAGTGATCCAAACCAATAAGGAAGAATCCACTGGGAAGGTTTTAGCATCAATGTCGAAAATGGAATCATAAGAACCCAAGATGGGGAGGATCCAGGATGACTGGTGTTCGTTTAAAAAAAAAAAAAATCAATTGGGTCTAGGGTATGGTCTATTTGACCACGGGAACCAACTGTCTATTGCAGCTACTAAAATAGTTACCAAATGAAAGGCGATATTAATCTTCCTCTAAACTATTTTTGCATAACTACATCTGGGGAGGGTTTTGGGCCACGACTTGTCGGATTGAGGTCAGTCAGGATGGCTGGATTAAAATTTTAACTTCAGCAATGTCATGAAATTCACACAAAGTGAGAGGGACTATTCTACATTTAAAAAAAACAAAGCTGAAGAATCATGAAAACCAAATGCAATGTGAGCTCCTTTATATTATTATATTAAATATTTTATTTATTTTTTTAAAAGATTTTATTTATTTGTTTGAAAGAGAGATAGAGAGCAAGCACAAGCTGGGGGAGGGTCAGAGGGGAGGAAGGAGAAGCAGACTTCTTGCTGAGCAGGAAGCTCAACATGGGGCATAATCCCAGGACCCTGGGATCAGGACCTAAGCTGAAGGCAGATGCTTAACTAATTTTTTTATTTAAAAAATTAAATAAAATAAAAAATTATACAAAGGGGTATACTGATATGACACAAAATGTGCAGGGGATATTTGGGTATTTGCTCTGGAAGAGATTCTTCTCTCCTGTGTAACTGAAGTGCTAGAGGCCATTCACTTGCAAACAAGACTCATCTCTAAGGAGAGCTGCCTCCTTTGATGATGGCCTCTGAAGTTCTCCAGGGTGGATGTGGACAGATGTCATCTCTTCATGTGAAATAAAGCTACAAAAGTAATCTGTCTTCATGGTCTATCTTCACTGCCTTGAATTTTCTGCAACTTCCTCTGAATCGCAGTTCTTTGCACACTGGTCACCAGCCCTTCATTTGCTTTCTCTTTGATGACTTTCAAGTCTCTGAAGACTTAACAAATACTCTAAGAAAAGAGATGGCTCAGAAATTTCTTTTTGTCTTTCCATGCAGTATTTCCAAGCCTCAAGAAATGTTTGAGAGACATAATATGGTAGCACCTACATCAGATTCAGTAGTCTTTACAATCCTTTCCTTAGCATTGACATTATTTGCCCTGTTGAAACCTATGGAAGCAAGAAGGACACCTTACTCTCTTTGGCCTTCTTCAATTTGGCCTCCTATCATATTTCATTTTATACTGTAGGCAAGAGCTTTCTTTCCTTATAGTGTTAATAACTTGATGTACTGTGTTTTCCTCCTTTTTCTCTGAGAGTTTAAAGACCACATAGTATAATAAATTATAGTACCAATGGGATTCAAAACAAGCCTAAGTCAACCACTGAACCATTCTGCTTGAGAATACAGTACTCATGACCATGGTAGAATCAGATGCTCTACCCTGTACAAACAAATACCACCCCCATTCTTCACCGGCTGCCCCTGATTGATCATTCAAATAATAAGGGTGATTGACTATTAATTTCCCTTGAGCATAAAAATCTAACATATCTATGTATTTTTGGAAACCACAATGCTCATTAGTAGAAAAATAGTGTTAATACCCAATTTCCTTAATTTAGAAATTGTATATTGGGCATTTGTACACCTGAAAATGAAAGTATTATCTAACAATGAAAATTCTTGCCTTGGGAAGCAGTAATTTTCCTCTTATAGGATCCTTACAGATGGTGACTAGATGATCACATGTTAGAGTTACATTTGTGAAGTGGGCTGGTGTAACCATTACTGCCTCACGAATTCAATATTATATAAAGTTTCTGTGGCATAAAGGGACAATTTAAATGATAACGTGTGCTTTCCTGTGTCAGACAGCCCCGTCAGAGGAAAAAAGGAAGAAGATAGTTCTGCCAAAATTTGAATCAGACGGTTGATATTCTGAATTGTTACCAGGTTGTATTAGGAAAAAACAAATTATTAACATACTTTTCTGGGGGAATGTATTTCTCACACGGATTTCCTCTGAATCTCTCCTGTAACTTAAAACTAGCCAAGCCTCATAAGAATGTGCACCATGGCGGGGTAAGTAAAATTTTCTAAGTACAAACAATACTCCAAATAATTCATGAAGTATGATAAACATACTCAGGCATGTCAAATTCAATCTTTGATGTGTATTAATGACTCATTTTTTTACTTATAGTTATATAAAATCTTATTTTCATTTTAAACACAGTATGAGAAGTTCAGAGAAAAACCAAGACACTGGAAGGAGGCTGGACATAAAGACTTCCTCTTTGATAATTGCTTTCATGATTTGTATTAAAGATTTGCAGTGAGGTTGCCTGGAGAATTAAATCACTAGGAAATTTTCACTCAAATGAGGGAAGAAAGCAGTTTACTGTAAGAGTAAAAAAATACTTTTTTTCCATATTTTATATTGCTCCCATATTCTTTTCAAACCAGTTTTCCACAGCCAAGGTTTCAAGGACAACCGGAGTCTGATGTTACTCTCTCTAGATTTGCTTCTCAAAGCTCATCTGCCTGCAGCCTATCTCTGGTCATGCTGGAGACTCCTTGTCACACACACGCTTAGCATAACCACTTAGAGCTTCAAGTATGTATTTGCCTAGCCTGCAGTAACATTTCCTTTCCCTTCCACCTATTCCTATTTTATTTTTTTTAAGATTTTATATATTTATATATTTCTTTATTTAGTATCAACAGAGGGGCACAGAAGGAGAGGGAGAGAGAGAATCTCAAGCAGACTCCATGCAGAACACAGAGCTCAACTTGGGGCTTGATTTCATGACCCAGAAATCATGACCTGAGCCAAAATCAAGGGTCAGACACTTAACTGACTGAGCCATCCAGGTGCCCCCAAAGATGACTAACTTAGCTGTCTTTTGTGCTTTTTGGGATTTTTGTTTGTTTGTTTTCAGTTCAGCAGGGCTTGAACTGACGGCCCTGAGATCAAGACCTAAGCTGAAATCAAGATTTTGCTTAACCAACTGAACCCACCCAGGTGCCTCTTACCCATTCCCATTTTAGAGGAAGGAGTTGTATGACCCCTGTAATACAGTTCTCTCATTTTTGAATTGAGAACCCGTAGCCTAGCAGAACCATTTGAGATTTGCCCAATCAAAAAAGGATAAGACAGGGGCGCCTGGGTGGCTCAGTGGGTTAAGCCTCTGCCTTCTGCTCAGGTCATGATCTCAGGATCCTGGGATCGAGTCCCGCATCGGGCTCCCTGCTCAGCAGGGAGCCTGCTTCCCCCTCTCCCTCTGCTGCTCCCCCCACTTGTGCTCTCTCTCCTTCTCTCACTCTCTGTCAAATAAATAAATTCTTTAAAAAAAAAAAAAGGATAAGACACATCACCTCCATGAGGTTTGATTGTTCCCATAGTACCCATTTATCTTCCTCTCACATGAATACCCTCAAAAGCAACATCCTTTCTACAGCTTTGCCAATGCTTGGTATCATCAGCCTTTTGATTTTAGCCTTTCCAGTGGGTGTGCAGTGGTGTCTTATTAGGGTTTTAATTTGTATTTCTGTAGTGATTACTAATATTGAACATATTTTCATGTGCTTATTTTCAAGTCATTTATTTTCTATGGTGAGGTGTCTATTAAAATATTTTGGCCATTTTTTATTGGGCTATTGGTTTTAGTATTGAATTATAAGTTTTTTTCTTTTTCCTATCTTTTCTTTCTTTTTTAAGTCAGCTCCACACCCAGCATGGAGCCCAATGCAGGGCTTTATTTAACTCATGTGCCTGAGATCAAGACCTGAGCCAAAATCAAGGGTTGGATGCTTAACCTACGAGCCACCCAGGCGCCCCTAAAGGTTTGTTCTAATATGTATCTTGGGTACAAATCCTTTATCAGGTTTATGTTTTGCAAATGTTTTCTCCCAGTTTATTGTCAGTTCATTTTCTTAAAGTTGCCTTTTGAAGAGCAAATGTTTTCAGTTTTGATGACTCCAATTTGCCATTTTCTTTTGGAGTATCCTTTTGGTGGCATATCTAAGACATTTTTGCCCAGCCCAAGATTGCAAAGACTTTCATCTTTGTGGTTTTAGTTCTTATATTTAGGTCTACAATCTGTCCTGAGTAAGCTTTTATACATGGTATAAGGAAGAAGGCTAGGTTTATTTTTTTGCATGTAGATCTGTAGCTTTTCCAGCACCATTTCATTTGTTTAAAAGATTATTTTTCTCCTTTTGGATTACCCTGGAGACTCTTATCAAAAATATCGTGCTTCGTCTCCCCCTCTGATTTCCCCCAATTCACTTTTCCTTCCCTTCTCTTAATGTCCTCCATGTTATTTCTTATGTTCCATAAGTAAGTGAAACCATATGATAATTGACTCGCTCTGCTTGACTTATTTCACTCAGCATAATCTCTTCCAGTCCCGTCTATGTCGATGCAAAAGTTGGGTATTCATCCTTTCTGATGGAGGTGTAATATTCCATTGTATATATGGGCCATATCTTCTTTATCCATTTTTCTGTTCAAGGGCATCTTGGCTCTTTCCACAGTTTGGCTGTTGTGGCCATTGCTGCTATGAACATTGGAGTACATATGGCCCTTCTTTTCACTACATCTGTATCTTAGGGATAAATACCCAGTAGTACAATTACAGGGTCATAGGGTAGCTCTATTTTTAATTACCTGCATTTCTTTTGTTAAATATGTTCCTAAGTAGTTTGATCTTTTGATATTGTGAATGAAATTATTGCCTTAATTTCATTTTTGGATGGTTCATTGTTAGTTTACAGAAATAAAATGGACTTTTCTGTATTGATTTTGTATAATCTGACCTTGCTAACCTAGATTGTTAGTTCTAGTTATTTGGGTTTTTTTTAAATATTCCTTTTACATACATGACTCTGTCATCACAAATAAAGACAGTTTTTTTACTCTTTCCTTTCCAATCTATGTGCCTCTGATATCTTTATTTTTTTATTGTACTGGGAAGAATCTCCACTATAATCTTGGATAGAAGTGATAAGAATGGACATCCTTGTCTTACTCCTGATTGGGGTTTGGGGACAGAATACAGTCTTCTACTTCTATGGGTGATATTAATTGTAGGTCTTCAGAGATGTCATTTACCAAGTTGGGGAAGTTTGTTGAGAGTATTTTTTTAAACCATAAATAGCTATTGAACTTGGCCAGGTGTTTTTTCTGTATCTGTTTAGATGGTAACCTGTTTCTTTTTTTTCCATCACTGTATTAATAGAGTGCATTATATTAACTGATTTTCAGATGTTGAACTAACCTTATATTTCTGAATTAAATTCCACTCCGTCATGATGTATAATTGCTTTTGTATGTTGCTGAGACCCATTTGATATTTTATTAAGGATTTTCCTCCTATATTCATGAGGGACATTGGTCTATAGTTTTCTTATACTGTCTTTATATATGTATCACTTTTTGACTTGGAAACAATACTGTATGTATGTGCCTTAAGGTCACAAATACAACAGTGAATAATGTCCACTACATTCTCTACTCTTATGGAGTTTACAGTCCTGTTGGAAAAGTCAGAAATACTAGAAGAAAATAAATGTTATTTTAGATATACAATGATAATTGTGATTGCTTTAAAATAAATAAATAAATAGATGATGTCATGTGTTTGTTTAAAGTTATGGAACCAAATGGAGAGTGGTAGATGAACATTTAAAAAAAATTAATTGCAGGGGTGCCTGGGTGGCTCAGTGGGTTAAGCCTCTGCCTTCGGCTCAGGTCATGATCTCAGGGTCCTGGGATCGAGTCCCGCATCGGGCTCTCTGCTCAGCGGGGAGCCTGCTTCCTCCTCTCTCTCTCTCTCTGCCTGCCTCTCTGCCTACTTGTGATTTCTCTCTGTCAAATAAATAAATAAAATCTTTAAAAAAAATTAATTGCAGTATAATGAACAGAGTGTTATATTAGTTTCAGGTGTACAGTATAGTGAATCAGCAATTTTATGCATTACTCAGTGCTCATCGTGGTAAGTGTACTTTTAATCCCTTTCACCTAGTTCATCCATCCCCCCACAGTCTCCCCTCTGGTAACCGCCAGTTTGTTTTCTGTAGTTAGAAGAGTCTGGTTTTTCTGTTTGTTTTGTTTTATACTTTATTTTTGTTTCTTAAATTCCACACATGACTGAGATCATACGGTATTCTGTCTTTTTTCTGACCATTTT
Source organism: Mustela erminea (assembly GCF_009829155.1). Classification (NCBI taxonomy): domain Eukaryota; kingdom Metazoa; phylum Chordata; class Mammalia; order Carnivora; family Mustelidae; genus Mustela; species Mustela erminea. Next base: position 75,166,330 of record NC_045625.1, read on the forward strand.
TTAATTGGATTATTTGTTTTCTTGGTGTTGAGTTGTATAACTTCTTTATATATTTTGAATACTAACTCCTTACTGGATATGGCATTTGCAGATATCTTCTCCCAGCCAGTAGAATGTCTTTTAGCTTTGTTGACTATTTCCTTTGCTGTGCAGAAGCTTTTTATTTTAATGTAGTCCTAACAGTTTGTTTTGACTTTTGTTATCCTTGCCTTAGGAGTTATTTCTAGAAAGATGTTGCTATGGCTGATGTCAGAGAAATTGCTGCCTGTGTTCTCTTCTAGGATTTTTATAGCTTCAGTTCTTACATTTAGGTACTTACTCTATTTTGGGTTTATTTTTGTCTATGGTGTAAGGAAGCGTTCTAATTTCATTCTTTTGCATGTAGCTGTCCAGTTTTCCCAGTACCATTTGTTGAAGAGACTTCTTCCTTTTGCGTATTCTTGTTTCTTTTGAAGATTAATTGACTATATACTTGTGGGTTTATTTCAGGGGTTTGTGTTCTGTTCCATTGACCTATGTGTCAATTTTTATTCTAGTACCATACTGTTTTAATTACTATAGCTTTATAATATAACTTGAAGTCTGGAATTGTGATACCTCCAGTTTTGATTTTCTTTTTCAAGATTGCTTTGGCTATTTGGGGTCTTTTGTGGTTCCATACACATTTTAGGATTGTTTGTTCTAGTTCTGTGAAAAATGCTGTTGACAGGAATTGCATTAAATCTGTAGATTGCTTTGGGTAGTGTGGATATTTTAACAATGTTTCTTCTTCTAATCCACGAGCAGGGAATATCTTTTCATCTGTTTATGTCATTCTCAATTTCTTTCATCAGTGTTTTATAGTTTTCAGAATATAGATCTTTCACCTCTTTGGTTAAATTTATTCCTAGGTGTTTTATTGTGTTGGTGAAATTGTAAATGAGATTATTTCCTTAGTTTCTCTTTCTGTCACTTAATTATTTGTGTGTAAAATACAATGTATTTCTGTATATTGATTTTTTTTTATCCTGCAACCTTACTGAATTCATTTATCTGGTCTAGCAGTTTTTTGGTGGAGTCTTTCAGGTATTCTATGAATACCTGTCATCTTCAGGTGACAAATCATGTCATCTTCAAATAGTGAGAGTTCTGCTTCTTTTTTTCCAATTTGGGTACCTTCTATTTCTTTCGGTCATTTGATTGCTTTGGCTAGGATTTCCAGTACTGTGTTGAATATATGTGGGGAGAGTGGTCATCCCTGTCGTGTCCCTGATCCTTAGGGGGAAAACTCTTAGTTTTGAGTATGTTAGGTGTGGGTTTTTCATAAATGGCCTTGATTATGTTGAGGTATGGCTCCTCTAGACCTACTTTGTTGAGTGCTCTTATCATGAATAGAGGTTGTACTTTGTCAAGTGCTTATTCTGCATGTATTGGAATGATCTTTTAGTTTTTATCCTTTCTCTTATTGATGTGATGTATCACATTAATTGATTTGTGAATACTGAGCTACCCCCGCATCGGTAGAGGGACATGCTTTATTAATTAGTAAGGAGGAACTCTCCCAAAGGGTGATATTTAAGCTAAAAGTTTAAACATGGGCCAGCTGGAAAAGGGAAAGGAGACATGGGGGTATTTCAGACAGAGGTAACAGTAGGTACAAAGGACCCAGACAGGAAAAACTTTGATGAAATAGAGAAACTGAGCCATATGAAGAAAAGCAAAATATGTGAATAACTAAAGGAAGGGGGAAACTTGAAAGGTAAAATGTTTTACTTCATCTTCTAGAAGTACTGAATGTGGCCCTGAGAAAAATGCAGGTATTACTCAAAGAAGCCAAAGAGTTGCTTGAATGAAAGAAAATAATTTCTAATCCTGTCTTCTTGTCACTTACAAGGTTCCTAGAGGCTGAGTATGATCGTGCCCTCACAAGCCTTAAGATCCACTGGTTAAATGTGACTTCAGAGATTCTCAGACATCTTGTATACCAAAACCCAAATAAGAGAATCCTGCCCACTGCATTGTACTGGAAGCACTTATATAAATAGTTCAGTGCGGTTTTTATTCTTTGGTGGTCATAAGGATTCTTCTGGCACTCAGAGAGTTACATACCCATTCATTTGTCAACTGAAATAGAAATATTACTCAAGAAAGTGTTCACGGGCACATGTCTAAATAAATGCGGGTAAGACAAGTGAAAAATGGCTCAGCACTACATACCCTCAGCATTCTAGGAAGCACGTGTACATTTTAAAACTGATTGCCTTTCTAATTCTCTGTGTATCATATTGATGGTTTTAAAAAGAATTTACTGATTTCCTTGATGAAGAGTTTAGCAAATGCAGAATTGAATCTTAATTTCTGAATGCTTTGATTGCTTCTAATTGCCTTTTGTTTCTTTATGTGTCTCAGTTTAATACCACAGAAAGCTTTTGAATCGTTCACGCTGGAAACATAAGCGCGCTACTTCATCACACAATAAGTAAATCATAGGCATCCAGGCTAGCCAGCAAATCTGACCTGGAAGTGTCTTTTTCTAAGGTTCAGCTGGGAGATTTGTCTGTCTTCAGCCGCTTAAATCATTTGTCATCTTAGTGGAAATTTTCAGGATGCCCTTGCGGCTATAAATTTCCAGCCTGGTATGGAAATTCATTGCCCCGTCCCCATCTGAACATGCTAGATATGGAAGAAGCTTTAAGTTATATTCACTGTCTGAAACAGCAAGAGAGTCTTAAAGTCCTCTTATTGCAAACTGCTTCTCCTCCTTCTCCCCCAACCCAGCAGAAGCAATGGTATAATGCAAAGGTAACCTTAAAATAACATATACCAAAGGTTATGATTAGCTCTTAGCTTAAAATCACAAACTTCAGAATTAGACCTGGATTCAAATCCAGGCTCCCCGCTTTTAGTTGTAAGCTCTCGGGAAAGTTATTTACTCTCTCTGAGACTCGAATTCTTCATCTAAAGAATGGAGGGAGTAATCTCTATTTCAAATGGCTGTTATAAGAATCAAACAAAATAATATACATAAAGTGTAAAACCTAGTTCTCAGCACACAATAGGAGCTCATGAAACTGGGGCACCTGAGTGGCTCAGTCATTAAGAGTCTGCCTTCAGCTCAGGTTGTGATCTGGGGTCCCAGGGTCCCCAGGGTCCTGGGATCCAGCCCCGCATCCAGCACTATGCTCAGCGAGGAACCTGCTTCTCCCTCTCCCACTCCCCCTGCTTGTGTTCCCTCTTTTGCTGTGTCTCTCTCTGTCAAATAAATAAATAAAATCTTAAAAAAAAAAAAGAGCTCGTGAAACTTATCAATTTACAGAGAAGGAAACTCATCTATCTGTGAAATATCTAAGAGGCTACGCACCTGTCCACGTGTCATGGAGTGACTGGTGCAGAGCCATAGAGTTGAAGGCTCTTGATTTTCGCACCACAGTTCGTTCTGCTCGAAATACTCAAGTACTTTGGTTGTTTTTCAAGTGATAAGTGCAGAATTGTTTTTCCTGCTTTCTTATTTTTCTGATCACTTATAGTTTTGATTCTAGCTTGCTATAATGTGAGCCTTAAGTTAACCAATATACTCATCTGAAAAAATATGAAAATAGTGCAAAATATTTAGAAGGTGAAAAATCTAATTGGAAAAGAAATATTCTGAGACTGTGGTACAAAATAGTTAGGAGAAATGCATGTGCACAAACCTGTATAATAATGGCTTTGTTTTGAATGATGATACATTTCTTTTTAATTTGCTAAAGGAATTTTTCCAGGAAAAAATGATTCTTGATGCAAAGTTTAATATATAGTCTTTGTATATGCATGTATGTTTATATTACCAAAAATATTTTTAGGACTTTTTTCCCCCTAAATGTTTCAGCTAAACAAGAAGGGTTTGTAGATGGGAAAGAGGAGAGAGACCTAGTGCTGTTTTTTCCCCCTGTGACAGGAGGGATTTTACCAAGAAATAGCAGACGGATGCCACCTTGTTCCCACTGCCAAAAGGAGTTCCGCTGAAGTCCAAAGCTGAAGAGGGAAGTGAGTCAGTCAGTCTTGCTGATAGCTAGAACAGTAAACTGGGAATCGAGAACGTGCTTTCCCCTCTTGTGCTAGTTCTACATTATTTCAGCCTTGTTCTCTTGGGCCCCCAGCCTCTTGCCGTCAGTATCACCAATCCACTCCTGATCTAGGAGGGCATAGCCTAAGACCTCTTACAGCCTGTGGGCCCCAGTGAAACTTACTGGAAATGCGACAGTAGTAATGGTACTGCTGTGGTTCCTTGGATCATATTAAGTAAGATTCTTTTATTCATATTTACATAAGCAAAATATGCTAGTAACTACAGATAATACAAGTATTATGAAATGTTAGAGTGAAAAAAAACAAGTCCTCTTCGCCCACAGCACTTGGTATCTTGCTTTTCTCACTTGACCATATGTCTTGGAACTCTCACGTAGTAAATATAAATCTACCTCATTTTTTTTTCAATCATCATACAGTATTCTACAGTATAAATGCACAAAATTCATTTAACCATTTCCTAATTGAAGCAAATTTCTGCCCTTTTCCAATTGTTCTTTATTATAAATAAAGCTGCAATGACTGTGTTTATTTTTGAACATGAATGAATGTTTCCAAAGAATAGATTCTTAGAAATGGAATTCAGAATTCCAAGGATATGTTTATTTTAAATTTTAATAGCTATTTCTAAGTTGCCATCACAGAAGTTTGTATTAATGTACCCTATTACAAACTGGAAATCACCCATTTCTACCTGATAATACTGGTGTCAATCTATTCTTCACAACCTGATTGGTTATAAAGTGTACCTCGTTGCTTATTTTGCATTTCCTTATTAGTGTTGACACTAAGCAACTCTTTAAATTTTATCATTCTTTTTTGGTGTGTTAACCATCTCTTTATTTCTTTCAACCAGTTTTACATTTTATCCTTTTCAATAATTTTAGGAGATTTTAATAGATTTTGCATATTATATTTTATATATTTTGCAAAGACTTTCAGTGGGACTTTTTATTTTGGGTTTTTTTGTCATACAGACCTTTCAGTTTGTTCAAAGTAAGACCTTTTTATTAATGGCTCCTGTAATTTATGTCTTCCTTAGGAAGACTTCGTTACCATCTCCCCTAACATTGTAAAAGCTGCAGTACGAAAATTTAATGTAGTTCCTTCCTGATTTGGGTTTTTTTTTTTTAAATATTTTATTTATTTATTTGACAGACAGAGATCACAAGTAGACAGAGAGGCAGACAGAGAGAGGAAGGGAAGCTGGCTCCCCGCTGAGCAGAGAGGCCGACGCGGGGCTCGATCCCAGGACCCTGGGATTACGACCTGAGCCGAAGGCAGAGGCTTTAACCCACTGAGCCACCCAGGCGCCCCTGGGTTTTTTTTTAAATTGGTGTTTAGAATTTAGTCCATTTGGATTTTGTGTGTATGATGTGATACTGGCATCCAAATTAAATCTTTTTCCGGTTTTCCAACCCTCTCAATATAATTTTTGAATAGTCTGTCCTTTTTGTTCTGATTTGAAATGCATGTTCCTTTGTTTTTGAATTTCCTTTTTCAGTTCAATTTGTTCATGTCTTTATTCTGAACCAGTACAACATTATTTAACGTGAACCTAGTATATTGTGATAACTGAAAAGTCAGGTCCTTCCTTCTTGTTCTCCCCCCGCCCCAAATTTTATTGCTTGTTCTTGTGCATTTTTTCTTCCATATGAATTCTAAAATCAGCTTATCGAGTTCAGTAAATCTCCTGTTGGGATTTTTATTAGGATTTCATTGAATTTATGGATTAATTTGGAAAGGTGACATCTTTATAATATCAACTCTTTCATTCAGAAACATGTATAGCTTTCCATCCATCAATTTTATCTTCCATAAAATTTTATAGTTTTCTTCACGTGGACCTTGCATTGTTCTTGTTGGTTTATTCCTAGAAGATTGTTTTTAAAGCTTATGTTGCCACTGGGAATGGGCTCTTTAGATTTGGGGCTTCTGCAGAAAAAAGAGTATGAGAATGAAAAGAAAGCAGGTGGTGAAAGAACAGGAGAAGGAAGAAAAAGAAAAATTAGAAAGGGAAGGTAAGATGATGAACAAGGGAGACAGAGAGGAGAAATTTGGTGGGGTTTTTGATGGGGGCGTTGGCGAGCACCATCTCACGCACTCTTCCCGCCAGGTGTCTCATCTGAGAAAAGTGAAGCTTAAAAAGGTCAGCAAGGAAGCCTGGAACAGGAAATGGAAAGGGAACAGTTTTGGAGTGAGATCTGGGAACTGCTCCCAGATTCTAATCTCACCAGCTGTGTGATTTTGCTCCAGTTACCTAATTACATTTCTCATTTGGAAAACTTGAATAATATCTGCTCCATGATTGTGAAGATTGACTGGAATCACGGATCTGAAGTCTCGACTCATTAGATGCTGCTCTCGGTGAGTGCCGGTTCCCACCCGTGAGCTCGTTCTGTCCTGCCCCCTGCCTTTCTGCCATGACAGGGAATCCCAGAGTCTGCTCAAGATAGCAAGGAGCCTTCAAGTTAATATGCAAAGTGATTTTTATTCCCTGGGTCCATAACATGCAGGAACACATACCTAACATTCTTAAGAAACATTGTAGGAGAAACGGTCATTGGATACTGTGATCTGAGTCTGAAAAAAATCACATAAACCTAAAAAAAGAAAAACCAAACCACCATTTTTACAAAAGGAGGCATTGTTGAAATGTGAATCCGTATTCAAGTCCAAATCCCCAGTGAGAAACACCCTCTATTTCTACCCAAACAATACTTCCTTGTCCCAAGACAATGCTGTCTACATAGCCCTGGAAAGCATCAAATCCCCATGGTGATGGCAATGGTTTCTCCTAGGGATACTGGAAACAGTGTCTGGAGGAACCACAGCACCTGACCCAGGGCTCTGGCCTTTGAAAGGAAACTCATTCCCATCCTAAGCAGTAGGTTTAAAAACAGAATTGGCCCCTATGTCCTGGCTATGCCTTTATTTGCTATAGGGCTCTGATCCTTTGGAGAAGTTGTCCTTATGAGATGCGAGTGTGAAGTCAAGAAAGGCAAATCAGGCATACTGAAATGTTCTCTTCTAGGCACTATGCACATTTGTTCCCAAAGCATTACTCTTCCTTATCACGAAAATGTATGACCCGGCCTGGGTGGAAATCCTCTGTTCTGAGCCTTATTTCCCTCACCTGAAAAATAACAAGGATCTCAAAGGATTGCTGTTATGATTAAATCACACATATGTAAAATTATGCCCAGTGAAAATCCAAAGTATTCTTTCATCATATAGGAAACTGCGTTCACAGCTGGTGATTGTTTTCAGTGGTTCTGTGTTTCACTATTCAAGGGGAAATCTGATTTCTGCAATAAAGCCAAATTTCATATGATTCTGGGACTAGTAAATAATGTGTATAATTAAGTTGAGCAACTGTATTTTTTTTTTACTTTTTTTAAAGGAGGGATCTCTCTTAAATATTGAGATTGGTTTCAATATGTGACCTGTAATCTGACCTCAACCCATCAACTCCATATCCAAATTATATCCACAAGCCAGTCACTTCCAACCACTTCCTATGCGACTGCCTGTTCAAGTCGAAGCCATTGTCATCTTTCTCCAAGATTATTGTAGGTAGTATCTTCCTAAATTGTTTCCTTATGTCCTGACTATTTTCCCTAAAAATATTTTGAATACTGACAGTATCCTTGGAATAAATGTATCAGCTCTCTAGAGGGATGTTTTGGCCATCACTTAGATAGCCACTCAGTTAACAAATACTTACAGAGCTCCTACCATATGCCAGCATTTTTACCGGCTCTGATGATACAACAATGAACAGAACATATACAGATCCCTGCCTCACAGAGCATATATTTATTGGGTACAGTGACCATTTAACAAATAAGCAAGTACAAAATACCCTATGCCAGAAGGCGATGGGCACTATGGAGAAAAGTAGTGTAGAACAAGGGAGGGAAAAGGAGCACAGAACTGGGAGTGGAAAGGTTTTTTAAGTTTAAATATGGTGGCTGGAAAAAGTCCTTCTGATGAGCTGACCTTTGAGGAGAGCCTGGAAGGCGAGGTGGGAGGGGGCCACATTGATTATGGAGAGGGTAATGGAGAGAAGGGAGCAGAGAGGCTGGTTCAGGCAGAGGAAATAGCAGGCACAAAGGCAAAGCAGAGGCCAGACTGGTTTGGCACAGTGAATAGGAGAATAGAGAGGTGGTTACACATATGGTGGGAATGGTAAAGGGATTGCAATGATCACTGAAGGCCTTCCTGAGGACTTGGGTTCCTACTCAAATGAGCTGGAAAGGCACTGGAGGACTATGAGGAGAGAGGTGACCGTGATCGGATTTACATTTTTAAAGGATCATTCTGGCTAACCACTTCAGTAGAGCTTTGGTTCTCAAACTTGAATATGCATCAGTCACCTCCAAGGGCTTATTACAACACAGTTGCCACGTCCATCCCCAGAGTTTCTGATTGACTAGGTCTGGTGTGATGCAGGAGAATTTGCATTTCTAGCAAGTTGCTAGGTGATGCCAATGCTGTTGGTCCGGGAGCACACTGTGAGGACCACTGGTGAACAAAATAGTTTGTAGGGGACAGGATAGTTGAGGCAGGAGAGCCAGCAAGGGGCCTATTCGCAGTAACCTAGAAAAAAGGATGATGATGGCTTCAGTTCAGCTAGGTGGTAGCAGAAAAGTGGTGAGAAGAGATTAGATTCTGGGTAGAATTTGGATATAGATCAATGGGATTTGCTGAAGCATTCAATCTGGAGCATTATGAAAGAAAGAAACGAGCCCAGGGTTCAGTCCAAGCAACTAGATGAATGGAATTACCATTTACTGAGATGGCAAAAACTTAGGTAGGATATAGGCTTAGTTTGGGGGAGGGTTGGACTTGATATGCCTGTTAGGGATCCAAGTAGAGATGGCAGTCAAGCCTTTCTTTTAGAGGAGTCTAGAATGCAGCAGAGAATTCTGGGCTGGAGGTAGAAAGGCAGGAGTTAACAGCATGTAGATGGCTTCGTGAAGCCTGGCCGAGATCATCACTGGAGAGAATGCAGTAGAGAAGAGGTTCAGTGCCTGGTGCTGGCAGTCAGTGTGGGGTTAGAAGTCAGGGTGGGGAGAGGCACCAGAAATAAGACTGGGAAGAGATCAGGGAGGTGAAAGGAAAACCTAGACAGTGTGGGGGCCTGGATGTCAAGGGAAGCAAGTATTTTAATGCATTCTGGTGCATTCGCTAGGAAGCCACCTTGTCATAAGAGTTACCACCAGGCATCTTCTGTGAAGGAGGAGATACTGCCTACCATGGAAAATGCCCAGCTGTGAAGTGGTCCCTTATGGGTAAATTATCCCCACAGGAAAAGACAGTTACCTTGACTGAAATTTCACACACACACACACACACACACACACACACACACACACACATACTTTTGAGTTGATTTTACTGTTGCAACCAAAAAAACATACCACGGACACAATTTAATCATTGACAAAGACTAGAATCTTTTCTTTCATCTTCGTGCATTCTGTCTAGCTGACTTCTGTCTTTGAAGCAAATTGTCCAATTTTGAGGGTTGGAGTTAGATGTGTGATCAGACTACTGGGAATATGTGTTCTTGGCATCCCCTTTATTTTCTGATATTGAGCCTCGGAAACCTCTAATTTTTCAACACAACCTCAGGTACCCCAGCTCCCTGAAGTACTTACTAGAGGAAGCTGTCGCTTGCTTCTCTTGTGAGAATCACAGAGAAATTCTGGTAATTCAGGATACACTGAGCAGAGCCATTAGTTGTATCCCTTATCAAAGTACAAGTGGTGGCAAGCCAGCCTTACTCAGTAACTTAGTTAACGAAAATTCGTTTTGCAGCCTTTTTACATTGCTTCTTTTTGTAAGTTGCAACTCAACTTTAATCCTGTAGAGTATAAAAAATATCTATCCCCACAGACTGTGTATTGCTTCTCATTGTAAGAAAAAATACTACTTGTTACTCAGGATTCTCTCCCCAGATAAATTGGGTAAAGAAGGCAATGCCCAGCATGTGGCTGTTACAAGTGGTGAAGGGGTAAATGATACCCACAGCCCATTGCTGCATGTTAGCTCTTCAAGGGGGACTGTGGGTGCTGGTACTCAGCACTCCTCCCCATAGAAGATGCATGGAGCTAGGGTCTGCTTCTCTATAGGGAGAAAACAGTTGTTTATTATTCAGGCTGACTGACCGAATGGAATACTGAAATACTTAGGACTAGGTATGTAGCCTTTTCTTGTCTTGTTCATTTAACAGATACTACTATTAAATTTCAGGCACTGACCTCTGTGTCTGAGATACATATGTAAACAAAACAGACCCAAATCCCTGCTTTTTTGGAGCTCACATTGTGGTGGGAGGAGGGGAAAATAACTAAAAGCATATTAAATTGTTAGGTTATAGAATATGTTGCAAAGCCATAATGCTGCGGGAAAAAGCAGAACATGATAAGAGGTTTGGGCAGGCAGGGAGAAAAACAGGTTGCAGTTTTCAGTGGAGGAGTCAGGGTGGATCTCATGGAGAAGGTGACATTTGAGTGAAGATTTGCAGGAGGTAAAGTAGTTAGCCAAGTGGATTTCTTTCTTTTCTTTTCTTTCTTTCTTTCTTTCTTTTTTTTTTTTAAGATTTTTATTTATTTATTTGACAGAGATCACAAGTAGGCAGAGAGGCAGGCAGAGAGAGAGGGGAAAGCAGGCTCCCTGCTGAGCAGAGAGCCCGATGTAGGCCTCGATCCCAGGACTCTGGGATCATGACCTGAGCCAAAGGCAGAGGCTTTAACCCACTGAGCTACCCACGCACCCCAACCAAGTGGGTTTCTGAGGGAAGTATGCTTCAGGCAGCTAAAAGAGCCAGGGCAGAGTCAAGCCGGGAATGTGGGGGCTCCTGGGTGGCGCAGGGGATTAAGCCTCTGCCTTCAGCTTGGCTCATGGTCTTGGGGTCCTGGGATCGAGCCCTGCATCAGACTTTCTGCTCAGCAAGGATGCTTCTGCCTCTCTCTCTGCCTGCCTCTCTGCCTACTGGTGATCTCTCTCTCTGTCAAATAAATAAATAAAATCTTAAAAAAAAAAAAAAAGCCAGGAATATGTAAGGAATAGCATGGAGACCAGTGTGTCTGGAGCAGAGTAACAGGAGATGAGACAGAGAGGAGACTTGTAAAGGGCCCCATTGGCTGTTCTAAGGACTTTGGCATTTTCTTTGAGTGAAATGGGAAGCCCCAGGGGATTTTAGGTAGAAGAATTGTATGATCTGAATTACATATTAGGATGATCATTCTGGTTTCTTTGTTGAAAAGTCTCTTAACAGGCAAGTTAGAGGGGCTCCTGGGTGGCTCAATTGGTTAAGTGGCTGCCTTCGGCTCAGGTCATGATCCCAGGGTCCTTGGATCAAGCCCCACATCAGGCTCCCTGCTCAGCGGAGAGCCTGCTTCTCCCTCTCATCTGCCTACCTCTCTGCCTACTTGTGCGCGCTCTCTCTCTCTCTGAGACAAATAAATAAAATCTTAAAAAAAAAAAAAAAAAGGCAAGTTGGAAACAAGAAGACCAAAGAGGAGGCTGTAGCAATAATCCAAGGGAGAGCTGATGACTGAAACCGGAGTGTTGGCTCCGGGGATGGAGGGATGTGGTCAACAGTAACCCCCAGGTTTTGTATGAATAACTGAAAGGATGGAGTTGTCATCAGCTGAAACGGGAAAAGCCTCTCACAGAAGAGGTTTGTGGTAGAAGCCGAGAACTTCATTCTCAGACATGTTAAATTTGAGATGTCTGCGAGGCATCCAAGTGGCGATGTCAAGTTGGCAACCGCATATATGAGTCTAAGTTGGAAAGAATTTGGTCACAAGATAGAACTGCGGGAGTCATTGTCATATCAATAAAGGAGCTCATTAAGAAAGTTGGTGCCTGTACAGCTCAACACCAAAGTCCACATTAATCTGATGAAGAAATTGACAGAGGACTTGAATAGACTTTTTTCCAAAGAAAACTTATAGATGGCCAATAGACACATGAAAAGGTGCTGAGCATGACTAATCATCAGGGCGATACAAGTCAAAACCACAATGAGATATTACTTCACACCTGTCAGAATGACTAAAATAAAAAACACAGGGAATAACAAGTGTTGGCAAGGATGTGGAGAAAAAGGAACTCTTGTGTGCACTGTCAGTGGGGATGCAAACTCGTGCAGCCACTGTGGAAAACAGTATGGAGGTTCCTCAAAAAATTAAAAATAAACTTACTATATAATCCAGTAGTTCCACTACTGGGCATTTACCCAAAGAAAACAAAAACAGTAATCTGAAATGGAATATGCTCTCCAGTGTATATTGTAGCATTATTTACAATAGCCAAGTATTGGAAGCAACCTAAGTCTATCATCTATCCATTGAAAGATGAATGGATAAGGAAATGTGGTTAATACATATACACTGGAATATTACTCAGCCATAAAAAGAATAAAATCTTGCCATATGCAATAACATGGTTGGACCTAGAGACTATAATGCTGAGTGAAATAAGTCAGTCATAGAAAGATAAATACCATATGATCTCATTTGTATGTAGAATGTAAGAAACAAATGAACGAAGAAAAAAAGAGACAGACAAAACCCAAACTCTCAAATAACAGGGAACAAACTGGTGGTTGCCAGAGGGCACGTGAGTGGGGGGAAGGGTGAAAGAGATAAGGGGGGTTAAGAGTACACTCATCGTGCGATGAGCACTGGGCAATGTATAGAATTGTGGAATCACTGCATACCTGAAATTAATGTAACACTATATGTTAATTATACTTGAATTTTGAAAAAAGTTGGTGCAGGGAAAGGAAAACAAACAAACAAACAAACAAGGACCGATCCTGGGGTACTCCAATACTAATAGGAGAAGAGGAGAAACTAACATGAAAACTGAGAAGGAATAACCAGTGAGCCAGGAGGCAAACGAAAGAGAGTATGGTGTTCTGGAAGCCAAGTGAAGAAAATATATCTAGGAAGAGGGAGGCATCAACCGTTCCGCTGGATTTATAGGGGAATTTTCGTCCTTGTTGGCTTGCCAATGCCTACCCCATTGGCTTAAATCAGATAATTTATGTGAATGACCAATCACAATGCTCAATGCCAATAAGGGCTCAAAAATACTACCCATTATTTCTATTTCTAAGGCCTCCGAAAAATCACTTATTATAAAGCTGGTCACTGTGCAAGTTAACCCCTAGGGGGCGCTCAAAGCCTTCCCTTTTTTCCCCCCGCTACTGCTCTTCCCACAGGAGACCTCAAATTTAGATGCAGGACAAAAGAGACCCAATGGCAACCGAGTTCTCTATGGTAAAGGTGGAAACATACAGTGAATGCAGTGGATGTCAGACTTCAGTGAGGATAAGAATTGCCCAGGGGGCTTGTTAAGATGGAAATCTACAGCAGGCCCAGCCACCGGAGATTCTGATTAAGTCCACTGAGAGGGGACCTGAGAATCTGCATTTTCCCACTCCGGGTGATTCCAGTATATCTAGTCTGCTGCAGAATGGGCGAAAAAGAAAGTCAGCTGGCCTGTAGCAAATATTTCGTCTGTTCTTTTTAGAACCTTGGAATAATTTTTGCCTCTCTTTTGGCTCTTTTCTCCCATGCAGCCAATGAAGTGAGCCAACCCTGGGACTTCTTGTAGATGGCCCGGTCCTAACAGGACCAGGATGGTTCTATAGAATGCAGGCCTGGGGTGGGTGCTTGGCTCAGCTTTTATTCTGTCCCCCTCAAAGGACACAGCATGGGGCCTCCCACTCCTCATCTGGCCCCTTGGTCTTCTTGTTGTTGTTGTTTTGATAACATTTAAATTTATGTCCAATGTTTACAACTCAGGCTTCCTGCTTCTCCAGGGCAATAAGAAGACTTGAAACCTGGTCCTGCATTCCCACATAGCCAAGGTGCTTTCCTCAGGTGGGCTTGGGCTCTGTAAATTAACACCGTCTCCTTCCTTCTTTACCCCCGAAAAGTCGAAGCCAAGGGTCCATTGCAATTTATCATCATAATTACACTTATCTTTTCCTCCATGAACTATTTCTTTGAAAAATAAAGATATAACAAGGGGGGTTTTAGTGTCCTGAAAATAAATTTTCTTTTTTTCTTTTTACATTTTATTTATTTGACAGAGAGAAACACAGCGAGAGAGGGAACAGAAGCAGGGGGAGTGGGAGAAGGAGAAGCAGCCTTCCTGCCAAGCAGGGAGCCCGATTCGGGGGTCGATCCCACTGAGCAAGGAGCCTGATGTGGGACTCCATCCCAGGACCCTGGGATCATGGCTTGAGCCCAAGGCAGCCGTTCAATGACTAAGCCACCCAGGCGCCCCCGAAAATAAATTTTCTTATACCAGCCCCTTTTTCTCATATATTTGTGTGGCTTCTCTAGGCACTTAAGCTTGTTATCTCTGGCATAGCTCTATCCAGAGGTGGAAAATCTGTCCTTATATTAAAAAAAAACAGCCTGGAATACTATTCAGCGATAAAAAGGGGTGAACTGCTAACATGCACAATAAAATGAATGAATTTCAAAAATTTGGGGGTTGCCTGCGTGTTGCAGTCAGTTAAGCATCTGACTGTTGGTTTTAGCTCAGGTCCGTGATCTCTGGGTCATGAGATTGAGTCCCACATCAGGCTCTGTGCTCAGTGCAGAGTCAGCCTGGAGTTTCTCTCTCCCTCTGCCCCTCCTCCTGTGCTCTCTCATTCTCTCTCTTTCTCAAATAAAAAATAAATCTTTAAAAAAATTGACTGAGTAAGAAAGTCAGACACAAAAGTGTAATAATGTGTATTTCCACTTACATGAAATTCTAGAAAAGGCAAGACTAATGTGTAGTAAAAAGGAGAACAGTGGTTTCCTGGGGTGGAGATTGGCTGCAAAGGGCATGTTTTGGAATGGCGGAAACATTCTACATCTCAAACACAGTGGTGCTTATACATGGGACTATACATTTGTTAAAACTCATCCAATTGTACATTTTAAATAAGTGCATTTTATTGTATGAAAATATTATCCAATAGAGTTAATTTTTTAAAGTTTCCTAATAGGGGGATGCCTGGGTGGCTCAGTCAGTTAAGCGTCTGCCTTTGGCTCAGGTCATGATCTCAGGGTCCTGAGATGGAGCCCCACATCAGGCTCCTTGCTCAGTGGGGAGCCTGCTTCTCCCTCTGCCTGCTGCTCCCCCTTGCTAGTGCTTCTTTCCTCTTGCTCTCTCTGACACATAAATAAATGAATGAATAAATAAATAATCTTTTAAAAAAATATGAATTTACCTAATAGAGTTGCACCAGGAAAGAGATGGAATCAAAGTAAGCCCTTGCCTGGAGTTCTTTTTTGCCTGTCACTGTGGATCACAGTCAATGGCAGGGCAGAATTCAAGGCCTCAAGATTCATAAACATGGTGGCCAATTTTTCAATCTCCTAGACATAGAAATAGTATTTGGCCTGGCCAGCAGATCTAGATGAGTTGGCAGAAGGGATTGCAGCTGTGGGCACAAGTTCTCAGGGGACTTCCCATGGGGTTGCATTCAGAGAGAGCTCAGGGCTTCCCCGGGGAGAGGGCCTAGGAACCTCCACAAAGCACTGGCAGGAATGCAGTGTCTTGTCTTCCTCTTCCTCCTTTGCTCTTTCCCCTCTTCCTATCCCTTCTTCCTCACCATACTCACTTAGTAATCTCAACCTACAGAAGTACTTTTCATAGCTAGTGGGTGACATTCCATGTGGTGGGAGAGGAATCTGGGGTTGGCAACCCTTGTCATTCTCCTCTAGGGACGGAGCAGGCTCACCTCAAAGTACACAGGGCTTTTGTGTGTAGGCTCTTCATTTGATTGTACCTGGCGCTGGTGGCAAACATCTCTTATCTCCTCCTGTGTTTCTTAGGATTGCGGATAAAGCATTTAGGATATGCAAGATGGGGCATCTTTATGGCCGATGGCCCACTTATAAGAAACCAACAGAACCTTCTGTAAATTGAGACCTTGGAGTGAGTGCATTTACTTGGGAGTGGAAACAGATGCTGTGAGCACCCTGCCCATCTTCTCTTGCCCTTTCCACTTCCTTGTAGGCTGTCTGATTTCACCTGAAACACCTACATTTCTTTGCCTAAGGTTTTCCAAAGTGGCTGTACCATCGTGCATTTCCAGCAGTGGGATCCGAAACTCCAGTTGCCCGCCCCACCCCCAACCCTGCCAACACTTGGAGTTATTGGGTTCTTTCTTTTATATATATATATATTTTTTTTTTAAGATTTTATTTATTTATTTGACAGAGAGAGATCACAAGTAGACAGAGAGGCAGGCAGAGAGAGAGAGAGGGAAGCAGGCTCCCTGCTGAGCAGAGAGCCCGATGTGGGACTCGATCCCAGGACCCTGAGATCATGACCTGAGCCGAAGGCAGCGGCTTAACCCACTGAGCCACCCAGGTGCCCTTATATATATATATTTTAAAGCTATTCTGTTAGGTATAGTGTAGTGTGGTCTCATCATGGTTTTAATTTGTATTTCCCTAATCACTAATGATGTTGGGCATCTATCATGTGGCTTCTTGGCTCTGCATGTATCTCCTTTAGTGAAGTGTCTGTTCAAATCTTCGCTCATTTAAAAAAAAATTCAGTTTTTCATTTTCTTATTGTTGAATTTTGATAGTTCTTTGTATATTCTAGATACAAATTTTTTTCATTTGCAAATATTTCCTCCCAGTTTATAGCTTCTCATTTCATGCCTTTAACAGGGTCATCCCCAGAGCAAAACTTCTGCATTTTTATGAAGTCCAGTTTATCAATTTTATTTCTTTTATGGCTTGTGCTTCAGTTGTTCCATCTATGACCCCTTTTCTTAACGCAAGGTCACGAACTTGAATCAATGCCTAAATGTTTATGATTCATTTTGAGTTAATTTTTATAAGATATAGAAATAAAGCAGGATTCATTCATTCGCATTTCAGTGCTTCTTCCTATTATTTTTTAAATCACAAATTTCAGATAAAGTCCTTTTCAATCATTACATCGCTTGTTTTTCCTTTCTTTGCTTTTTAGGCATAGATAACATTAAGGTTTTTGTGGGAATCCTTCTGATCAGCATTTACACATTTGAGTATATAGCTACAAACTAAATATGATATTGTATTTTTTTTAGCTTTTTTAAAAGACTTATTTATTTGAGAGAGAGAGAGCAGGGGGAGGGACAGAGGGAGAAGAAGAGAGAGAATCCCCAAGCAGAGCCGGAGGCAGGTCTTGGTCCCAGGACCCTAAGATCATGACCTGAGCTGAAATCAAGAGTCAGTCTCAGGTGCTTGGGTAGCTCAGTGGGTTAAGCCTCTGCCTTTGGCTCAGGTCATGATTTTGGGGTCCTGGGATTGAGTCCTGCATCGGGCTCTCTGCTTGGCAGGGAGCCTGCTTCTTCCTCTTTCTTTCTGCCTGCCTCTCTGCCTACTTGTGATCTCTGTCTGTCAAATAAATAAATAAAATCGTTAAAAACAAAAAAAAGTCAGCCCCTTAACAAACAGAGCCACCCAGGTGTCCCGGTACTGTATTTATTTTAAGATATTTTTGAGATCTAGCTATCTTGATACATGTAGATAGAGTTTATTTTTTTCAACTGCCTTGTAATATTGCCCCATATGAGGACACTTCCTTTTAAGTATCCATCTCTATATTAATGGACATTGCAATGGAATCCAGCTTTGCACTAGTATGAACACTGCTACAGTAACCCTCCTTGCTCACATCCTTTGTGTCCATGTAAAAGTTTCTCTAGGGTATATACAAGAAATTCAATTTTTAGGTGTTAGAATGTATGCTTTATTACTAAAATGGCTGAATTCACTGCACTGATCACAGCACGGTATGACTTAAAATCTCACAGCTTCACCAAGTCACAAGTCTCTGAAACTATTGCCAATCTGGCAGATACGAAATTGTTTCTTTAAAAAAAATTGCATTCAGGGGTGCCTGGGTGGTTCAGTTGTTATAGGTCTGCCTTCAGCTCAGGTCAAGATCTCAGGGTCCTGGGATCCAGCCCTGCGTGGGGCTCCCTGCTCTGGGGGAGCCTGCCTCTCCCTCTGCCACCCTCCCTGCTTGTGTTTCCTCTCTCGCTGTCTTTTTCTCAGTAAAATAAATAAATAAAATCTCTAAAAACAAATTGTGTGCTTCCCAAACCCCTTTAAAAGTTTTTTGTATTAACCTGATTACTTGTGAAGTCAGGCATCCTTTCATTTATTTTTATGGTGTTTTTTTTTAATTGAAACATGAATGACACACTAGTTTCAGTTGTATAACATAGTAAGTCAACAACCTTAAAGGTATGCTGAGCAGAGCGTAGCTACAATCTGTCAGCTTCCCTTACAACATTTATCAATCATTTCTAAATTGGCCTTTTCTCTATGTCTCCTCTTCACATGAATTTTAAGTTTTGATAAAGATACATATCACTGGGCACCTGGGTGGCTCAGTGGGTTAAAGCCTCTGGCTTCGGCTCAGGTCATGATCTCAGGGTCCTGGGATCGAGTCCCACATTGGGCTCTCTGCTCAGCAAGGAGCCTGCTTCTTCCTCCCTCTCTCTCTGCCTGCCTCTCTGCCTACTGTCAAATAAATAAATAAAATCTTTTTAAAAAAAGATATGTATCAGTATTTTCTATGTAGAGTATTGTGTATTTGCTTAAGAAATTGTTTTCTACTCTCAGCTCATAAAAATACTTTTCTATACTTTCTCAATTTTGGACCATATCTAGTTCTTCAATTGAGTATTTCCCCACACATTAAATCCATAAAACTTTCATATAACGAAGCACACAACTCATAAGCATATGGTTTGATTGGTTTTGACAAATACACTCAATGTGATCCAGACCTCAATCAAAATATAGATCATGTTCATGACTATAAACTTCTCTTGTATCTCCTGCCAGTCACCTCATATCCCTTCTGTTGACACCACCACTGTTCTGATTTTTTTTTTCTACCATGGATTAGATTTGCCTATTTTAGACGTTCATATGAATGAACTCATCCAATATATACTCTTCTGTGTCTGGCCTAACTTCTTTCATTCAGCACAATCATTGTGAGATTTATTCATGCTGCACGTTTCAGGAGTCCCTCCACTCTTACCGCTGAATATTTGCATCACATGGACATACCACCCTTTGTCCTGCGGGTGGACATTTGCGCTGATTCCACGTTGGGGATATGATAAATGGATTTGATGTGAACATTCCCGTACAAGGCTTTCTGTGGACTTAGTCTTTCTCTTCCGTCAGACATGTAAGAGTGACACTGCTAGATAGCCACTTGAGTTTTAAGTCAACAGGTGATGGTCACTGGGCAGCTAGCGTAGAGGGATTGATTGCCCTTGGTGAATAGAAACCACGAAGCTTTTCTTTTTCTTCTTCTCTAGTGTTTCTGCCTGTTCCTCATCAGTCTCATTCCCCTTCAATCTCATCAAGGTCAACCGCTTTAAAAGCAATGTGATTCTAGGTTATGAGACATTTATTGGAATCTAAGAACACTACTTCAGCTTGGAAAACACTATTTTATAAGGGCAACAGTTCTTAAAATTTTGCAGAGAGAGCAGAACCTATTTTTCAAATGAAATATTCTGGGAAGCCCCAGTATATAAAAAAAATTACTTTTTTTTAAAAGAAGATTTTATTTATTTATTTGAGAGAGAGCAAGAATGAGAGAAATCACAGAGGAAGAGGGAGAAGCCGACTTCCCGCTGAACAGGGAGCCTGATGCAGGACTGGACCCTGAGATCATGACCTGAGCCAAAGACAGATGCTTAACCACCCGAGCCACCTAAGTGCCCCAGAAATACTTTTTTAAAATGAAGCTGCTTTAGTTTTAGTTTTAGTTTTAGTGCCCAATGTCCTCATTCTTGCTAACTAAGCAACTTCTTAATTTCTGTAGTATTTTTAGAAAAAATGTTTTCTCAGTGGTCAATCTTCTTGTCTTCTTTAAATTGTATGGATATGGGTGTTGGTCTGTGGCTGTGACTTTTTTAAAAAGATGAATTAATTAATTTGTTTGGTTTTTTAATTTATTTTAGAGATAGAGTGTGTGTATATGTGAGTTGGGGGAGGGGCAGAGAGAAAGAATCTCAAGCAGACTCCCCACTGAACTCGGAGCCCAACATGGGGCTTGATCTCATGGCCCTGAGATCATGATCTGAGCTGAAATCAAGAGTCAGATACTTAACCAAATGAGCCACCCAGGCACCCCATGGCTGTGACATTTTATATGTTCAGTTAATAAGTTCATAATATACCTGAGAAACTTCAGTCTTTTTTTTTTTTTTTAACCTGGGAGACTTTAAATTAGAATTCTCTAACTTAGGAGTTTCTGAAAAGCTGCTGGATTCTAAGGAAAGAATACTTCACTATAGCTGTTTAAAGAAGAGAATTGGGCAACTTCATGGGATCCCTCTGGTGTTTTTAGTGATATAAAGAGATTGAATTAATAATGAGGTGTGTGTGTGTGAGAGAGAGAGAGAGAGACTGAGCTACCTAATACTGTAATGTCACATTTTAAAAATATAGTATGTTATTATCTAAATGTTGCTGTAAAATCTAATCATGTGAGGTGGTATTTTTTTGCCTTTTTTTTTTTTTTTTTGGTAGCAGTAGATTAGAAAGAGACTAGGGGAACTTCCTTTGCGTGGTGCATAATGTGATTTAAAGGGAAGTTGTGCCTCATTTTAGATAATTCTGCAGCTCTGTGAAAGCATCATTCACATGTGGACAGGTGGCCTCAGCTATCCATGTCATTGGTCCCAATAAGAGGACTGACCATATGGATTAGAAAGCTGTTCCCCTCTCCAGTTCTGCTGGTATTCCTTTGGAGGTGGGGGAGGTAGCAATCATGTCAGCTCTAGTGGGTCTGTCGGGCAGCTGGGTTAATCCAGGAGAGATGGACATGGAGGGGAATATTGGCCTCATGTGCAAACCCCCCGGGGAACACTCAAACCTCTGTGTCTTCCCTCACCACTTCCCTGTTCTCCCTAAAGGGGAGATGCGGGTATAGGATGCCAACAAAATGGACACCAAGGATAAATTTAAGCTACTGTACTAAGGAGCAGAGTTCTGATGTGAGGAGGAGAGAGGCTATAAATAAAACAGAAGTGAGACAGAAGCCTGCCTGGGCCTCTTTGGGAGTGTTTCATGTTCTTTCTCTCTTTCTTTGAACTCACAAACTGGCTGCCACCTCCTCCTTCTGCTTAAAAGGAGGGGTCCCCATCTTTGAAGGCAACACAAGCATCAGAGCTGGGCCTACAAGCAGCTGAGGACTTGCAGGGAGGAACAAGTCCTGTGGCTCATGTATAATCCATCCTAGCTTAAGAGTCTATAAGGACAGATGGGGCACCTGGGTGGCTCAGTGGGTTAAAGCCTCTGCCTTCGGCTCAGGTCATGATCCCAGGGTCCTGGGATCGAGCCCCGCATCGGGCTCTCTGCTCAGTGGGGAGCCTGCTTCCTCCTCTCTCTCTCTGCTTACTTGTGATCTCTTTCTGTCAAATAAATAAATAAATAAGGACAGAGACACCTTGCACAGGGAGCTGTGGTCATAACAACCACTGGTGTTCCAGATCCTGCCTCTGCTCCCACTTGGTTCCAGTTGAACACAGCTTCTGACCCATGAGCTGCCTCTCTTCTTTTTCTTGTTTCTTGTTCTCACCCTTGGCACTTGCTCATTTGCCTCAGTTTCCCTGACTTGCCCCTCTATATTCTTGAGTGACCTGAGTTTGGACTCACACTTCCTGTTCAAACCTTTTTTATAAATTCAGGAAGCTTCTTTAATTCTAGTTTGTTCCCCTACACCAGACCCCACATTGCTGGCTGGCATGAGTGAACCTCGATGTATGCCTCCCTTCGCCAACTGAGACTTCTTGATGTGGGTCCCAACATCAAGAGACTGAAAATTCCCGTGACAATTTGAAGTACATTTTGAAAAACAAGCACTGTTCTTGTCCTTAGAGGACTATAATAACACAGAGACAAAATACACTGAGTATGACATTAGCAAAATTATGTAAAGCATTATTATTCATGTTAAGTCTAATTTGGTTCACGAATGCTAGGGTTATCTAAATTTATTTATTGCCTTGGAATAAAATATCTAAAATTACTTACATATTTAAGTAAATTTGCATGGTGGTAGCATTTGTTAGAAAAATTGGTCTGTAATTCAAACACATTAAAAAAGGTTAGGTGTACAACAGAAAGGATTATTTGAGAATATATTTCAGGAAGAGATAATTTTCAGGTTTGGATTTAAATCAGGAAGAATGTGAGTCAGGCTTCAATTACTAATTCAGTGAAGAGATTGAGATAATATCATTTATGATTAGTATTGTGGGAACAGGAAATTTATCGGCATCTAGCCCTTAGATAAATCCCACAGCCCTTAGAATGGAACTCAGTAATATTACATGATAGAGTTTGTCAAAGTGAGGCTTGAGAACAGATTCTCCTCCTTCTCCCAAGAACATCGGAGCTACTGGTATGGTCTGTAATGATTACTGACGTGCAATAAGGTGAGAAAAAACTAAATTTGCCCATAATTTTTAAGATGCTGCCTACCAAGTTCTAGACACATCACCCCCACATGCCCCTTGAGTTAACTAAATTAATGTATATTCTGAATTTTTGATAAAATGTCTTCTACTGTTTTTGTGTGGGGATCCAGCCAGGCAATGATAACTAACTCCAAATACGATGTTTGTGATACAAGATATTAGCTCCCAGCACTCTACCAGAAGACTGGAGAGTCAAATCATAGCCTCATGTTTAGCGCCTTGTTTTTCAGGTCAGAAGAACTCCAGTAACTCGTCCGTGAGGTTCCGAATGGCTCTTACCAGATTATGTCTGAAAATCTCCTCACCCTTCAGTTCTAGCTCAAAAAGACTTCTAAATAATGGTTCAAGTTCAACTTGAGGAGGGACACAATGACTATCTGGACTGGTTTTCAGTTCAAATCCCCATTTGATTTCATCCTCTCCTTTAGAATTCTGCAGGGCCTTCGTTAGCTCACCAAATCAACTGTAAGCTGTAGAGCAAACACTGGGTTTCAAGTGTCATAAAAAATAAATCAAGTACTTGAAACAAGAGCAATATATATATATATATATATATATATATTTTTTTTTTTTTTTTTTTGCAAACACACAATAGGGGGAAAAAGAGCGTGCTCGTTTCTCTCTCCCATGCATTTTTTTTTTTCACCAATCAGCTTTTTGGTCTGTTTCACTATTCATAGAAATTTGCTTATCAACTTTGATTCTAGTTAGAACAATCCGTCTAATCTTTGTAGATCTGCAGTGTCAACCGCCCCTGTTTTTCTGCCAGCTCAAACAGAACATAAAAGATACTAGCATGTGTTATCTAATTTCCTGATCTTTCTCGTTCTGACATCCTGTCATAATTGCAAAATCATAGTTAAATGCCAGTCTGGTGATACTGTTTATTGCTTTTCAGTTTATTGACTTGGTAGTACAAAAAGCATTCCCCTGCCCTCTCCAGCAAATGCATTTGTATACAGAGTAGTCACAGGATGGTAGAATTTTAGAGTAAGACAACGGCTTTCAAAGAGCATTGAGTCCCGTGGGGCGCCTGGGTGGCTCAGTGGGTTAAGCCACTGCCTTCGGCTCAGGTCATGATCTCAGGGTCCCGCATCGGGCTCTCTGCTCGGCAGGGAGCCTGCTTCCTCCTCTCTCTCTCTCTGCCTGCCTCTATGCCTACTTGTGATCTCTCTCTCTCTCTGTCAAATACATAAATAAATAAATCTTTAAAAAAAAAAAAAGAGCATTGAGTCCCATATCTTCATTTCACAACTGTGGAAAATGAAGAACAGAGAATGCAGATGACTTCAGCGTTTTTCAAAATACCCTTTATTGGAATTAGGAGAGTTATTAGCATCGTCTAAACATGACCTAGCTCATTCCTAAATCTCAGCTTTCTTTTCCTTCTTCCCTGGATCAAACATTTAATCCATCATTGGGCTTTATCCATTTTACCTACTGGGACCTCCCAAACTTGTCTCTTCTCTCCATTTCTTTTCTTTTTCTTTCTTTCTTCTTTTTTTTTTTAATTTGACAGAGGGCGAGAGAGAGAGATCACAAGTAGGCAGAGAGGCAGGCAGAGGGAGAGGGGGAAGAAGGCTCCCCACTGAGCAGAGAGCCCAATGTGGGGCTTGATCCCAGGACCCTGAGATCATGACCTGAGCTGAAGGCAGAGGCTTAACCCACTGCCACCCAGTGGCACCCACTGGCACCCACCCAGGTACCCCTCTTCTCTCCATTTCTAACAGTACTACCATATGTTAGGTCTTCATTGCTTTGAGGATACAGTCCAAACTGCTTAGCTTGGTTAAGAGCCCTTTTGCAGGCTTAACCTTGTGATCTTTTTGCCTTTTTGTCTTCAATGCCTTCTTTCATCCTCTGACCCAACAAATGGTAAACTACTTGCAGTTCTATGAATACACTGTATTTTTTCTCCTTTCTAGTTCCTTGCACTTATTTGCTTCACATACATTTGCTTATTCTTATCCCCACTCACGTCTATTTACCTGACTAGGAAGTATTCATCCATTAGATCTTTGCTACATTATCCCTGCCCCTCATCCCTTTTGAGTCAAGGCCCTTTTATGTATTCTTGCCATACCCATATTTCTCAGTATAAACTTTTGCTTTCTGGTATTCAGAACACTGTATTCTAATTGTCAGGTAGTTTATTAGGATCCGCGTATAGACTATAAGTTCCTTGAGGACAAAGATTGGTATGTTGTGAGTTGTTACATCTCCAGAACCTAACCCAGTACCCAGCTAAGGGAAAAAAAAAAAAACAGTAGGTGCTCAATAAAGAATAATAACAATAGCAGCAATAATAATAGCTGTGTTTTTATTGTTATTGGTTTTTTGTGTTAGACATTACACTAAATTTTTCCTTGCATGATCAGTATTTCTTCTGTGATGGTTAATTTTATATGTCATTTTGGCTAGGCCAGAGCATCCAGATATTTGGTTAAACATGTCTGGATGTTCCTGTGAAAATATTTTTTAGATAAGATTAACACTTAAATCATTAGACTTCAAGTTAAGCAGATTACCCTCCATAATGTTGATGGGCCTCATCCGATCAGTTGAAGGTGTTAAGAAAAAGACTGACCCATTCCTCAGAAAGACAGCATTCTATCAGCAGACTGCTATTGGACTCAAGCTGGAGCATGAACTTTCCTCTAGGTTTTGCCAGCTGGCCTTTCTGGCAGACTTTGGATTCACCAACCTCTATTCTATAATCATGTAAGCAAATTCCATAAAATCTCTCCCCCACCCCTCTCTACACACACGCACACAAGTGCATGTGTGTGCATGTATGCATGTCCTACTGCTCCTCTTGTCCTGTTTCTCTGGAGAACCCTAATGCACTTTCCAATAGCCTTATGATGAAGGTAGTATTTTCATTTAGAAATGAAGAAATAGAGCCACAAAGAAGTCAATCAGTTAACTGTCCAAGGTTATTTATCTAGTAAGTAGAGAAACCCAAGTCCTGAGTCAAAGTCTGCCTGACCATGAAACAACAAAAAACTGACCATAAAATTCATGATCTTTTTGAGGGATAAATGAATAATTAAATGAATGAATCATCAGATAATTGAAACTGGCTCATTCTTTATGTAGACATCACAAGTAGTTAAATATAATATTTCTATCTGAAATAGAGCTTCAGCATCATCTAATCACTTGATCTCTTATTTCACTGATAAGAAAACTGTTGAAAAATTCACTGTTGTTATCCAGTTGGTGAATGAGTTGGGAACTATGAAATCCAGCTCTCTGGAGAGTTAATACTGGAATCTTTTCACTATGCAAACATAGTCTCTTTCACAGCATTTGGTCATTGACTCCAACTTTCTATAGAAAATAGAGGATGTAAGCAGTGCCCCTGGGGCAGAATCCTGGAGCCACCATGCTACCCAGCTCCTGGGCGCACCTTTCCTTCTCCTCTCCCCCAAAACTATATGACCCAGAGCACTAATGCATGTGAATTTCAAGTCTAGTTGATGTATCTCTCAGACTGTAGTATGGTTTAATCATCTGGGGCAAAACAATGGGATACATAAAAGGAAGCAATTTGATGATGTGATGTTTAACGTTTCATTGAACTCTTGGGCCAGAGCTGGGAGCTTCTCTCTTTCATCTTCCCATAGCCCCCTGAGAATAGAACTGTGTAATTTCAGCCATTACAAAGGCTTTTAATCCTTTGTTGACCATTAGGTTAATGATGCTTAATGGCGCCTGTGACATTTTCGTATCTGTTCAGTAAATATTTGTTAAATAAATGATGTGTGCCTACTCAGGAATGATGGTGGAGATTATAAATTGATAGAGATTTCAGGTTGGAAGATAAGCTCACCTCAACTTCTCAGTTGTGTCTTTTCCTTCACAGCTAACCAACATGAGTGCCTTGAAACTGCCTAAATGTGTATTTCTAGAGGGAGCTCTAGAACCAAAAGCAAGAGCTCTAGAGGGACCTCTGAACCAAAAGCAAGAGTCAGCTGTTTAGCTCACTGAGCCATCCAGGGGCCCCCAGCTGCCTGAATATTAATGAGAACTCATGAAGATAGGTCAGGACAGTCATACTCCCTACCTTCAGGGGGAGCATACTATGTGAGATTTTCTTCCTGCTCAGTCATTTCAGTGTTAGTTTTTATAATGGAATAAGACTTCTGGTCTTTATGTTTAAGAGATCATGTAACTATAGCAGGAACAACAAGATGCAATTAAGAAAAGAAGAAAATTGATAGCAGCTTATACTCTCTGGTGCTCAAAACAGAAACCACCTCAGGGAAGATTTTGTCTTTCCTTTCGGAAGATACCTCAATGTGTCTCCTGGTGATGGAAGAGAGGGGCCAGGCTGGCAGGGATGGAAGATACTGAGTAAAATGGGGGCCCAGTTCCTCTGCATGATAAGGTAACAGTGATTTGGGGTGGGGGGGGGGCTAGCTTCTTTGGTGCTTTGAGGGAAATCATTGGGACAAAGGTCTACACAGGAATGACAGGTTCTACCACACAGCCAGCACAGTGGTTGACAGGACTGTGAAGAGTATCTACCTGAAACAGCTCCTGTAGAGCAGAAAAGGGAAAATATTTTAAGACAAGTGATATCTGCTCTCAATTTTTGTTTCTTTTTCTGAGGTATAAGTCTCCTCCTTTATCCCTAACCTTTAGTAAAATTTGAAGCACACGAGAGCATTATGGTAAGGGTGCCTCAGGGCATGAAGGAGAGCGAGGGAAAGGTCATGGGAAACTAAGAGCTGCTCAGAAGTCAGCAGGGGACATGGAGGGGAGGCCAGAGCAGCAGTTCAGAGGGAAATGTGACCACATCGCCCTGGGAAGCACTCCCCAGAATCAGAGAAGGGAGGAGATACGGCCATTAGTCAGGGTAAGGCTTCGGGTATAACCAAGAGTTGCCTGGGATGCCTGGAGAAACGGAGGCCATTCTGTTTGGAAAAGAACACGATTATCAGTTAAGACGATGATCGCACTTCGAGGCACAACTCTTGATCATTCTGTACCTGTCTCATTCCAGAGCAGTGCTAAATAAATAAATAAATAAGCCAACAAATGAATGAATGAATGAATGAATGAATGCCTCTGGCTGAGAAGAGAAGAGGGGAGAGAAGGCAAGGATTCCAACTGGGTGAGCCAGAGTCTTTTCTACTCACTCGTAACTACACTGTAAGATGGTTGAAAGAAGTAGAGCTAAAATACCTTCCACAGTGTTTAGCACAAATTAGGCACACAGAGAATCCTACTATTGTATTAAATATTATCATTTCTAAAATAATAACATCAACTTGACCTCCTGAGCACAATGCAGATCGAGGGAGTAAGAAAAAATTTTTCTTTGCTTCTTTCTAGGGCCCTTTCCCGCCTCCCGTTTGGACAATTAACTAAAATTAAAAAGTAAGGAAACTGCTTTGGAGTATCAGGATAGGGTGAGTTTTGATTTCAGTTTCTGTGAGTCACTGTAAGATGCACCTGTCCTGAGTTAGGGCCATTAGCCTCGTCTTCTCTAGACCAAATCATCTTGGTTCACATAGGCATTGTTCTTTTGCATTTCTACTCCACTTCTCTCTTGTTGGGGTTATGATGGTAGCCAACCTTTCCGATTTAGCTTGAACAGCTATTAAATCTCGTCCATTAAAATTCACTTCCCCACAGAGCTAAAGGGTAATTTTCTGCATAAACCTCTTAGGGTTGTTGCAAAAATCAAATTAAAGAAAGTGTGAAGAAGGCTTTTTGCAGGCTGCTTTACAGGAAGGGGAGAGAAATAGATTGGAACATGGCATTTAGGATCAAAATTCCTCTTTACGCAGAGTCTTCTGACTGCTTCCTTTGCACTCTGTGCCTTGGTTTTCTTGTTTGTAAGATAATAATCCTAACTACTATTTACTAGATGGTTTCCATCCCACTGACTAAATTTTAACCATGGTACATAATCTATATATATCATTAGACTCCCACAATCATTCTAAGAAACATAATTTTGTTTTCTTCGACTTTACAGTGAAGAGACTGAGGGTCAGAGAGTAAGTAAACTAAATCACCAGCTATTGACAGTCAAGATTCCAAACTAATTCAGTTGAACTCCAAAAGCCATGCTAAACAAATACATTGTGAAGACTGGGTGAAATAATCTGTGTGAAAAGCCATTCCAATCTGTAAAGTTGGATGGTATTCTAAGTAATTATTTTTTAAAAATTTATTTATTTAACACACAGAGAGAGAAATCACAAGTAGGCAGAGAGGCAGGCAGAGAGAGCGGAGGAAGCAGGCTCCCCACTGAGCAGAGAGCCCGATGTGGGACTCGATCCCAGGACCCTGAGATCATGACCTGTGCTGAAGGTAGAGGCTTAACCCACTGAGCCACCCAGGCACTCAGTAATTATTATTCTTGTTTAAAAAGTGGTTTATCCCCAAGTGAAACAGGGAGTTGAGAATTAGCTCTCCATGGGCTGAAGAAAGCCAATCCAAAATAAAGGTCTATGTTTTAAGTTGGTTTAGGTAAAGTGACTCCAATTAACTCCAAACTAATCAATTTTGTTAAAGACAGAAAATCTCTATTATCCCGTTTTGTGCACATACTGTATTAGACACTGTAGGAAATGAGACTTATCAGGAGAGAGGACAAGCAAATATGAAGAAACACATAGGGACGGGCCCAGTAGAGCAAGGTTTTCTGGAGCCTGGCACACACAGTGAAGCTGATTTGAAGCTTGTGGATTTATCATCAACGATGTCTTATGGAGAATTCCAGAAGGTTTTGAATAAAGAGGGTTTAGTGTGAAAAATGGTGAGCAAAGCATCAGACACACTGAATGTTTTGTGTCTCAACATGAGGGTGATGAAGGAAGGGAAGAAGAGAATTCGTATTTTTGAGCAACTGTGATGTGCTAGTATGAAATGTTGACTTTTGGGTTATCTTATATATTCTTTATGACAACCCATGAGGTGAATATGTGTTCATTAGTTTATCTGGGTCTCCTAACAATGATTTATTAAATATCTATTCTGTGCCAGGTGTTGTGTGAGGCATCAGAATACATAAAGGGGGGGGCACCTGGGTGGCTCAGTGGGTTAAACCTCTGCCTTTGGCTCAGGTCATGATCCCAGGGTCCTGGGATCGAGTCCCGCATAGGGCTTCTAGCTCGGCAGGGAGCCTGCTTCTCTCGTTGCCTCTGCCTGCCTCTCTGCCTGCTTGTGTGTGCTCGCTTACTCTCTCTCTCTCTCTCTCTATCTGGCAAATAAATAAAATCTTTAAAAAAAACAAAAGAATACACGATGGGTAAAAAAAACAGTCAAATGCAAGAAATAGCAAATCTAAACAGGCAGATTTTTTTTTAATATCTCCATTTTGACAATTAGGAAACTGAAGCTTGGGGAAGTTTCATAGTTTGTCCATGTTCACCCAGTAAGTTATTGACTGTACTGGTGTTAGAACCAAGGTTCACATCTTAACTTTTTCTCTAGTCATGCACTTGATATGAGAAAGAATTTATACCCTGGTAAAAGCCGCGTGGCCAGATGGGAAGATACGGTAACACTCGGTGGTGTAAAATGAGGGTGGCTCATGACATCCTCTGTGACTGTGCTCTGAAAGCACCTTATGAAATATCTTTCTAACGAAGATATTTTTAAAATTCTGCTTATTTATTTGCTATATATTTTTACTAATCTGTAGTGTTACCTTCCTTTTTAAAAACAAATTTTTATTTTAGAATACTTTTAGATTTACAGAATTATTGCAACAATAGCATAGAGAGTTCGCATATACCCCAAGCCAAATATCTCTTATTAGTAATATCGTACAGGAGTATGATATATTTGTCACAATTAATAAACAAATACTTAAACATTATTAATTATTTCTTTAGCATTATAGTTTGGATTTACATTAACAGAGGTACTTCCATAATATTTGTAGGGAATACATAAATTTCTCTGGAGTGTTAAATGAAAATTAGAAGCAAATCATTATTGTTTAAAGTTATTCATTTGTTTTAAAGATTTTATTCATTCGAGAGAGAGAAAGAGGAGTGGGAGGAGCAGAAAGAGAGGGACAAGCAGACTCCGCTGAGCACGGAGCCCCACATGGAGCTTGATCTCAGGACCTCGGGATCCTGACCTGAGCCGAAACCAAGAGTCAGATGCTGAACTGACTGAGTCACCCAGACTTCCCTTACTCATAATATTCTCTTTTCCAGTGGACAACACTCTCATGTATTTGTTTAGCAATTACTTAAATTGTGTTTATTGTGTGCCAGACATGTGTTCTAGTTTCTTTATAATTAATCCTTATGAGCCTTATAACATCCCTGCATGCTGATATTGTCCTTCAGAGAGGTTAAGTAACTTGCTCAAGGTTACACAGCACAGTGTAGCTCCAGAGTCGTGTTCTTAATCATGCACTACTGTGCTTTAGTTCTAGAAGGCAGAGTCCTTGTCTTGTTCCCGTCTGTAACCCCTCCCCCCATCGGAAAGCGATGTGGTGGATGTATTAGTTGGCTCTGGCTACCTCACAGAGTATTACAGAAGAGGTGGCTTCAACAGCTGAAACGTGTTTTCTTTCGGTTCTGGAGGCTGGACATCCTAAATGAAGTTGCCAGCAGGGTCGGCTTCTGAGACCTTTCCTCCTGGCTTACAGATGGTTTTCCTTCTGAGCTCATAGCCTCCTGGTGTCTCTTTCTTCTCTTAGAAGGACCTCAGTCCTATTGGATTACCGCCCTGGCCTTATGACCTCATTGAACCTTAATTTCCTCATCAAACGCCCATCTCCAAATGAAGACACACTGGAGGTTAGGGCTTCAACATGGGGATTTAGAAGGCGCCCAATTCAGTCTATAACACTGGATAATCATCACAAATGTCTACTAGGCTAAATTGACATTTAAAAATTATGTAATCAGTATCCTCTCAAACACATAGGGGTCTTTTTTTTTTCTCTTGTTCTGTTTGGTTTCTACCCCCACCCCCACCCCCGCCACCGGATGCATGTTTACAATGATGTTACAGCTTGATCCCGGGTCTTTCTATTCTGTAGCGTCATCTTGGTACTTTATCTTCTTTTCTTTCCAAGTTATTTCCAGGCAACAAGATATTTGCCATTGAAGACATTGTTATTACTGAGCACATTTGTTATTTTTTCTCATAAGCTTTTATAAACACATCATGGTGAGATCAAAGCAGTTAATTTATCGTTGCAAAAAAAATCATTATGCTATCATTTTAAGCAACTTGCTTTTGTATTTTAGATCCCAGCTGTTGATTTATTTACTTACTCTCTTTTCTTTGTGTGGCATATTTAAAATTCAGAAGTAATTAATTGCAGGCAATTCAGAAGCACAAAGATATGTAATATGTGTCATCTTTCTTTGTCACCCCTGCTCCACCCCTAGTAAGTTCTCTCTCCTGAATTAACCACTATTTACAATTAGGTGCGTATTCTTTCAGATTTGTTCTATGCATGGGTAGGTGGATAAATGACAGACAGAAGGATGGATAGATAGGGACGCCTGGGTGGCTCAGTCGGTTAAGTGCCTGATTTTGGCTCAGGTCATGATCTCAGAGTCCTGGGATCGAGCCCCGCCTGGAGCCCAGCACTGGGCTGCCTGCTCAGCAGGGAGTCTGCTTGTCCTTCTGCCCCTCCTCCTACTTGTGTTCTTTTTCTCCCAAAGAAATAAAATCTTTAAAAAAAGAAAGAAAGAGGGATAGACAGATCCATCCATTCATACCCACAGCTTTCTTTCTCATCTTTATTTTTATGTTCTTATATACTAATTGTTCTGCTTCTTTCTTTTATTCATCAACCATACATCAAGGTGATGTATGATCACAGAAGGATCTTGGGAGAACACAGAGCAGGTTATCTGAAACAGCCCTCACCAAATGCCTGTGGACTCTACCCATGTACGCATTTCTTTTTCAAACTCTGAGAACATGTCAGCAGGACCTGCAAGGGAGAAGAAAAGTCTTCGAAATTAAGGTTCCTGTAAACTTAAAAGAAAATCAAATAATTGCTTTATCCTGTTCCCCAACACCTTTTCCAAATTTTCCATGTCTTTAATTCTCTGTGGTTTATGTGTATGTGTATCTAGGCTTTGCTTATTCACAAGCGATTTCTGGTTTATACAAATATGCAGCTTGTTTTTGTCTATCACTGAGAGCAGGATAATTCCAGATTCCAGAGTGCTCCCACCTTCTGCATGGTATATTGCCACGGTATAGCTGCGATACCAAGCAGTAAGAGCCAAAAAGCTTTTGATTATCACAATGATGTCTCCCTTAATTTGATTGCTGTAGAGCTGTCAGAGAAACTACCTAGAAAACAGAAAAAGAACTTAGCATGGATAGAGAGCTGAAAGCCATCAACAGATCCTAACATCTTTTCTCTGCTTAACAGCCAGACAATGACCCCTTTGTGGGAATATCCAACCAGTTCTCTTTGACTTTGCTCTACCTGCTGCTCACCAAAGAGTCCACCTGTCTTTATTTGATTTTATTTTTAAAATTCTATTTATTTATTTGAGAGAGAGCAAGCAGGGGGAGGGATAAAGGGAAAGGGAGAGAGATCATCTCAAGTAGACTCCTGCTGAATGGGGAACCCAATGTAGGGCTTGATCTCACAACCCGAGATCACGACTTGAGCTGAAACTGAGTCTGACACTTGCCCGACTGAGCCACCCAGGCACCCCAAGACCCTAAGAGCCCCCCTGTCTTGCAGAACTCCAGATAGACAGCAAGCCCACAGAAGAGGAACTGATAAATAGAAATGAGAGCGGCAGCCACTGAAAACAGAAGATTACAGTCAACATCGGAGTAGTTGTTTACGGATTACCAATTTACAAATTACTAAATTAAGCACCTCTCCTCCAAGGTGATGATACCAAGTGATCAACACGTTTTTTTTTGAATGATTCCCCTCACTCTGCAAGAGAGCCTTGATCGCTGCCCTCTTCCCTGTTGTTTCTTCTTTACTTCTTTACTTCTACTGCTGTAAATGTCCTCAGAATTCAACATTCTGCTGAAGCCTACTCCCTCCCATGGAGGCATCCTCCTTTGCTAATCTCATAGCCTGAGTTACCCATTCCAAGCACTTGCCAACTATTTAGACATGCTTTGGATATATCTTGTTGTCTTGTAATGCAATTTCATTTCCCCCAATTTTTACTTTTACATTTTTTAACTCCCTAACTATGACATAAACATTTTTTTTAAGATTTATTTATTTGTCAGAGAGAGAAAGGGAGAGAGAGAGAGAGAGAGAGCACAAGCAGGGGAAGCAGCAGGCAGAGGGAGAAGCAGGCTCCCCACTTAGCAAGAAACCTGATGTGGGACTCATTCCCAGGACCCTGGGATCATGACCTGAACCAAAAGCAGACGCTTAACTGACTGAGCTCTCCCCAGGTGTCCCTGACAGAAACATTCTTAAGGGCTTTGTAGTGTGTGTGTTTTAGAAACATCTGACAGGTTCCGACAGGCTTCTTTCAGGACCAGCTCAAAAAAGAACCCTTTCTTACGAAGATTTGCCCAAGAAATACAGTGAGACTTATGGTTTTCTTTCTCCAGTGTGAACTTGGAGAGTCCCTCTGAAGTAGGAAACGAGAAGAAGCATAGCGTTTTCCTTATATGATTAAAGAAGAAGCACAAGTTCAAGTAGGACAACTCTTGGGCACAACTGAAGGCTCACACCTAGCCAAAGCATGTTGTAAATGACAAATTCTGGTTTAATGGATCACCAGCGGAGGTAACACACAGACAGGCAGAGTTAAAACTGGAGGATGAAGATAGAATTAATGTATTCTGCTGGCACACACCCACACAGGGGGTGTCCACTAAAAGGAGAACCTGCTGTTTATCTCAGGGCATGTTTCGATGAACAGCATTACGCTTACAACTAGGACCATTATTTGACTGAGACATGTCTCAGCTAATGCAGTATAACTTTCTCCAGTTTTGATCCCTCTTCATATTTATTTCTGGTACATAAAATATAAAATCTTAGAAATACATGCATGCTTGGACACATACACAAGCAATCACATCACCCTTGTGTGATTTAATCAAATCGAGATGGGGTTGCCATGATATTAACATCTTTCACTCCTTAAAACGTGTTTATTCAGCTATTAGTTTCATATTTTGGTAAGTAATTTTCTTCCATTGTTTGACCACTTACCTTATTTGGGTATGTAATTTCAATGTTTTTCTTTCATCCTGGCAAAAAACAATTTTACAGCTTGAAAATTTTTTAATTGCAATTTTCAGTTAAAATATATTTGATGCATAAAACATTGTATAGATTTAAGGGGGACAATATGTTGGTACATTTATATATAGTAACATGTTTGTCACTGTAGTAATAGCGCCGCTGTCATGACACATCATTATCATTTCTTTTTTTGTGTGTTGGGAATAATTAAAATCTAGATTCATAGCAAATCTGATGATTATGATACAATATTTTTGTCTATAACTTTATAGGCCTTTATGATGTAGCTTATATGTAGAGT
The DNA here is from genome assembly GCF_009829155.1 of Mustela erminea. NCBI lineage: Eukaryota > Metazoa > Chordata > Mammalia > Carnivora > Mustelidae > Mustela > Mustela erminea. The sequence continues at coordinate 75,201,421 of NC_045625.1, forward strand.
AATTCTGTGTACCTGAAAGTACTCTAAAACATGCATCTTACATAATCCCTCCTTCAAATCAAGTTTCTTAAACCTTGTTTAAAAAAAAAATCTCGGGCGCCTGGGTGGCTCAGTGGGTTAAGCCGCTGCCTTCGGCTCAGGTCATGATCTCAGGGTCCTGGGATCGAGTCCCGCATCGGGCTCTCTGCTCAGCAGGGAGCCTGCTTCCCTCTCTCTCTCTCTGCCTGCCTCTCCGTCTACTTGTGATTTCTCTCTGTCAAATAAATAAATAAAATCTTTAAAAAAAAAAAAATCTCAAAAAAGCAATGATCTCTTCTAGGCTTCTATACACTGTTTCTGTCTTTGTTGAACTATAGTTTAAAGGATTCAGTTAACCCTTTTTAATTTTAACTTTCATGTCTCTGAAGATTTGCAAATAATCCTGAAGGCCTGTGACCTGTAAATATTTGTCGTTTTCTTTGGACATACACCCAGTTTTGATTTTTGAGAGCTGTGAAGCTGGCATCCAAGATCCAGTCATTTTTGCTAGTAAGTGAAATTGGCCTGCACTCCGCTCTTAGGT